>NC_143527.1:7978538-8313538 GCF_031878675.1 Megascapheus bottae
AAAGCTAAAGGTCAAAAAACAAATGATGATCTGGCACTGGAGTGGCTCACACCCATAATCTTAGCTACTCAGGAGGCTGTGATCTGAGGATCCAGGTTCAAAGCCAGCCCCAGCAGGCAAGTCCATGAGACTCTTTTTCAATTAACTGCCATAAAACTGGAAGTGGAGCTGGGGCACAAAGTGGCAGAGCACTACCCCCAAGGAACGCTCACAGACAGCGTCCAGGCTCTGATTTCAAGACCCAAGTCCTATAAAATAAAAATTAAAAAGAAAAACAATGACAAGGTTTGCAAATAGAAGGAAACATCTATAAAGGGAAAAATAACAGAGTATTAAAGTATTTCAGAAATGCAACACTCATATAGGGCAATAAGATTAGTTAATGTGATGAAATTAGATATCATATCAGCTTTTCCTTAAGGCTTTAATAACATTAACAATTATAACCAACATTTACACAATTCATTCTGTCTTGAATGGGTCCATGCATCAGAGTGTTCATCTCTGACAGTCTGAAGGTAGGTTTAACCATTGTCCTTACTTTTCATATAAAGTGTTTCAATCCAGAAATGTTACCTAACTTGTGCAAAGTCACAATGCTATGATGTGGGAGAAGGTATAAATTAAATAAGACTGATTGCATTGCTTATGCCGGTCTAATTAGCCACTGTGTTAATGTCTTCTTTCCTTCCTCCCTCCCCTCCTTTCCTCCCCCCCTTTCTCTCCATGCTCTCTTTCTCCTCGGTTCTCTTCCAGGTTCATGTCTTTTGTTTATTTCCCTCTGTTTCCCTGTAGATGTATACAGGAAGATAGACCCCGGTCTTCATACAAAGCAAGTAATCCTGGCTCTGTCCTTAATCAGGGTTCAAATATACAGGTTAAAAACAAAACACCACATTTGTTTTTCTAAGGACTATAAGCAGTGTGAGCAGAACATGGCAGAAATGAAAATTCTGGATCACAAGGCAGGTAAATACTACTCAAAAACAAGTTGGGAACTACATTCTGGTCACGTTAAATGAATTTGTATGTCAAGAGAAAGCATAATTGTGTGTGCTAATATGATTGTTAATACAAATAATGCTATCCTATGGAGGAATAAATAGCAATTTGAAGTATCATGTAATGACGCATTTATTTTATTATTTAAATGATTCATTGAAGCCACTGGCATCAATCCAGTCTTCTTTGAGGACCAAGAAGAGGGAAGAGGACACCTGCCAGAGATTGGTAATTCTCTTTGGAAGACAGAAATCACAAAGGAATATTGGTATAATTGTCTGCATACGCATTTTCAACTTTTCTGTGGTTCAAGAGATCATCACAAAAATATACAAGTAAGCAATTAGTCGAAACTAATTCATCCCATCTGCCCATTTGTGTCTGAGTGATTCGGAAGAATCGAGGCAAGGAATGCTGGTCACCCATGTTTTTTTTTCTTGCCAACTCACATACGCCAATGTAATTAAAGGTCCTTAAATACAGCTCTGCTTCAGAGTATGATGATCTCACTAAGCAGATGGTCAGTTTCAGGATGGGCATAGCTATCTGGGGAGGGTAATGGACTATCTGGGACCATGGGCCCATCGTTAGACCCTGCCACCAGCTGTTCCTCCAGAAGAGAAAGGCTAGAAGCCAGCGGGAAACTCTGGAGCCACTGGAACTAGGCCCGAGGCCCTCCTACCTGTCACCAGAACTGGCACTGTGGAAATGTTTGCCCAGCCCTCACCATTGGAAGCAGAGCCGGCTCCTTCTCGATATTGCAGATTTATATCTTATTGAATGACTTCCCGACATAAATTGCTCATCAGAAGAAAGGAACTATTTCCTTTGGGTTTAACTACTTCATTTTGAGTAAGACTGGTTTTGCTCTTTTAATATATAATGTACCGTAAAACCAGAGGGAGAGCAAACGACTGGTGCACTATATCTTTCATGTCTCCAGGACACAACAGGAACAAAAGCATCCTGAGAAATGCCACCCTCTCTTAGATTTAACCTTGGGAAGTGACTCCTCCCGCTCTGGTAGTGCTGATGATCCGCTTGATTGGGTACTGGGGCTGGAACTGCATTAACAGCATTAAGATCTCAATATAAAAGAGACTCCAGACAGACAGACATCCTCTGTGCCAGGAAACAGCTACAGGGCACCAACTGTAAAGTAGGGGTCCTAGCCAGGTTCAGAACCTGCGGACACCTTAGCCTCGGACATCCCAGCATCCAGAACTGAAATTAATAAGTATCTGTTACACACCCCACAATCCAAGGTATTTGGTGATAACACAAACAGACTGAGACAACTGGCACAATGGAAGAAGAGAGACACTGAGTGAAGCTGCCGGCTCCCCACAGACCTGCATGGAAGGCCACGTATATTCTGTGGCCACAGTCTAAGATGCCCAAAGCACACAGACCCATGAGCAGTTGTAAACAACGAGGGCTTTAAATTGCTGAGGCATGCTTTTGTGGATATTTTTGGCTTAAAAAAAATATTATGTGTTACTCAGTGAAACAAACCAGTACAGTTGTCCACAAGCAAGTAACAATGGGAGAATTATAATGAATTATTATAGAGGAATGACGAATCCCCAACAAGTGGTTGAAAAACTGTGCAAGCAAGTTCTAGGTTGCTAGTTACCAAGGCTCTGAAATTTTCGCCACGGAAACAATTTGTGGTTGATTATACATATTCTAGGCATATTTAAACACATGGTCTTTAGCTCTGCCACAGCAGGCTGCAAGATCTTCAGTGTGTTCACTCTCCAACTCTCAGCCGCCATTTTGTCAGTCCGTATAACGAAAAAAAAAGTGCATACATTTAATGTAATTGCCAAGAGAAGAGATTGGCTGCATCCTTACAAGGCCTTAATCACAAAGTAAGTCATAATTTACACAGCTGCACAATATCAGTGTTGGTTAACACTCCTTTTTGAGTAAAGGCCTTCCTTGAAAAATAAAAGAGAGCTTCATTATAATAAAGACAAGGTGAATCCCACATATAATTACAAGTTACAGCCACAGCTAGAAGAGAAGGAAGGTACTTGCATTCTGAATGTGCTCTAAACAATAAACCCCAAGGCAGAGAAAATTCAGAATTTGGTCTTAGTGTTGACTTCTTCTCAGATCTATATTCCTTGAGATCATTGTGATTTTGAACAATATGTTAAACATCATTTGAGATTTCCACAAGTTTTAAAAAGGGAAATTTGCATAAACTTATCTGCTTTTCATGTAGAGACTCTGAAGCCCCTGGCCAATTTCCTGACATGTGCTAGGCATCAATTGAATCAGTGCCTCTCCACCCAATACCTCTGGTTAGCAGACCCATCTTCCTTCTGGGCCTTTATGTCTCTGGTGGCTGTTCATATAACACCAAAATAGTGAATCTTAGGCAAATAGTTACGACTAACATGAAAATAACTCAATGATTTGTTATTTTTTAAAGAAAATGTCTAGTTGTCCATAGAGACTATTTTCCTCTTGTAGCCATTTCTACACTATTATGTGGGCAGCATTTCTGTGAAATTAAAGTGGTACTTGTTGACCTCCAATGATGAGCATGCATCTTCTGTAAGATGCTAAAATATGAGAGTTTCAAAGATTTGTTATTTTCTTCTGAGGAATCTAGTTTCAGTAAAAATACAGATTGAGGATTTTCTGCATCCTATCATTTATAATTGCCTTTATCTCCTAAACTGTTGCCCTTGGTGAGGCCGCCAGGGCGCCAGTGTCCCCCTCTGGCCCATACAGGGACCGCTATTTCTGAATCATTCAGGCAGGAGTTAACTAAATGAAAACCAATGTGTTGGTGACACTTTGAAGTAAATGTTTATTCTGCTCTATGCCAGCTGTCCAAGCAGATATGCAATCCAAATTGATTTCAATAACAATGTTAGGTTTGGATTTGTGTTCTCTTTGCTGGAATTTACTGACATAATTCAATATTTATTAGAATGAAAAGCAATACATTGAATACATTGCTTATTTTTCACCTAGAAGTTTCTGTCTCCTCTTCAAAGAGTAAAAAAAAAGTTCTCACTTAGTTTTTCCCTTTAAATATTCTAATTTAAATTTTTATTGGCAAGAAAATTTCCCAAGCAATTTTCTTGTTAATCCATTAATGAACATGCTTCTGACAGATGGAGCTTTTCTTGCAATTAATGTTATTTTTGCCTACAAATAATATCAAGTCTTGTCTCTTCTCAAGACAAAATGTTCTTGTTACTGACTCAGGCGGCTAACCTCTTGACTTCTTTCATTACTGGATTTCTTGTAAAAGTGACCTCCAACCGCTCTCTTCCTTCAGGATTCCAGGCACAGACCTAATGAATTACCTGTGCTTAGGGTCCAGAAAGATCGGGAGGATCAAGAAAAACAAAATCTTTGTGGTTATACCCCAAACAATAATAAATTTTAAGTAGACATGGTGAGTGGCTCCACTCTCATGCCAAGGTCCTGCCCTAGTGGACGCCCCTCAGACCACACTGGCATAAATTTAAAAGAGGTGAAGATACGCCAAATAGCCATGAGTAACAGAGAAGGTAGAATAATGCATTCTTCTCTTATTGTTCTTTTCATTTCAAACACACGGAACACATAGACACAGAAAATAAGCCCCCATAGTGCTCTACAAACTAGCTTTGAGGTATGACCATTGTCTTCTTTTCATTTCTTAAGGAAATAGTATACATCAGACACAGACCAGGCCCACAGAGTGCTGCCACCCTCCCCTCTTCATCTTCCAGACGTAATTTGTTTCCTGAACTTCGTGAGAGACTTAAATGGTTTGCGTGCATGAAAACATAAGCATGCATAATTAATCTGCATGGTGTACAAGTTGTATGAATGGTAGGATTCCATGCATGTTCTATATGCAAAGTATAATTATTTTGTAGAAAAAGTATACGTATTTATATTGATATATAATATATATTATGCCTACTTATATATGTATTTGTATATAGGTTTATAATATATGCATATATATTCTTTTGCAATTTGAGTTGTGTAAGGTTAAGCTTATCCACAAGACTTCTTTTAAATGCTTTGAGGTGTTTAAATACTATAAGGGTGCAGAATCACAAAAAATAGTATGTCTATTCTCTTGTTGCTGAATATTTTAGTAATTCTGATTTCTATTACACTAATGGTGCTTTCCCCATATCCACAGCATGAAATCTTCTCTCAGTTTTATTTCTAGAAGAGAAATTGTTGTCATATTTTACAAACTACAGCTTCCAGTTCCCCAAGGACAAGTTGATTTCTATATTTTCTCAACCACCTGTAGGATCACCAGATTTCTTCTACCTTTTCAACTTTTGGTTGGTGGCTCAATGATTATGTAATGATCACCTCTCTGGCTTTATTGACTCTAGAATCTTCATTATTAGTTTATTTGCATTTCCATCCTACATACTGCATATCCTTTGTCTATTTCTCTACATGACTTTTGAAAACACCATTGTGCTCATTCTTGTTATGTTCCCCAACCAGTCCTGATCCTGGTCTGAGATCTGACTCTTCTATTCACTTTGTTTCTTTGATCCTCAGGAAAACCACAACTGGGAGTATAAACAACAACAGCAAAAGACAAACAGGCTATTTTGCCTTACTTTCTGTTTCTCTTCACTGTTTCTGCTATTTACATTTTAAACCAAAATGAAAAGAGAAGAAGATAAGATGATTAGAATAAAATCACTGAACTATATTTGCTACTGGGGTCCTTATCCTCCATCTGACTCACAATTATGAACAGAACACCTTCAGGGCCCATGTAACAGCCTTTGGCTAAATGTAGTGATTTAAAATGACTAAGAGATAAGCCAGACACAGCAAGACAAGCTCTGCATGATTTCTCTTAATGTGGAATCCAGTAAGTCCAGAATTTGGAGAATTACAGTGGAGTGAATGGGGGCTGCCAGAGGGTGGGGGGGGACAGGTGAGAATGGCAACAGAGAGAGCTTGATCAAGGTCCAGTTTCAGTCAACCTGGAGGAATGCATTTACGATCGATTGCATTCTTGGTAACCATAGAGAATGATAACGTCCTGTACCACAGACATTTTGAAAATAATAGATTTTAAATGTTCTCATAGGGAGAAATTATATGTAGTGATTCATGTGTTAATTAGCTTAATGTAATCATTCCACAAGATATGCATATATCAAACAGCACATTATGCTCTCTGAGTCTGTGTAATTATGCTTTATCAATAATAAATAAAATCATAATGAAAAGTTTCACAAATAAAATTATTTCCGTAAAAATGAATGAGATGTCCTTCCATCACATCATGGGATGAGGAACTGTTGTGGAAAATAAAAGGATCTTAGATTGAACTTTCCATTTACAAGTGAGCCCTTCGCATTCAGAGGTGAGTGTGTTTTAAAATACCAGAATGGCAGCATGCTTATCTCCTTCACTCTCTACTTCCTCTTTGTATTTTTATTTGTAATGCTCACAGCTAAAGTTATCTGAAGCCCTGTTATTATTTCACCATAAAGTGGCATTGGTTGTTCTCAGTCTCCTCTCCTCTAATTTAAATCTCATGTAGACAAGGACGCTGTCTTTTTTGTGTTAAGTCCATAGAAACCAGTAGGAAATTGTACTACAAGGATACCATGCATGGACTATGATATTAGAAACTTAGAATTAATAAATTAGTCAGAGTTACCAAACCTGAGAACTGCTAGCAATATCTACCCTCACACAATTAGTTACCCAGGGAAGGGACAGGAATTGATATCGACTCATTGCCAGGATGCTGAGGCAAAGCAAGAGTCTGAGACTGGCAAGGCTTTGGGGCAGCAAATAAATTCTTTTCTGAGTTGTCTGTTCAGAATGGAACACACAGATACATCCAAACCAGGACTGATGGACTGGCTTATTCAAGATAAAGCTAAAACAGACTTCTTATATAACTTCTGAGTGCCTCACTCATACAGGGTTCTTCAAATACCCTCACCTGAGCCCAAGTGGTAGATTTACACCATCATGGATTTTTATACAGTTACATAAGCTCTCAGCTGGAAGCAGGGTCATTCCTCACCTTCCCTCACACAATCTCCGTGACATGCTCTCACACTAAGTGAACTCACAGGAACTATGGAAACTTGGGGTATGCCCTGCAAGGATGTTGAATTCTGGGGTATTACAGTGAAACTGATGGAATATTGCACATGGTCTCTCACATGGATGGAGAGGGAAATAATCTGGGTTGCTCTGAGGTAGCAGAAAAGTATTCCAGAGCCTCCATCCAATAGGACTCACAGGCCTTCCATGAGCAACATGGCCCTATTTAAAACTGGACCCTGGAATGAACTGACACTGAAGAATTTATATGCAAATAAAACACTGTGCATGACTGATCAATGGGATATTAATCCTTAAAACGCTGAGGAATTGTGACACCTTCCTAAACCATCCAAAGTAAGTTTGGGTGTTGGGTGTGGTGAAATACGCTTCATACCCCAGAACTATCAGTCAAATACTACAGACACAAATGCAGAAGATTCCTGAGTTTAAGGATAGCCTCAGCAAAACAAACATGAGACCTTGCATCAAAATAAAAGACTACTCCCACTAATGCTAATATATCTAAGTCAATTATTCTAGAAAAAATATTTAATTTTCCATTTCCTATACAGGAAAAAAAGTGCAAAGCAGTAACCTGTGAAGTCATAAACAGCCCTAACCCAAAGTGCTATCAGGTAGTTAAAGGAAATGTTGATTTTCCTAGATGTATGATGTTTAATAACAGTCTTATTATATTAACTAATTTATTTATGTATACTTCTGGGGACGGAATCCTAGGCCTCACACATACCAACTTGGTACTCTACCAAGGTAGAGATAGGCAGATCCAGTCTCTACCCCAATGCTTTATTCCCCCACCGAGGTTGCTAAGGTCTTGGGAAACAGCTTCTCCTGCCCTGGCTTCATCACTGCCCATGACAGCTGGAACACCACTCCTGGTTAGCTTTTGCTTTACTTTGTATTCAATGTTCAGTTTGTTGACATTTCTCACCCCTCTCATTATCTTGTGTATTTGATTCTGTACTTGCAACCTCTTATCCACTGCTTTTAAGAGGACTCCAGTTCCTTACCTCATGAGGCTGCTTTCCCTGGCAACCTTCTGGCCAGGCCTGTGCCAGGTCTGCATCTCGGCACTCACCTAGAGGGTTAACTTGATGCAGATGCATTGTACACATAAACATGTGAGGTTCAGACTTTTGGTATAATCATTGGAATCGAATATTTTTAAAAAGTAAAGAAAAAGTAAAGAAGGAGCAATACCAAATTCATTTTATGAAGCTAATATCACTCTCATCCCCAAACCAGGGAAAGACCCAACAAAAAAAGGACCTATCTCTCTTATGAACACAGATGCAAAACACCTCAATAAAATATTAGCCAACAGAATCCAGAAACAAATTTTAAAAAATCATACACTATGATCAAGTAGGCTTCATCCCACAGATGCAAGGCTGGTTTAACATTCACAAATCAATCAATGTAATACATCACATCAATAGAGCTAAGGATAAGAATCATATGATAATTTCTCTGGATGCGGAGAAGGCATTTGACAAAATACAACATCCGTTCATGTTGAAAGCACTAGAAAAAATAGGAATAAGAGGTACATTCCTTAAAATAGTGAAAACCATATATGAAAAACCTACAGCCAGTATTATACTAAATGGAGAAAAACTGGAACCATTCACCTTACAATCAGGAACTAGACAGGGATGCCCACTCTCTCCACTTCTCTTCAATATAGTGCTGGAACCCTTAGCCAGAGCAATAAGAAAAGAAAAGGACATCAAAGGGATCCACATAGGGAAAGAAGAAATTAAACTATCCCTATTTGCAGATGACATGATCCTCTATTTGAGTGACCCAACAAACTCCACTCCCAAACTTCTAGAAATAATAAACTACTTTAGCAAAGTGGCAGGATACAAAATTAACCTTCAGAAATCAGTAGCCTTCTTGTACACCAAAAATACACAAACAGAAGGCCAAATCAAGAAAATGATCCCATTTGCAATAGCCCCCAAAAGAATAAAATACTTAGGAATATACTTAACCAAAGAAGTAAAGGAATTATTCAATGAAAACTACAAAAGCCTAATGAAAGAAATTAAAGAGGACACTAGGAAATGGAAAGACATCCCATGCTCATGGCTAGGGAGAACCAACATAGTGAAAATGGCTATACTGACAAAATTGATAAACAAATTCAATGCAATCCCCATCAAAATCCCAAAGACATTCTTTACGGAAATACAAGATATAATACAAAGATTTACATGGAACAAGACCTAGTATAGCCAAAACAATTCTAGGCAAAAAGAGCGATGCTGGTGGTATTACAATACCAGACTTCAAACTCTACTATAGAGCCATAATAACAAAAACTGCTTGGTATTGGCACAAAAACAGACCAGAAGATCAGTGGAACAGAATAGAAGACCAAGAAATAGAACCACATACCTATAGTCAACTTGTATTTGATAAAGGAGCCAAAGATATACAATGGAACAAATACAGTCTATTCAATTATTGGTGCTGGCAAAACTGGGCAGCCACATGCAGAAAACTAAAAATTGACTCTAGCCTTTCTCCATGCACAAGCATTAACTCAAAATGGATCAAAGACCTCAACATCAGACCAGAAACTGTGAAACTGCTACATGATAAAGTAGGAGAGACACTGGAACTCATAGGCACAGGCAAAAGATTCCTGAACAGAATCCCAGCGTCACAACAGATTGGAGAAAGACTCAATAAATGGGACTACGTAAAAATAAAAAATTTCTGTACAGATAAAAACATAGTCGCAAAAGTAGAGAGACAGCCAACCAACTGGGAAAAGATATTCACCAACAATACATCTGACAAATGCTTAATATCCAGTATCTACAGGGAACTCAAGAAACTAATCCCCTCCAAACCCAATAAACCATTCACTAAATGGGCAAGGGAATTAAAGAGAGACTTATCAGAAGAAGAGATTAAAATGGCAGAAAAGCATATGAGAAAATGCTCATCATCTATGGTCATAAAGGAAATGCAAATAAAAACAACCCTAAGATACCACCTTACCCCAACAAGAATGGCCAAGATTTTGAACTCAGACAATGACAGTTGCTGGTGGGGGATGGTACTGGATAGAATTCACAAGGCTAAGTAGACAAAGCCTCTTGCAGAAGTAGAAAAACTGAAATCAATTGCACTGGCACAAAAAGCAGGGGTTGATCTAACAGATCCAGTATGTTTTCTGCTGATTTAGAGGTATATCTTCTCACAGAGCCTGGGAGATGGGGAATCCATCTCCTTTAGCGATTACATTTTACACAATTAGTTCCAAGGTCCTTGAGAAAGTTATTATTCATTTGCAAAACTACTAAGGGACTTAAACAATATTTACCTACATTTTTTTTTCTGACACAGAGACAGAAGTTGCAGTTCCATATTTCTTCATGTAAGTGTTCAAACAAGAGGCAGACCAAAGCACAGAATCAAGAAGCACCTATGTGGGTGTCAGACATACCCGAGGTAGTTTTGAGGTTATCATGTCCAGTAGATAATATGACAGTGAAATTCTGGCTTCTTATGAGATATAGGATGTTGGGGTCTGGGAAACTCAAAGCCTAGGAAGGAAAGGGCTGCCGTTCAGTGTCAGTCAGCTAGCAAGCCATTGGGATTTCCAGTCACATCCCAGACATGTCTCCTTGCACATCTTTTCGTTTTCTTTACTTTTTTTAGAAAAGAATTTATTAACGTTGCCCTAACAGTCCACGAAATGGGAAGAATTAGTAATGAGCTATGAGTTCAGGAGTCAAACTGAAATGAAAGACTGCAGATTTGTTTGGCCAGAGTTGAGGGGAGGAGAGGAAAGGATCCACAGAATCATTCTGCTTCTGAAACCCCCAGAAGCTTAGCAACTCATTGTTTTTCCTCCTAATCTCTACTGATGAAGTCTCCTGATCCTGTTTGTACCTAAATACTCCCCAAAACTGAAATAAGAGACCCCAAGTTTGCAAAGTTTCTCCTCATAAAAATCCTTTGAAAGGTTACTTAAATAATAGTACTTTACCTAAGTAAGTCCTTTCTTTAGCCCTCACCACAGAACACATTCATGCAGACACCAGCATAACCATTCTTTATTTTATAACAGCTACAAATCCAGCCCTCTAAAACTAAGAATGAATGAATGAATATGAAAAAAATTAATTGAACAAGCAAGTTGGCTGTAGCAAAAGACCCAATAAATTCTTAGACGGGAAATCAACATTTATCAGGTCCATTTAATAGAATGGCTGTATTTTATTTTATTTTTTACTCCTCATAGGTTTTTGTCCACTGCCTTACCACTCTTCTTTACCACCTGTAAAGGGATTTGCATATAAATGGGCCCTCTTTATATTTCTGTTGAGTTCATCAGCCCCTTATTGTTGCCTCCCCACCTGAAGTCTAATCCATCTTTGCAACACCGCAATTGGTTGCTGTGGAAATGATTATGTTGTCACAAACTGAGGATTAGAACTTCAGGTGGAGAATCAGCAGCAGGGGCAGATGAACTCTTAATAACAATCTTGATACCATGCAAATGCGCGTGAGTAGAAGAAATTGTCATGGGCAGAAAAAAAAAAGGCGGGGTGGAATTCAACTATGATCACTAAGCACTTCTAAACCAGAAAATTACTGGAATTTAAAAGTCAAAAGTCATTCTGCCATTAAATCACAACTGGGTGTGGACTTAAACTAACAATGTTCCACATCTTCACAGGGAGAGTTTTGGAGTTTCAGAATCAGGGGTTCTCTATACAAATGCAAGAGGGGAGAAAATAATTGATTACTTTATGGAAACGATAGCAAGGAAAAGCCCCAAGAAAATTTAGAGGAGCAAAAAACATCTGTTAGCATTTGCACCAAATTGATCACGATCTTAGAAAAGTGACAGCCTGGGTCACGAAGTCACTTGTCATGAAATAATTGCAGGCCAGTGACAGATGTTTAAGAGTTGTGACCTACCCTGGTGAAAATCGAGAAGGTATGTGATATTTCTTCACTCTAGTCTTCAGGTGACACAACCAGAGAAGCGTGAAAGGAAAGCCTGGGGGCTGGCCTGGTGAGGGGACTGGGAGAGCGCCATTAACTGGGGACTTAAAGTCAACTCTCTCAAGTTGCTGGGGAATTAGAAGCCTACAAATGCCTTCATTCTCTGCTACTGGTTAGAGAGACAGAGATGTTCTTGAAGAGATTAAAGGTTGAAGGTATTTTTCTTTGTCCCATTGCTTTCCTAAATAGTGACACCTTCTTTTATTGTTCATGAAGTTTCTAAAAACAGATGCATTCCTTCATTGTATAATTGCTTTCGCACCTACAGGCAGAAGCCCTTACAGGGGAGTTATGTTATTTGCACAGGACTTTACAGCGGGCACAACTATCTCTCCTGCGCACATTCCACAAGAAGGATTTCCCTGGAATCTTCATCTCTTCCCATCAAAGTGGTGTAAAATGACTCTTCATTTTCCCATTTGAATAAAACTAACACTATCATGCACTCAGAAATAGTCAATACTTACCAGTGTCCTCAAAGACACATCAGTGAAGCTGTATTTACAGCTTAAAAATAGCATTAGAAGCCATCTGAAGATATTGGTAATCAGAAATCCAAGGAATTGAACATTACTATAATAATTGGAGTTCATGGTTGAAAACATCTATACTCTTCTTGTCTAAAAATTTCATGGTCTTTTTTGAAGTGAGATTCACTGAATGAGTTGAAGAGAGAAGCTCCTGGTTAGTAACCAGATAATATTGCTTTTCTTTTTTTGTTTCATAAGAATGAGGATCAAAGAGGGAGGAAAGGATCCTTTACTCTTTGTGAATAATCCTTGTAGTATACACTGTGACTGCCAAGGCTATGAGCTTTGACCTATGACTCTGAGCACTGAAAGATAATGTCTCAAAGTTTGGACTTCTGTCATCTTCTACAGGTCAGGTCTAAGTCTAGGAGGGGCAAACTGACAGTGTCATTTCTATGAGCAGGGCTGGAAAGAGAAAACAGAAAGGTCAAATGAACCAAGCCCTGTCAGCCATCAGCTCAACCCTGGAGTTGAGATCTCTTACAGAAAATTCCTGGCTGTGGCAGAGAGTCTCTGGGGGCCGTTAATAGTCTGAATGTCACCACACTCTCCACTCAGGGCAGCTTCACCGAGAACTTTGAGGGAAGTCATGCTGAGGGACAGATGAATGAGGACAAGAAGCAGATCTGACTTTCATCTCACCCACAAACTGGAGATGTTAGAGGAGAGAGAAGACAGGGACCTTGCAAAGAGCTCCGTTTGTTGAGCCTGTAAAGACAAAGGACTTTCTTGAGATGGTATGAAAGCAGAGGGGAGAGAGAGAGAGAGTAGGAAAGAAAAACAGTGTCACCTGGCACACCAAACTTGAAGAGCTCCTGGGGGCAGCACAGATGACAGAAAACTGACAGATTCTATCCATGTGAAAAAGCAAGTTAAACTCATTTACAAGGGTCAGTCTGCTCTTTTTCAAACCAACTCGGGCACAGTTTCAAGAACTCTGGGTTTCTCTGCTGGGCGATTAGCATTTTTAGCAGGAAATGTCAGTCAAATGAAGTGAGGGGCGTTTTGTCTTCATGCTTCCCTCTTTGTATCCTTCATGCTGAAAATGAGCTTGAAACCCATCAAAACATGGCTCTCTTCAGAACAAAACTTGAAAAGAGTCAGTTTGAAGTAGAGTTGCCAAGGCAGGTTCCTCTCTTAGATGTGTGGCTTACAAAGCCCTTCACTGGAGAAGGTGAAAGGGTCAACAAAGACAGCCAGGCCCATGAACAGAAAGACTGCCTTGGGGATCTTCATTTTAAGTCCAAGGCACCAACTATCCACAGTCAGTTACTGTATTAGAGTTTGCTTAAGGAGAACAAAGCTTTACGCACCCTCTGGGGACCAGCCTTTGACCCTGTGCAAGGCCCAGGTGCAAGAAAAGCTAGGGTGCACCCAACTTAGAGTACAGATCTGGAATTGCAGCTGACTGCCTGAGTCCCTGGCTCTGAGTTCCACAATTCCTGCAACATAGCCACAGGTATGCTCTCAGATCTCAGGTCCAGAGTCTTGTAAATGCAGTGCATAGAACTGTGGTGGTAGACCAGATGTGTCGTCTCTGGGCCTTGGTTCCTTTACTTGTAAATTGGGCCCTGCCCATCTCCACAAAAGTGAATGAAGTTCTCATAAGTATTGGTCCAGTGCAAGGTCAGTTTGACAGATGCTAATTATTTTTAGCATGATCTACGAAGTCCACTGCACAGATGTATGCTTCTTTCTGTCTATGCAGGATGAAGGGGGAATTCTTCTCTTTTATGATCGCCCTCACCTGTCATCATCTCATCACTACCCATAACCACCCCAATTCTCCCAACAATTGTTTGTCTCTGGAGCTACCGTGCACCTCCTTTCCTTAGTCAAGTGCAATTTGTTTAACATTTGGTGCTTTCCTGAGAGAAGAAAGAAAATTAAAAGGGCCACTAAATTAATTTGACTTTAAAATCCCCACTTAGCCTGGGAAACAGAGTTTAAATGTTTAGGTAATTAATGCTAACTACTTTAGACTCCACTCCACTAAAATCCTGTGCACTTCAGGGCATGAAAGTCTTTGCAGATCACTCTGTTTTCCTGAAGGTCTCTCCAAATTAATTATAATCCAAGGACAACTGTGATTCCATTCCTAGGAGATGAGGGGCAGGAAGAAACCTTGAGGGAAAACAGAATGTATCACAACTGGACATGTAGTGCTTTTTTTTTTCTTTAATTTTGCCCATAACAGCTAACTGTATTTTTCATCCCTTGTAACCCATGTTATGTCACATCATTCCTTCTGATGTAGTAATATGCTATCTGTACCATACGAGATGCCTATTTTTGCTGCAAAATGACCCCTCTTGCTGTAACCAGGGACAAACAGAGGTACGGCAGATTTTCCTGGTTGCATTGGCGGAGACTCCATCATCACCTGTTCCATGCACATATTTGCACAGATTAGTCTGCTAATTTCAGCCCTGCTTGTGCAAGGGCTCTTCCTTTGGTCATATGCAAAAATAATTGAAGTGTTCAACCATCATCTATGATGCAATGGTCTATGTGAAGACATTTTTGCTCGAAAGGTGGTGTTAATGATGTGTATTGTGTGTGTATTTGTAGTGTAATTTCTTACACATACACACCTGGAAAACATTTTACTTCTAATTATCCCATTAGAAAGAACTAATGTAATCAGAATAAGAGATCCCCAAAAGATGGCAGTACTGGGGATGACAACCCCTACAATAAAAGTAATCTAATGCTCTTCTTTGGTTCTTCAATAATATAAAACTAGGTCTTTGTTTCCTGGCTGCTATTGTAGCAGTGATCTGGTTGTGACTTAGCCTCTCTGACTGGAAGCTGTGTAAGCGGTCATTCAGAATGTGAGCCAGTGGAATAGCAGCCATTAACGGCTCTGCAAATGCCAGGGAAGTGACAGATAGAAAGAACTCAGCAAGCGGGCTCATTCACTCTGAGTTTCCCCCAGATCTCTATAAACCTTCCAATGACCAATTCTTGGGATTCATTCTCTTACTACCATTCATGAAAAGGGTGGACACCTACCCACTTGGAACGTGCAGATACCATTTCTTTCAGTGACTTTAATCACCAGAGGATGCCACACCATTATTCACATCAATGAAAATGCAAAGCAAAATCTATGGTTGCTCACCTAGTCTTTGTCTCCTTTTCTGTCCTTTAGCTTCACAAACAGGGTCAGGTTCCTCCTCACTCTAGTTCTCTTTTCCCTTCTGATGGCACCGTTCTTGACAAAGAATATGGTAATACCAACTTAACTACAGTGAAAAAATATAAGGTGGTGATAAATTATTCAGACATTTATAAAGCTTTTTAACTGTAGATCAAAAGCTGTCATTCAGTCATTAGACATTATTGCATATCTCTTTAAGCGTCAGGCTTTTCTTCATTCTGGAATATTTTTTAGACTAAATTTGGAGAATGCTTTGCTCCTTATAAAACCTTTTTCATAATTCAATTCAGAATACTGAGCTGCAAGCTATGAGTTACTTCTTTCCCACTATGAGTGCAGAAGACATACAGTATTTCATGAATAAAGTTTGATTTAATCAGATTTCCACTGCAAACAGACTTGAAATGGACACAAAAATAAACATTCTAACTTGACAGTGACTCTCTGAACTCAAAATAATGGACCATTTCAAAGCAACAGTTCTCTAACGAAATAAATGAGGAAATATTATCTATCAGATAAAAAAATTGCCAACTTTCCTGTGAAAATTCCTTTTGCAGAAAGTGATGTTACATACTGTCTATCATAAGAAACGTATCTTTCAAGAAAATAAAACTGTTCACTGATTTGCAAGGACTGACATAGAATGCCAAATATGTCTATGTTTAAAATTATATGCCTGAAGTTTGAAATTTTTAGCTTATAATATTTGGTATTGCAATTAGACACCCTATGTCGACTACAACATCTCCAGGATGCATGTACCTTCCCAAATGCCCTTTAGATGGCATTAATGGAGGAATGAAGGGGGCAAAGGCTATCTTAGAATTTTATGAATGTCACAAAAGAAGTCAGGATGGAGAAGTTAAGTGTCTTGAGATCTAGACTCAGGTCATTCTTTTTTCTTTAGATTAGGATTCATTAATAGTACTGAGGGTCTTCTGTAAAGAGTGAGTTTTAAGCAACTCCAATCCCTCCATTACATTATCTTGACCTTCCGGGAACCCTTCCTCTTTTACAACATTTGGTGGCTTTCAGTATGTTGTTTCCATACAGGTATATATGATAGACCTTCATCTTCTTCATAAATATGTCTTTTTACTATTGTTTTTATTGTTGTTTTTGGGGTTTTTTTTTTGCCAGTCCTGGGCTTGAGCTCAGGGCCTGAGCACTGTCCTTGGACTTTCTCAAAGCTAGAGCTCTACCACTTGAGCCTCAGCACCACTTCCGGCTTCTTTCTATGTATATGGTACCAAGGAATTGTGCCTGGGTCTTCTTGAATGCTAGGCAAACACTCTACCACTAAGCCAAACTCCCAGCCCCCTTTTTACTATTGTTTTATTATAACTTCAGATCTAGATTCTGCATGAGTGAAAATGTGCAATGTTTTGCTTCTGAAGTTTAGCTTATTAAACTCAATGTGATAACCAAATCCCAAACAAATTTCTAGCAAAATGTTTCTTATATTCAATCATCAGTTGTTGGGCATCTAGACTGGTTCCATATAAATCTTGGCTATTATGAATGCTACTGCTAGAAACATAGGTGTGCAGTTGCTATTTCTTGTATGTTGGTTTACACTCTTTTGGATATGTACCCCAAGTACGGTATGATGTCAGGAATTTAGACTAGTCTACTTTTAGTTCCTGGGCTAAATTCCTTGTTTGCATATTGACTGAATGAATTATCATTCCCACCAACAGGGCATGAGCATTCCTTTCTCCCCATGTTCTCATTAGCATATGACGTATGTGTTCATCATGACAGCCATTCTGATTGAGACAAAACTATCAACTCAGTTGTCATTTGTCATTCCTTTATGGCAAAGGATGTTGACCATTTTTTTTGTTTTTCATATATTTTTATTGTAACATTTTATTGTTACATTGTATTCACCAGATAGAGGGTGCATTACTTCACATACATTGATACCCTTTCTCATGTCTTGGTCCCCATTTCCCTCCCACCACCCCGCCCCTCATCTTGTTTTCTCCCCTTCCCAATCCGATTTCAAATAACTAAATACGCATATATACTATCAGATAACAAGGTGAAATACTGACCATTTCTTCATGTACTTGGTAAATGTTTACCTGGCTCATGAGAATTATGTTTAATTCCTTTACCAGTTTATTACTAGGAATTATTTTTAAAAACTCCTTCATATATCTAGATATGAATCATTTATCCACTGGAGAACTAGCAAGTATTTTTCCCGTCTGTGGGTTGCCTCTTGACTGTTTTCCTGTACTGGGATTACCAAGTCTTCTATATACATCCCTGAAGAACTTTCAGATTTGGGGGTTTTCATTGAGGTACTAGATCCATTTTGGATTGACTTTTGTTAAGAGTGTAACTGGCTGCTGGAGTCAGTTTTGTGAACATAGATGATGTATTTTTTTCACAGCAGCAACTCGTGAAGTAAACTCAAATAATCTTAACTTAGGTCTTTCAATGTGGAAATTGGTTAGAAGTAGATAAAAGTTGTGATGGAAGAGTCGATAGCCAGTTGGTACAAGGCAAAGCAAGAAAATGTTGAAAAGGTGTTTGCCAAGTAAGCTGTTTGCCCAAGTTACCAATCAACTGGTCTGTACAAATTATTTGAAGAAAATATTTGATGATTTGAAGTATATCTTGCAAATGACTCTACGAGCAAGCAACTAAGTCATGTGGATTAAGTTCTTTGGTAGTCTTGCCTGTGTTCTGACAGTGGTGATATCAGGTCTCGGGTACCTATTTGCGTTTCAAATATACAGCTGTTAAAGTAATATACACTTTTTTCATCTTTTGTACTCTTTGGAACACACTTATTTATACCTTCAAAAGTTATTTAAAAACATCCCGAAAATCACTATTATTATACTATGGAGAATGAGAGTATGAATAATAAAAAAGGTCCAGCCATGAGAAGCTAGGACAATGAGAAATAGAATATGTGACACACTACAGATAAAAGGCAGTGTTATGAAAAGGAAAAAAAGAAAAAAGAGATGATTCCTAAGAGAGGAAAGTTCTAAAGCGAGCGATACTATTATCTTCTGAAGGATTTTGAGAAAGTTTTTCAGTAAAGGTGATAACTTTCACAAGCAATAAGTTTGGGTCATGTAGAGATGAAAGGGTGCACATCCATGTGGATGGATGAGTGAGGTAAGAAAAGAATAGATTTCCTAAGAAATGAAAAGAAAGAAGCAGAAGCCAAAACCGTGGACAGCTGGCTATTTTTATCCAATGGGTGAATTTGAAAGTGAGGTTGAATGTTTGTGTTTCATTTGGTAGAAATAAGTAACAGCAATTTTCATTTGGTAAGGAATAAATAAAGGATGCTTTAATTCACAATGTTACACCTGTCACTTTTATAAAGAGATTTATGTGGATGCTATATGAAAGCAAAAGTCATCTTCTGTTTTGGAACTATTGATTATCAGCTCTTCCAAAAAAAAATCTCTCTCCTGTAAATTGTTTTGTGCTTTCTTCTGGTTTCAGTTTTCCTTAGTATAAACTTGATTGAGCCTGAATATTTTATTTTAATTTTTGTATTGTTATGATAATAGTTATATACAGAGGTCTAGTTACAGTTACAGAAGTGGGGTAATGACAGAATACTTTTGATTAAGATGCATCCCACATTATAGATCAGAAAATTTCAACTACAAGATTACTTTCCTTCAGATTTAGTTATTGAAAAATGTGCAAGGTTTGTCATTTTAGTTTCTAATTTTTACAGTTTTCTGATACTTTTGCTACAGTGACATTTTATGTTTACTTGTCTGTTTTTTAAAAAAAGATGTCATAAAAATAGTGTTGTTTGTTTTCAGTTGAACCACACATGCCAAGGAATATACTATCATCTGCTAAGGTAAAGAATTAACAGTGAAAAATTTTCAACGTAATTTATGCACTACAAAAGAAATCCAGAAGTATCTTACATGGTGAAGCATTGCTTCGACCCATTTTTTATCATTAATCTGCTAATAGCTGCCTTTTTCATAGTACAACAAAAGTTTATCTGAAACTTTGTCATGATGCTAAGATTACTATAATCAATCACATTTTGGGTAGAATATTATATTGATTGTAATCAATATAATATACAATTACTGATTTATTGTTTCCCTTTTCCCACATGTTTTAGGAGCAATGACTTGGTTTCTAGGACCTTTGAACGTCACTAAAGATTTCTATGAAGTACTGTATTCTGTTGGAGATTATGACAATGACATTCTGTGAGATTTGAAGTGGTTTGAAGTCAGAGTAGTTAACATCTGGGAACTCGTAGTCATGGGTAGTCTGACCAGGACAACTTAAGTGTACCATCAGCCCCTGTTATAACTAGAGGGGAAGTATCTTTCCACAGACTCATGTTATCCTTGGAAAATTAACCTTAATATTTGAGCATAGAATTTAAGTACACAACACAAGTATTCGTTAACAAAATTTACTACATTTCCTTGTTTCTATTTTCCAATACTTGAAAACTAAAGAAAACCTTTTATTTCTCAATCTTGAATGCAAATCAAGCAATGCGAGAGCACCAAAAAATATAAGAGCTTGGAGATTTGGATAGCAAATGAGATATTAATTAAACTGTTGGCATTTGGTGCCCAATTTAAAAAAACATATTTTAATCAGAAAATCCCTATACAACAAATATTAATGAAATGTATGTGTTAATAAATGATGCAAGAAATTCCAAACAGTATTTGATACTTTAATTTGCAAGAGAGAAGCAAACACACAAAAGTATTTAGAAAATAGAATACGTATTATTTAGACTGACAGAAATACAATTAAATTAGGAATAAATTAAACGTGGAAGTGTATTTTTAAGAATGGTAATTATGTGCATTGTGAGCTTGCTTTTTAAGATATTCAAAGCTATTGTCAATTTTAATTTTTTCCCAGAGTTACATACTTTGGCAATGTGTATATGCAACTGGCCTTCACAGGATTTTAGCATAAAACCTTGGAAGAAAATTCATCCTGGAAATAGGTGGTTTCTTGATTTTAGGGACTGGCAAGCTTACCAATACTATATTAAACAAAAAGGAACGTTACTGTGAAATTATACTTGATATGCTAGAATATAAGATCCTTCCAGGAACTCAAAGGATATTGCCAGTTCTCTCTTGCTCAATGTTCTCTCTCTCTCTCTCTCTCTCTCTCTCTCTCTCTCTCTCTCTCTCTCTCTCTCTCTCTCTCTCTCTCTCTCTCTCTCCTCTCTTTCTTTGCCTTCAACTCTATTCTTCTCCACATATTGAGGTCATTCATCCTGCCTCTTTTAGTTTCGTTCACTACAAGGGGCAAGGTAAAACAGAGAGGTAGTCTGTTTAGGAATATATAATTCTATCCTGGAAGCCACACATAAATTGTGATTAAACTGGTTTGCAGCTCATGGCCAATTGTGGACCACTTACTGACATCAAGTTGCCTCAAACTTTATTGACTAGAGGAGCAAAGACTTCAACAAAGTCATGTTTTTCATCTGGTACATTAAGCTTTGATTTACACATTTTAGTGAAAACTAGATAACTCATCATGTCTATGTAGTCTGCATTTTTTGTTTGTTTGTTTTGGGTAACCTGGTAAAGTTGAGTACTGATTGAGTTTTTGAAGTGTGTAGAAACTTCAATCTTGATACCCATTGCAGCTGGTGTGTGAAGCACTACTAAGCATTCCAGTGTTCTTAGAAACCAGAAATTCCTTAGTGTAATTAATATACCCTACAAAATTAGGAATAGCGACAGAAGGAGAAGGGAGGGGAGGGATGGGTGGAAAAGGTGAAATGGATGACATTGACCAATATAGATTATATTTATTGAATACTTTGTTAAATGGCAACTACTTTGTACAACAACTTCAAGATAATAAAAAAAGAAAAATAGGAAGAACACAGGGGAAAAAAAACTAGTGTAACATGTATTACTTGCAAAAGGTAATGCAATGATACAGGTAGTGAATTGAAAGCAAGAATTTCAATACCATGGGGAGAGGGCCATTTTAATATTAGTACAACATAGTTAAGCAAGACTTTCACAGAAATATTTCAGAAACATTTATGGTTGTGTAATCAGATTGATTTCAGTCTCTGGCTCTGCCTTCTGTATCATTATCCAACTGGTGGCTAGATAAATATGCTACATAGTTTAGACCTAAGGAATTTTTTATTAAAAAGGAAATATGCAAATAGTAGCCAACAATGGAAGATGAGCCCTGAGAACACTTTTTCTTCCTATACTTACAATCCTCCTTGCCATTATTACAGGGACCCCCTTTTAGTAGGCGTGAACAATACTGTCCAGCCAGAAATGGGCCTGACAAAAGTTTTCTTCTCATGCCATCTCATCTTGTTTCAGTAGAGTTCACTAGTCTAGACATGAATCCTTTGCCCAAACTAGATCATTATCATTTTTTTCTGATAAGATGGATTTTCTTGTGAAAGACATTACCCACTCAATGATTTTTCTATAGGCTGGTAAAATTAGACATGAACGATGTGGCCTCTGGATGATTATGACTTGTAGGAAGTTGGATTATGGCTTTCCAACAAGAGGAAGTGACCCCTACATTATCAACAGAGGCACAGATTATCTGTCAGAATCTCAGCTCTTGGTGTCAGAGCTTCCTATTGCTCCATGGAAACACAGTACTTCCTAAGGATTTTTGGAGTGAGAAGTCCTGAGCTTCCCAATCTAACTTTGTACCTAATCAGTGACTACTCTCTCCCTAACGCGCCCTCGCTTTATTTATTCCACTGAGTGTGTGTCCTCCTCATTAAATGGTTAGTAGCAAAAATGGAATTTGGTCAGTCAAGCACGGTGACTTTCCTAGCAGGTGTTTAACAATGTTTATTCTTTTTTCATTTCATCAAAATTACTGCAGCTGCTCCTCAGCTTGGCTCCTAACCAAACGGCCCCTTCTCTCCCCCTTTCTATTCTTCACACCTTAAACAGATCAGCTTCTTCAAAGGCACATGTCATTTACTGAAACAAATATCACAAGGGATATTTATTTGTATTTCAAGTAACTGAAAAAATTCCATCATCTGGAACTGAAGATTCCACTGTTTTCCCTTTCAGACTTCTGGACATCTAGCCTCCAAATGAGACCACAAAGAATCAACGACTGTGTATGACAGGAGCTTATGATATTCT
Source organism: Megascapheus bottae (assembly GCF_031878675.1). Taxonomy (NCBI): domain Eukaryota; kingdom Metazoa; phylum Chordata; class Mammalia; order Rodentia; family Geomyidae; genus Megascapheus; species Megascapheus bottae. The sequence goes on from NC_143527.1 coordinate 8,001,512, forward strand.
TCATGATGCTTCCTACACTTCATTTGCCTCAAATCCTCTTCTGTTTTTATTTTTCACCTGTTGAAAATTTGTCAGTCCTGCAAAGTCAAGCCCAAAGTCCAGCAAACATGTAGAGATCAGTTGCTAATCAACCTAGAACATGGCAAACTATCTCTTCTCTCGGCTCTAGTAATCTTTCTCCTTAAATATGTATACATATTTTCATCTTCTTGCTACAAAATGAGCACTTTAAGAGTAAACCACAGGCCATATAACGTATTAGTATTTCTAGCATTGGAGTCAGACAACACAAAGTTCAAGTCATGATATGGCTGCTTCATTTACCTTATAAGGAGGTTTATAATTTTGAGCCTTTCTGTAAGACCTAAGTTTACAATGGGATAATGATTTATATTGTATAACACTTTTGAAAGATATATTTGTTAATGTATGTTATATAATATCTCAATGTAAATTGTCTGTGTTAAAAAGATAACAACCTTCAAAAGATGTTTTCATCGTACCAGTTGAAAATGATTGAAAATCCATCTAACCCACTCAGAATGTTCATCATCCAGCAAGGTAACCGAAACAAGTACTGTTGAGAATCCAGGGCAGCGGGTCATCTTTCACACTATTCATGGGAATGTAAATTAGTGACGCCAGTATGGAAATTATTAAAAATATCAAAATTAACACAACAATTTAATTCTACTATTTCACTCCTGGGCATAAACACAAAGGAGTTTATGTCAGTATTCAATAGACCCTCATGTTTATAAAATCACTAATTACAACAGCCAAGTTTTAGAATTAGTCTAGGTCCTCATTAACATAAGTATAGAATAAAGAAAACAGTATATGAACACAATAGAGTATTATGTAGCCATCAATATCAATTACATGATTTCATTTTTAGATGAAAACATAGAACTAAAGATCATGATGTTAAATGAAATGAGCCAGATTCATCCTGGCAAATTAATTATCATATGTTTTCTTACATGAAATATATAAAAAGAGACATGAATGTAAAAGGGGAAATAAGGAAGGTGGAATCTGCTGGCATGGTGAGGGGAGCGGAGGATGACAGGAATGGACATGTAAACAAAGAACATGGTAACAAGTATGTATGACACCTATGACAATTATAGAAAATAAATGGGGGGAGAAAATAGACGAAATGTGTGCAAACTTTATCATATGCATGTATAAAATACAGCAAGTTATACCTCTGCATATAATTGACATAGAGTAACTTTTTACAAGTTGAGTACTAGTATGACCTTGGAAAGAACTGTTGGCATATGGTAGAGATGTTCACTCATGAGGAGAGATTGGAGAAGGCGACAGGAAGGGAAGAACTGAGAAGTGCAAAAGCTAAGATCCACACTCCTCACTTTAAAAAAAGTAAACTTTGGAAAGTTTTTGAGAAGCTAATCTCACAGGCTACTTTTGTAGGTCACCAGCCATGTGGCTGGGTTTGGCCACACACAGGTGGCCAACAGAATCTCAACCTACTTGAGTGACCACTGATCTGACCACTGATACCTTTGCTGTTTGAGCAGACCTATCATCTCAGCAGGGTTTTGGCGTGAGCTGCCCTGAAGGACAAAAGAAAGGGAAGTAGCCTTCCTTACTCTGGCAGACAAAGGGGGAAGGAGAGGAGAAGCTTTCATTCTTCTGTGCTTCCTTCTGGTAGGATGTCTCCACCTGGTAACCTGAGCTCTATTATCAGGAAATTGCATACCTGCTTTATGTTCTGAGGTAACTTCTTCATGGACTGGTTTGGTTACTAAAAATGGGGTTCCTCTGCTACACAGGTCCTTACAATAGGTATCTTGAAACCAGCATTTACAGATGAAAGATGGGAAACATACTAGGGTCAAGATTAAGTCTATGTGACAACTTCGCTGGTTCATGATATCCAGAAATATGATCAGATATTATTCTGGATGGTTGCCTTAGAGTAATGTTAATCTTTAATTTATGGAATGAGTAAAGTGGACTGGCATCGGTAATGTGAACAAGCCTCATCTTATCACCTAAAAAGAAAAACATCTGTTCTAACTGAAAGAAAGAAGAAATTCTGCCAGCACGTGGCCCTTGAACTTGAACTGCAGCATTGGCTCTTTCCTTGGTCTCCAGCTTGCATTGCGAATTTTGGACTTGGCAGCCTCCTTAACTGTACGAGCCAAGTCCTGAAAATAAATCTCCTTCTCTGTGTAACACATCCTGTTGGTTCTGTTTCTTTGGAGAATCTTGGCAAAACATTTTCCAAGGTCATGACACAGCTAGTGTCACTGGGATTTCATTCAACTAGGTAACAACTCTCTCTCTCTCTCTCTCTCTCTCTCTCTCTCTCTCTCTCTCTCTCTCTCTCTCTCTCTCTCTCTCTCACACACACACACACACACACACACACACACACACACCATATGCACTTCTTTCTTCTTTTATGACCAATATTCCAATTTTCCTTTGGATATCTATTCTTACTCTTGTATGCAGCTTACAGGACCCTGCCCTCTTCTTCATCTAGTTGAAAGTTTGCTTCAATTGCAATTTTACCAGAAAGGACTTCTTCCTGGAATACAAATTAGTTGCCATCCACAAGGCTGTGTATTGGCCAGAGGTGATTTATCCTGACAATGTCCCTGAAAAGCCACTCTCCTCTCCTCCAGTCGAGGTGCCCTCAGCTGCCCTGTTCTTGCTTTCTCGGAAGTTTTCCTTTAATTATATGAGCCTCTTCGTAGTTCAGGAATAAATTCCCTTCTTTGCTATGGTTTTATCAGAATCTTTTCTACTCCTTTTTAGTTTCAACAAGGGAGCTGTAAAAGACACCAAAATATATTATTAAGCAGACTCTACTTAATAAAGATTTCCCCACGGAACATGACTTGGGAGCCTTTATAAATTGTACCATGGATCTGTGATATTTAGTAAATTCTCCAGAACTGGTATTTGAGTTATTTCTACATTTTTCCCCATCACTGTACACATAGAGGATTCTCCACATTTTCATATTATACATGTACAAATAATGGAGGAGGGTTATATCCCTCGGTCTTCTCCCCATCCTGTCTTTATATGCTTTGACAGGGTCACTGGACTTGAAATCACCTCCTCCTCCTGGCTACACACTGTCAAACGTTGATCCACTCACCAAGAGCCTCCCTCCCCACGCCACGTGAATATCTCCTCTCAGGAAGCTCTGTCGTCCTTCTTGCCCTCCAAACACTGCTGTCTGCCACAATTTGGTGAAGTTCTCATGTGCTGCACGTCCACAGTTGGTGACTCCTTTTGAGGCACCCCAGGCTGCAGTGAAGGTGTACTTCTGCTCTTGGAATGAAGATGTCTTACTTGTAGACAGTCTTCTGAGGTTGGGTTTGAACAGCTTCAGGAACCATTTTCTTTCCTGCCTGACTCAGTCATGCAAGAAGAAAGGGAGGGTCAAGGGGTGGGGCAGTGGTTTCAGAGCCCTGGGAAAGAGAGGTACGTGCAACTGAACATTCAAGTTGGATATTTTTCCTGCACTGTTTATACTCTGGAACCAACATGAAGAAACCATTATCTTCATAAAATGAAGGGAAGTGGGGAGGAGGGTGGGTAGATAACTCAATTTGATTGTTGGTTAAACAGAAGATACAGTGATTTCTGCCTGTAGGTATACTTTCAGTGGGGAAGGTTCTCCGGATTTTCAGTACACATTGCTTTGCAGAAAGGCAGCAGGATAATCCCTTCTATAAAGACTGCTACAGTTAACAGCCAGTCTCATGTAGAGGAGTGATCTGTTACCCAACAATAGCCAAATTGAGTTGTCAAGGTTTTTCTTTGGCCAACTTGTTTAAATTAATAATTCAGAACTGAGTTTTAGTTTTTTAAAAACGATTTGGATTTTCTGTGATCAATCTGCTTAGACCCTGATTTTTAATTGCACGGCAAGCTTTTCCTTTTTCAATGTTGAAAATCAAAGCCAGGGTCCAGTGCATTCTAAGCAAACTATCACTGGGCAACATTCCCAGGCTTTCCTTTATTATCTCTAAGAGTGTCTCATGTAAAAGAGATGGTAAGTTCTTGGTGATATAAATCATAAACAATATTCTATTTTTTCATTCCCTTTTGACAATGTCAACCATATCTTTTCTTAACACAATTAAGGGTTGGGGAGGGGAATGCTTTTGTTTTATTGTTGGTCCAGTTGTTAGGTGTTTGCTTTTATTGTTACTTATCATTTTAATATTACTTATTTCTACATATTTTTCAATTTCACCATAATATTTGGTATGTATCTCTATCCATTAATTTCACCAGCATTGTGAGAATCTTTTTCTCACAGAATGAATATTCTCATTTCCAATAATTTAATTGAAATTTCATATACATTGTTTCATTCCCCCTGTTTTCTCACTCTCTTTCTAGATTTCCTGTAATCCAGAAAATATGTTGTTGAAATAATGAACAGGCTTTGAATGTTCTGACAGGGGTTTAAACACAGGGGGGTGCATTTGTAGGGTTTTAGGTATTTGTCAGGCCAAAATGTCAACACAATCCTGTTTCCCTCTTTCTGACACCTTATCTATGCTAAGTAGCACTTCCATTATTTCCCTCAATACAGGAGAGTAAACACACTTTGACCCCTCAGCCATCTCCACGTGAAGATGCTGGTGAATCATTCACATATTGAGGTGACAACTCTCTACCTCTTGGTGAGTTGTTCACTGTTTCTTTGCCAACTTTCTCTCAGAATTTTATTGGGGTTGCAGATATCTTCAAGGTAATACACATGGCTTTCTTTTTTTCTCTTCATCATTTTTCAAGGAATTACAAAAAGAAAAGGAAGAAAAGGATGACTCATGTTGCTCTCGTTTGGAATTCCTTTCGCTAAACCAAGGTCTGTTCATCAAGTAAAACAGAAATACTACTCGCTTTTTCTTGTGCCTTTTGTTCAAGATATTTCTTCCACTCTCTGAGAAAATTGCATTGACTGGAACAATTTCCTCTTTGTGAGAAATTGGGTTTAAATTCAGCTGTTAATATCCAAAGCTCTCAGGGAAGCTGGTATTAAAAGCGGCAGTAGCACATTTCGCTCGGGAGCTAATTTCCTCAAAGGAAAGTCGTTTCCACTGTGTTATGTTCTTTTACAACCAGACATGAAAAAAATAGCCAGTGTGCCCAAACAGAAATCTATAATTACAATACAATAGCACTGAGATGAGAAACTAAGGGGCGTGTTCATTTGGGAAACTTAACTTCTATTACCACTAAAGAAGTTTAGAAATCTTGCTTATAATTTTCTTTTAGGACACAAATGGTGCATTCCAAGGAAATTTTGTATTTCTTGTAAGGAGTACGATCTGGATGTCTGGTGTGCACCACTGGACAGAATATAAAAATTAAAACTAAGCTTCATAAACCACAAAATTAACAGCAATAATCACTAATATGTGGCCCTGTTGCTGCTTCTTATACACATTGCCTTCAGTTATAAAATTAATACAGCACATCTAAACTTGGCTTTTTTCCAGGTGCACTTCTCAGTTCTATTAATAAAGAAAAATGCTTTTCATTCCAGTTTGGAGTTGTTTTCATGATGACAACAAAAACACTTTTGAGGTTTAGCAGAGAGTATTTTCTATCAATCTTCAAATGGTGCCAAGAAGTAATTTGGTTTGCTTAAGGATGGATAGACTGAGAATGAGAATATTCAGAAGTACCAAACATAAAGAGGTAGTCCATTTAGAGGTTTGATTCAGGTAAATTTCAAGCCTAAAACACATATTAGCCGTCTTGCTTTTCCCAAATAGATGTTATTTTACTTAACAAAATGCCAGGCTTACTCATCCCCTTAACACTGATGGATTCTTTATGTACAATTCCTTTCAGCATTTGTGACAGTTGTTCAGGATAATCCCTCCCTCCCTCCCTGAGATTAACAGACTTTAAAACACTCTGTACAACCAATTTATGTCTCCTAATTCATCATCGTGTTCTCCTGCCTATTTTTAGTCAAGAGATCTTGTAAATCAAGGGGATGAGTGTGACAAATAACGGTAAGAAAAGTGAGGAACGCATAGAACAGGGTTTCAAAAGGAGCATTTCCCCCGATTTAAATAAATAGTGCTGACCTCAAGACAGCAGCAAATCATTGTGTGCAATTTGAACACTGCTTGATCCTTACTTCTATCTCCTGTTCTGGGAGGGCTGAAAGGTCAACATGAAGAAAGGATGTGTTCTGTGTGAATTGAAGAATAGTTGATGGCTGCTAGCTGCACCTGCGCTTAAGCTCTGAATTGCTCTCTTTGGGAGCTTGAATTGAATTGGAATGGAAAACCAAGCAATTGAGTATAATCTTCCAAAGTAACAATCATCCAAGGCAACAAGATGGTTTAGAAGAGGGAAGGACGACGGCGCCTTCACCTAGCGACGGGGTCATGGGGAAGAGTCAGACATGCTTCTCTCTTCCAGGAGAAAGGCAGTCATCTCATACCGGAGCTAAAGGGTGTCGAATGGACTGGCAGAGTTCAGATTCACGTCTTAAATCTGCTTCTTGCAGTTCTCATAACAGTAGTAACAATCATTCTTTAAGAGTTGGATTAGGTTTGATTCCAGATAGGATAAGTGAACTTTTTTTTTTCCTGTCTCATAACTTCTTGTCCCCAACAATGACAACGTTCTGGGTATAAGGCAGATAGAAGGTAATGAGAAAGGTAGAAAAGCTTCCTAGAAACAATCTGATATGAAGGAAGATGGATCACAGCACTCAGAAATTTGTCCTAGCAGTCAGGACCCTCACAGAACTCGTGGGAATGAGTCAGGGGACGGGGAACGTTTGTGGTCAGAGCACATCGTCACTGTGAAATGCGAAGGGCAGCTAAATCCAGAGAGGTAGCTCCATCTGGAAAATGTTGGTGCTTGGGAGCAGAGAAGGAAAGGGAGGTTCGGTTCTCTTAGAGAATACTGTCTGCTCACACTGAGAACCAGGGTGAATGAACGGCATGAGTTATAGGGCTGGGCTGCCTGCCTCCTTGAGTGTGGAGATAACACCTGCCAGGATCCTGTCGCACCTGAGAAAGTAGTGGTCATTCAATCAGGTTTCATGCAATAGTTAAACACAGTTCAGAAAGTGATCTCAAGAGTAAAACCAAACATCTGGAAACTCAGTCAGCTGATAACATCTGTACCATCATAAATACGCCTATTGAAGACCATACTTTATAGATTTATATAGATATACATATATATGTAAGTATATATACATATATACACATATACATATAAGCACATTTATATACTATGTGTATAATATGTGTGTATAGTTCTAATATAAGCAAATACTGCACAGTATCTACTGATGAATAATCTGTACAGAAATATGTAACTATATACATTTTGTACCGTCAGGAAACTAGAGGGCTGTTAGTTTTCCTTCATAAAGTAACACATTAAATAGTTTCTTAATAGAATGCTTAAAACTTGTGTGAGGGTTTTTTCATGACACATAGCTAATTAATGCTCTCAAATATTCATTGTGCTTTATTCTGTGATGAATCTCCCTAAATCTTTGTATTTCCATGTCTCAAATTCTCCCAAGATCTTATTTATTCTACTATGGCACTGAATAGTAATGTTAAAACAGTAAGAATAATGATTATTATATAATAATATGAAGGACTAACTTTAACACAAGCACTAACTATCTTGACATTTAAGGTGCACTTACTTCCTCACATGCTTAGGAGGAAGTATTAGTCCTTCAGAGTAGACATATGTGGAGACAGCCAAACTTCCTGTGCAAACATCCCTAATGGCAGACTCATATTATACACTTTTGCATATCACAAGGTTTTTGGAGAAGTTTGTGAATATTCAACCAACTTTGATTTTCAGAACAAGCTCATTACACCAGTAGGAAAAGTACTGCTTTTAATTTTGCTAGGGAACAAAGAAACAGAAGTCAAAGAGGTTAAATGATTTGCTAAAGGTTACAAAGTGAGTCTGTGGAAAGAACAGGTATAATAATTAATGCCTCCTGCTTCCTAAAAGTGAATGTCATTCTCTTATTAATGAAGAAATCTGTGCTTCAAAATTGGTATATTCATGTCAAATAAATTTTATCCTCTTGTGAAGTCAATTAGATTCATCTAACATTTTATTTGACTATTTAGTCTGTTCTGTATTTATAGAGAAGACATTGTTTCCATTTCATCGTTAGAGAGATTGAGAGCATTTGCATGTTTCTGCAAAAGCTCTTGCAAATACAGCATGTAGCATATAATATTTACTGCTACTTATAGTATAAGGAAAGAAGAAGGGAAAGAGGGAGAGGAAAGAGAGGGAGAAAGGCAAGGAAAGAAGAGGAAGGAGGAAGGAAAGATGATATGCGGATACAAGTAATTACCAGAGTTAGGCTATTGTTAGTGAAGTTAATAATATATACCTCACATCGTCCAGTTCTATCATCTTCAATATTTCATCTATTACTTACGCTTCTTACCTCATGATCTGACAGCAAAGCTGCAGTTCCAAGCAACATGACTACATTCAAAGACAGGAAATGGAGAAGGGAGGCTGGCAGAAGAATCAAAGATTAGAGCTTTTTGCTTTTAGTCAGAGAGAAAATAAAATATTTCCCAGAAGCTTCGCTGCGACAACCTTTTATATCTATTTGGGCAGAACAGAAAATCCTCTAAAGATTTCCTAATACTATAAGGGAGATGTGAAAGATGAATATCTCAGTCCTTTTCTGATGCTGTGACAGAATGGGTAATTTATAAAGAACAGGCATTTCTCTTTTTTCCACTTCTGAAGATCGAGAAGTCCATGACTAGAACATCTATCGAGCCTGTGGCCCTGAACACTTTGTCTTCCAGGAAGAAGAATGTAGTTCCTTGCATGGCAGGGATAGAAGAACAGGAAGAAATGGACTCCGGCCTTTACCCTTCATGTGAGAGCAGTCAGCCAGTCATGAAATGAAGCTCTTATGAGCTCCATTAGGGTTCAACTCCTTACACAAATGCACTTGGAATTTGGATCCTAGCTGTGAATGTAACTTTTTATCCTTTTTTTTTTAAATCTCTTTTGTGATCAAAAATAGTTTCATACTAACACATAATCAGGAGAGCATGGCACTGAGAATGGTATCACGGTATGGCACTCATTCTTCTTTCTCATTTTTTGTGACAAGGTCTCACTACATCACCCCAGCTCACCTGGAGCCCATGGTTCTTCAACCTCAACCTCCTGAGTAACTGACGCTACAGGCTTGTGACATTGCATCTAGATGGTTCTTCCTTTTCTTCTTCTCATCTCATCCCTTACATTTGACCTTATTTCTTTCCACCATTTGTTCCTTGTTAAACATGTTCCTTATTAAATATCTTCTTTCTCCATCCTGCCTCATGTTTTGCTAGCTAAAACTCCTCTCCTTGACAGAAGCTAGAACTCCTTGTCATTGAAGATCCCCCTGGCATTTGGGAGAACAGGTTCTCATGTTCCTCCCAGAGACTTCAAATGGGAGCTCAGCGTTACTCATTGATATTAAATTCAAATAGACCCTCAGTAGAACTCCTCGATGGGAAATACCCCTCAAAGGATCCCCACTTGCAGCCTTTGCTCATCCTGTCTACCATGGATCTAGCGCACTGTAGCACAAATCAGAGATGCTAAACAACTAAACACACACTTGTGTGTGTCTGCAGAGTATCCTGACTCTCCAAACTGGAAGCTCCTGAGCAATAATATCTCCCCATGGTGGTATACCCTTTGTCCCCAAGTTGAACTTCTTCGGAGAGTTAGTTCTTCCAACAGTGGTTAGACTGTAAATATGTCTGTATCAGCAAACCACAGATCAATGACCCATATAAGACAAACAAAGACAAGACAGATTAGTGACTGGTATCCCACACTGTATAAAAGAAGACATTTGCAGAATAACAAACAGCAGATGTTTGCCAAAGTACTTAGAAGTCAAATAGATCTCCTCAATTTCATTATTATTGAGTGCCTTTTATCTTCTAGGCACTGAATGGCTGATTAAATTACATGTAAATCTTGTACTCAAAGATTAGCCTAGTACTTAAGGTACATGCATACACAAACTCTAATTTCTTTGATCTCTCTCACCATGACCTTTTAACTCTAAGACCAGAAAAGGTGGACCAAGGGAAAACAAAATATGGGACTCATCAGTAAAAGTAGCTCCTCCTACTCAGTCCTCCATATGGTAATTCTTCATTTGAACATGTTGTACTTACCTCTCGGGTTAATTGTCTGATGGGCAAGTGGATATTTGACTCATTTCAGGAATCACTCCTGAAATCGGCCCCATTCTTCCATTAGGCCCATGACCATCATTAGGCATCAGCATGCTTCAGGGTAGGACATCTGGTTACTTATCAAGGAATAAATAATTTATACACCAAGAGAATTACAAGACTTACTCAAAGGACATCAATATCTTTTCACAATGTGTACATTAAAAGGATCTATTCACAGGAACTATACATACAAACAAAACTTAGAGAATTAGAAAAACAGAATATTAATTCAACAAATTTATTGATATGTGCACACCTGTAGGCTCTAAAGATTGAGTGAGCTGGTTGCGACAGTTCTCCTGGCTGGTTTGCTGAAATATGGACTTACTGCACAGTTAAATTTAATAAGATTGAAGTGATAGATCCAACTACACACACACACACACACACACACACACACACTTGCTACAGATCCCAGAATACGCTCTCTTTCTTAATGCACCATAAGATATTTTAGTGAAGGAATAAAGCGTTTCTACAAATCTTACTGCTCTCTGCCTCCTGTAAGTCAGATGTGATGAAGAAAGGGAAGAGTAATTCAGAAGACTGGCTCCTGAATGCCAAAGATCAAAAAAGAATGAGTGACAAAATCATATTCTTCATGCTTCAAAGTGCAATGATCTTTAATGCAGCTAAACAATCAGAGAGCTATAGGGAAAAAAGTACATGAAAAACCTGCTAGGATGTTCTGCAAAATCTCCAGTGACCATAAACTCAAATCAGCACATGTTTACTGAAAAAAATCTGAACTAGTAAATGAGTCAGGGAGCAATGTAAAGAAAGACTATATCTTACATTGAAAAAAGCAATTGAACTCGAGGTCAGAATCTAAATTTTAATTTCAGCTCTTTGCCTGTCAGTGGCGTTAACTTGGATAAATCATGTAGATTCTCTCGCCTTAGGCTCATGGATTATAAACTAAACATAAGGAATATCATTTTGTTCTGTTACCCCAAGTTAAATTAAGGGCTTCTTATTCCTGTGTTAAATATGTGTGTGTGTGTGTGTGTGTGTGTGTGTGTGTGTGTGTGTGTGTGTACAGATACTCATTGCTTCGAAGACACTAGATCATTTAACACTTAATTTTCAGATCAATCATTAGTAATCTTTCTTTCTCCTGTCCTGTGACTAAATAGGCATTTTAGAGACAATATCTACATCCTTTTACTATTATACTCTCAGGTAAGTTGATATCTATTGTAATTTGTCCTTATAAATCACATCGTGACCCTCTGTAGTCTCTTTCTTGGCTGACTTTGTCTGAGTATAAAATTTCCTTTGGATATAATTCAGAGTCATCACGCTATCTCTCCTCCCTGAGCCCCTCTCCTTCACAGTTTCTCCTGAAACTGCAGGAAAACCTGTGATTTCTCTGCCTAGAGTCTTCCATGTAGTATCTAAATCTTCGTTTCTAGCCCTGTAACAGCGTGTTCTACCAGCACTGCGCAGATTGGTATTGTAATAATTTACAATTTTGCCCTCCTTTCAAATGATATATGGAGGATTTCCTGAATGAACAGTGACTGTAATTGCTGAGGATATTGAGCTTTATCAGCCAATTACTGCACACAGATGATTGCTTTCAAGTATTCCTCACAGCATACTTGAAATAAAAAGCAACTGGCCCAGTTATGTCAGTGAATTTCATTGCATCCACCCATGGGCTTGAGGGGGAGAGAAGAGAAAAAAAAAAGCCTATGCACCAGAGAAGATAAATTCATTGTGCACACTCTTTGCCTTCCAATTCCTACTCCCTGTGACTAGTATTTTCACAGAACCTTCAGGGCTGGCGTTCCTGCTCCTTTCATAATCCATTTCTGTAATGGCAATGTCAGGCAAAGGTCTTGGTAAGGAAGCCTTTAGCTTCTGTTTTTTAAAAGGGCAAAAAGAAAACCAACAACAAAATAGTTTTCAGAGAAAGAAGAAAATAATCTTCCAACTTCTGTCTTCCTTTTGTTCTCATGGATATTTTTGTTTTCTTTTCTTGATTCCTATAGTTAGAAACATTTGGATATTTTCCTAATCTTTCTTCTCAAGTTCTTGCCAGATGAAAAAAAATATCCTCTGGTTTACTATAGAGTTTCCCCATGCTTTGTGGATGCAGCTTGATCATTTATCTGTAGTCTTGTAGCTACTATCAGCAAGGTGACTGGAATCAGTAGATCTCGAATTTCATTGTTGCCTAGCCATGCATCCAGCTCAGTCTGCTTATCATCTGATCTTCACATTCCTGGGAAAATAAGAAATTAGAAAATGCAGTATCAGGAGTAGATGTATGATGGAATATAAACTTAACCTTAATCCCGTAATCTAAAGAATGAATGCTATAAGTGAAATATTCCTTTTTTAGAAGTTTAGATATCTATATACAGAGCAAAAGCTCACAGTGAGCATAATGAGATGAGGACAAACAACTCACCAGGAAGAATCAGACAATTCAGGGTAGTTGGAAGGAAGGCATAGGAAACACAACTTAAATAAAAGATATGTTTTATCAGATTTTCCTTTTAAGACAAGTGACCATCCTTGACATAAATGTATTTTCTTTGTACCTTTGTGATTAAATAAGTCATTTTATCAAAATTTTGTCTAGAACCACTGTCTTTCTGTAAGATATCATTCATCATTCCCCAGGATACTGAGTATTTGAGGAAGTATACAAGGTCATAGAAAAATGGTTGTATTCATTTTATTGTTTTACTGTCTGTTGCTGTTTCGTGAGAGAATGTGATGCTTACAGCAAAGCGAAGTTGTGTCTATGTGTTTTTAATAATTAATCCATTCCTAAATTAAATTATTCATTCATTTCAAAATGTCAGGCCCTGTTTTCCATGCCTCATTTTTCCTAACTTATCCTGCCTCATTTCTAAATTGCTAAATGCAAAGAGCTGTTTGGTTTTTGAGTACAATATAGCCCTTTTAGCAATTGCTTTAGGTTAGCAAAGAATACATAGCAAAGAATACAGAGAACTTCATAAACAAGCAATGGCAATACGTTTCTTCAAGAACCTGTTATGGTCCATCAAATGCCATTCGTCCCAGTTTGGATAAGTTGGATCTCTTTTCAGTAAAGGCAGTCTTTTTTCAGGCTGTCAACGTCAGTAACCAACATCTCATCTTAGTTTTGACGTAGACAACCATTGTTTCTGGCAACAAAAATCAATTCAAATGGTATCTATATTTCCCCTCTGCATATAGAGAAAATAGCCATCCTAAGACCCATTTACTTTCAAACTACTTATATAGCTCTACTCTTAAAAATACCATACTTTGTAGGATTGCCCCATATGTACACAATACAAATATTTGTTTCTTAGCAATACTGAGATCCTATCCATTTCCAGCTTTCCCTACTGTATAAACTATCAGCTCAGGACATTTTATCTTCTGCATGATACACTCTTGGCTGGTCTCTGTAGCCTCATCTTTATAACCACCATTTTCCTTTTATATCTTTTCCCTCATTTCTACGAGCCATTTCTTTATATTTGTTTCTCTAGCCATCCCCCGGGAAGCAAGCTTCACCTCAGCTAGGCCCCCAAATCTACCTTCCAGTTTCTTTGTTTTGTTTCTCCCCTGGATCTTCTTTAGAAAGTCTAAAGATTCTTTTCCAAATTAATTACTCTCTCAAAATTTCCCCTCACGAATGTTTCTCATTTGTTTCTCTGGTAAATCTCTTCTGTACACTTAGTTCATGCTACCTCGAGTCCCCCAGCCTCCTCCCTTCCTCTTCCCTCTCCTTAAGCCTCACGGTGCTCTATAGTAGATCCATCTGAACTACATGCACACACATGCATTTTTAGGTATCGAATCAAAGTTAACGTTTTTTTTTATTACAAAGGCAGTATACATATATATGTTCACCCATGAAACAAACATTGCAGAAAAAGACAAAGTGTGAATCCAAACAAATGCAGTTTTCATTCCTGAGGGAGATAGTTATGAAGATGGAACTGGATATATGGACATTTTGTCGCTCTGATAAGCATGGCTTAACCTGCTCTCTGCTGTGGTGGTTTTCAGGGACTCGTTGAGCATCCGTGGACTCTCTCACATACCCCAGCCTTCTTGCAGTTAGGCAGGGCCATCGAATGGTGCATATGAGCATGACGATTGGATTGAATCATACGGTGCATTAACTTAGCAGCAAAGCCAGGAGGTCCAATTGTGCCCAGCATTCCACAGACATGGAGAGATGCTGAGGAGGAAGTGAAGTGGATGGCTCTAGTTTCACATGTTCTTTTCTGTGTGTGAAGCGTGTGTACTTTTTGATCTAAAATTCTAATCTCTGGAAGGAATTTTAAATTTAATTTGGCATTTCATTCTTTTCCAAATTTAGCACTGGCTTTAGGTTTTTGCTTTCATCCTTTTTATGTGTCCTCACAGATACTGTAGCAAAAAAAAAATCTGAAGCAGTTTCCTTCTTGGCCAGCTCCCCATTCACCAGAGAACATTTTGAATCCAAATTCACTCATCATTAAATCTAAACTATGTGTTCAAGTTTCTCTTTCATCCCAAACCCAGCCTGCAATAATGTCAAGACAGAAGCTGTGTCTCACACATCGATCAGTGTCATTAGTATCCAACACATTGCCTGGCAAATAGTAGTCACTTAATACATGTTTAAGGAACCAAATTATTTTGTCAATTTCAGGCACCAGTACACTAAGCAACATAGGCAGGTTGAAGCACAAAAGCCAACTGAAGCTGAAAGGCCCAACTGAAAAGTAAAATTAAAAGCAGTAGTTCACTAAAATTTGACAGCAAGCAGAAAAACAATCTACTTATTGGTTGGAATTAACTAAGAGGCTGCTTGTGGTATCTGACCAAAGATAACTGTGACCTTTTGGTAGAAGAGACATTAAGAAAGCCCAAATGCTATTTCTGAGCCTATTTCCGTGGCCTTTCTCATCGTATCAGTGACAGATTGACCATACAGTTCTGCCATTCCAGCCTAGGCTGGCCATTTGAGCAATCATTTAACTAATAATCAGAATGCATGGGAGACCAGTCCCCATGCCCCTGCACTGTGGCATGAAAAGTGAGACCACAGTTAATGAGAAGACACGAGACCCAGGCTGCTCAGTGCACAGCGCTCGCCTGGGGGCAGAAAAGGGAAAAATGAGTTTGTTTCCTAATGCAGCTACATCTTACCTTCATGGGTATAAACCAAAGAGGAATAGAAAATAAATAGCACATCATTTTGCATTTTTATAATAAGTTTGAAACTAAACGCTGGGAAACCTTGTCAGCCCCTGCTAAGCTGATTCCAATTAAGGCTTCTGGCAGGGTTCCAGCTGTTTCGCTCCTCAAATAGCGCAGAACATAACAAGGTTTATGAAGCATTCAAAAGTCAAATACCCTATTAACATAAACATGTAGCGAAATCAACTCTTCTACCAATTTTCAGCTTGCTTTCTTCCTTCCATTCTGGGTGGGCTGATAGAAAATGATGTGGGCTTCCTTTATGAAGGCATTTGGGGGTTCACTAGAACGAAAAGCAAGACTTCCTTTTGGAGAAGGGATGCACTAATCCCAGGCTCCAACACCCTGGGACATTTCTATTGTGAGGACTAATTTTGGTACCAAGGGCTCAGAATTGCACTTTCCATTGCAGCATTGTATCTACCAGCAAGTAAGAGTGGGTAGTTCAGGTTGTATTGTTCTGATTCATGAGAAGCTTCAGATCTGCTTGGAAATGGTTTTGTTCATATAAGCCACCATTGCCCAAGATTGAATGAAGCTAAGGGTTATTTCCCTAGTCTCAAAAATTTAAATGAAAATACAATTCTGAATTTTTAATTTACTACTGGAATATTTATATAAAAATACAGATATTTTTATGAAAATAATCTGATATGTAATTAAATGAATGCACAAATGTGGTTGAGATATTTTTACTCAATAAATTTGTTCTTACTGAAATACAAATAAAACAAATACAAATAGAACAAAATAACTTAAAACCTCCTCCCCTCCGTCTTTTACTTATTATCTTGAAGTAATCGTACAAAAGACTGCAGTTTTAAAACGACCTCTCTGATGAAAACTTTAAAAACCTGAAAAAGGAAATTAAAACAGATCTGAAGAAGTGAAATAACTTCCCCTTCTCCTGGATTGGAAGAATTGACATCATGAAAATATCAATTGTGCCAAAAGCTGTCTACAAATTCAGTGCAATACCCTTCAATATCCCAAGATATTCTTTAACCAACAGAAGAAGCAATCCAAAAATTCAGATGACCCCCCAAAAGAAAAAACAATCCTTAACAGAAAGAACAGCACTGTAAGAATATAAATACCAAATTTCAAACTTTACTACAAAGTTACAGTAATAAAAAAAACAGCTTGGTGCTGACACATGAAAAGGCCCAAGGAGCAATGGAATAGAACTGAAGACCCAGAAATCCACCCACAGACCTATGGCTATCTAATCATTGATAAAGGAGCCAAGAATACTGGCTGGAAGAAAGATAGCCCTTTCAACAAATGGTGCTGGCAGAACTGGCTAAACACATGTAGAAAACTAAAGTAGCATCCTTATCTGTCTCACTGAACCAGAATCAACTCCACATAGATCAAAGACCTTTAGGTAAAGGCAGATACCCTGAAAATTTTACCGGAAGAAATAGGAGACACACTTGGACTCCTTGGAAAGGGTCAAACTTTTGTAATAAAGGCTCATAAACATAATATATGGAAAATTTTTTGGACAAATGGGATTGCACTACACTACATAGCTTCTGTATGGCAAAGGCCAGAGCCTGCAAGATAAATAGGAAGCTCACAGTGTGGAAAAAGATCTTCAATTGCCACACAACAGACAAGGATCTGATATCTAAAATAAACTCACAGCTCAAGAAATTAAATTTCTCAAAAATAAAGCCTAAAAAAACAAACATCCCCTTAAAATGTGGGCTAAAGACTGAAGGAGAGACTTCGATGAAGAGGAAATCAAAATGGCCTATATCCATGCATGAAGAAATGCTTGACATCGCTGGCCATAAAAGAAATACAAATCAAACAACTTTGAGATTTCATCTAACCCCAGTTAGAATGGCCATGATCAAGAAATCTAATAACCACAGCTGCAGACAGAGATGTGGCCAGAAGGGAACGCCATTACACTGTTGGTGGGAGCGTAAACTCATTCAATCTCTCTGGAAGGCAATATCGAGGCTCCTCAAAAGACTAAACACACAGCTCCCCTAAACCCAGCAATCTCACTCCTGGGCATTTACCCAAATGTCCAGAAACAAGGCCATATTAAACTTATCAGCACAACCATATTCACTGCAGCGTTATTCACCATATCTAAGCTATAGAACCGCCCCAGATGTCCCTCAGTAGAGGAATGGATCAACAAGACGTGGTATGTATACACTGTGGAATTCTATGCTGTCATCAGAAAGAAGGACATCGCCCCATTCAAAAGGAAATGGGAAGACTTGGAAAAAAAAATCATATTAAGTGAAGTAAGCCAAACTCAAAGAAACAGTTTACTTCATTTGTAACAATTAATATATGTGTAGGATTCTCCTAACAGAGGATCACAATAGCTCAAAAGCTATATACACATGGCCATATGGGATAAGTCTACAGGGAAATGAACTCTGGGTTATGGAAACAAGAGATTTATCTTTGTTCTTAATGGACTAGATGAAGCGGTTTCTTTTTTCTTCTTTTCCCCTAGGGTTTATCTCATGTTGTTACTATATCTGACTTTGGTACCTGTTATATTGTGTATATGTTTATTTGTTTATTTGAAAAACGGAAAGGGAAACAAGACGAGCAGGTCGGGGTGGAGGGAGCGAGAGAAAAACATGGGAAGGGGTAACACTGTTCAAGAAGTAATGTACCCACTACCTGAGGAATGTAACTGTAACCCCTCTGGACATCCCCCAACAATAAAATCAAAATCAACCAATCAATAAGCAGCTGATGAACACAGCCATCTTAATACCATCCCCTTCGAGCTTCTCACCCATCCCTCCCAACCCATGTCTTCTTAAAGGTTGTTTTGTCCTTTCCTCCACAGTATTTTTATAGTGTATCTAGATGGAAATTGACTCATACATTCTTTTTCTCTTTAAGAACTGAATCTCTATTCAACAACCTCACGGTTAATTTATTTAAGGGACATTCTTAATCCCGGTTGTCTCCTGAGCCCTCTGCTAAGACCTTAGGACCTCAAGGAACATGCACAGCCTGGGAGCGAGCCAGTCACCAACAAGGCCCTCCATCCTGGGGCTCAGAGAAATGCGGGGTTTTGCCCTCACTGCAATGGGCATCCCTGAGCAGTGGAAAAGCACCTTGGGCAGACATGTAGACTTCTCCATACTTACTTAACACGCAAATGTCAGGCAGTCTTCAAATCCCCTGCCTGGTATAAGGGGGACGACCCAGCCAACCCCCATGCAGCAATGGAGTGTGAAGTATCTTCACAGAGCTTCCTGCTGCTCGGTAAATACTACCTTATAATCAACCAAGTTTGCCTATAGCCATTCGTTTTTCATTGCTGTAACAGCGTGCCCAAAGCTGACCGTCTGTGAACAGAAAGTCTTCATGTAGGAGGCATAATGCTGACTCTAGCGAAGGCCCCCTCTCCAGGGTCAAGAGCAAGACAGCACATCTCCACACAGAGGGCCAGAAACCCACGCGGGACTGGGCCCGTTCCTAACACTGGTAGATCTCCAGAGAGCGTGGGGGTCTCTTGAGTCTCCTTCTTCTTTTCGCAAGTCAGGGTTGTCTAGTGACCTAAGATCCTCCCACGAGGTCCCATCTTTTAAAGGTGTCAGCAACGCCTCACTGGAGGCCAGGCTCCCAAGTCGAGAAGGCATCAGGCACACACCGAATTGCTAGTGTTCTTCAGTGAAGGCTGGATTTGGGTCGGCAAGGCTTTACACAGGGGCTGAAGGCTTTATCCCAACCAAAGCGATTGGAGACGTGATTATGGAGAGAACGGAGACACAAAGACCAGGAACTATTTGGACAATGCAAAGTAATCTAGGTTTGCATAACACCCCAGGAGAGACAGGTGTTAGTTCTAGATTTCTACTATTAAGAAAATTTGTTCTTTCATAGATTGTGCAGTTAATTTTTGAAAGTCATTTTCATGATTAGTACAATTGTTACACTGAACTGTTTTCAGAGAAATCTGATTGAAGTTGCATTTCCCAAAAACCCTGCTTTTTTTGGTGCATGTATTCAATTAAGCACAGAAGTGTCTAGAGGACTACCTAATAGACACCCATACACTTGCCTGTCCATAATTTAATTGCATTTCACATCGAAGTCCTTTGTGGACTTAGGGCTACTCCATGTTGCACTCCCACGACTCTCCAGCCGTGCAGGGAATGGTTAACTCAGCAGACTTGAATTGCTGATATCCTGAACACACTCAGGTAAGCCTTGCTTTAGTTTCGGGTCTTTTGAAAGTTAAGTTCTGGGCGTCGCATTATTATACCTGGTTAAGAGTATGTTTGTATTCCGGTGATGTGAGCCAAATTTTCTGTTTGGACAGGTAAGGCACACTGAAATTATGATTCATGGTAAGGACGTGGTGTTGATCGAGGGACACAGAGCAGCTGAAGTCATTTAGGCAGGTGCTCTGACACCTACCAAAGAATAAATGAGATCAATATTAAACATGGGCCTCCAAAGGAAAGAAACTCCACAGGCCACGTGCCTGTTCTCTCTGTTGACTTTAATTTGTGGCCTTTCTCTGCAATGAGCTGTAACCATGTTTATTGGTGTGCCCCTGTGCTAGCTCTTGAGAAAATGAATCAGGAAGACCATAGTTCAAGGCCAACCTCCGTTATGTCACATGACTGTGTCTAACACAACAAACAAGGAAGCAAATGAATAAACAAAAAAACCCATAATAACTTCACTGCTAGAAGTTTTCAGAAAGTCCTTCATCTACCAAGATGCCAATATGGCACCAGTTAGATCCAGATCCACATTTCAGCACCACTTCTCTGCACTGAGGTTTATTATTTCCATGCACTTGTAACATATTTGTTGATGAACATACAAAATACAATAGAAGAGTGCATACTAAAAATAGGCTTGCAAACATTTTTCATTTATGTAATTTGCTTTTATCTTTTGTGTTATGTTAATAATACATCTACGTCTAACACATTCATTTTAAATTTCTGCACAATGTTCTTATATTAAATGACATGCTATGGCTTAATTATTCCTGATCATTTAAACTGTTTAGATTTTAGGTTTTTTTACTGATCCTCCTTAGGTAATCACGTACGTCTTTTTTTTGCCAGTCCTGGGGCTTGAATGCAGGGCCTGAGCACTGTCCTTGGGCTTTCTTCGAGGCCAGCATTCTACCACTTGAGCCACAGCATCACTTCTGACTTTTTTCAGTGTATATGGTACAGAGGAATTGAACCCAGAGTGTCATGCATGCTAGGCAAACACTCTATCCCTAGGCCAAACTTCCAGCCCCATCACGTAAATCTTTTGAATATGTGTGTGCAAGTAGATTTTTGCCTAATTCCTTTGGAGATGACTAATGCAATTTACCTTTCTACCGGCAATGTACGAAAGCCCATATGTGCTACATATCTATAGATTCAAACCAATATCTACATAGTCAAACTATCTTTGCCAAACTGATGTCAATAAAACAGCATCTCAGTGTGATTTTCAGGTGCATCAACCAGTAATAACAAGAGGAAGTCATCTTTTATTTCTTTTTTTATTGTAATTAGTAAAAGGGTTACATGATATTTGCCAGATAGAAGGTGCATTAATTCACATACATTGATACCCTTTCACATGTCTGGGTACCCATTACCCTCCCCTCCACACCCCCCACTCGTCTTGGTTTTCCCCCCTTCCCTATCAAATTTCAAATAATCAAATATAAATAAATTCAATATATCAGATAACAAAGTGAGATACTATAACAATATGAGATAACCAAGGGACAGCAAAGGAGATGAGAGACAACATAGTACATTAAGGACAACAATCATTCGTTATATGGCTTTTGTTTCAATATCCTGGAGTTCCTTTCAATTAGCTTCATACTATCTGGCCTTATGTATCAAGATTTTGCTCTACTGCAGATCTCTGCTAGTAGAGCCCAAGGTTTCTACTGATTATGACAAATGAGGGAAACCACTGAGCCTATGTTCCTTTGAGTCTGGCTTACTTCACTTAATATGATTTTTTCTAAGTCTTTCCATTTCCTAACAAATGGGGCGATGTCATTCTTTCTGACAGCAGCATAGAATTCCATTGTGTATAAATACCACATCTTGTTGATCCACTCATCAACTGAGGGACATCTAGGTTGGTTGCATATCTTTGCTATGGTGAATAGTGCTGCAATGAACATTGTTGTGCTAGTGGATTTAGTATGCTCTTGTTTCTGGATGGTTGGGGAAATGCCAAGTAGTGGAATTGCTGGGTCATAAGGGAGTTCTATGTTTAGCCTTTTGAGGTACTGCCACACTGCTTTCCATACTGGTTGAATGAGTTTGCACTCCCACCAACAGTGTAGTAGTGATCCCTCCTGGCCACATCCCCTCAAGCATCTGTTGTTATTAGTTTTCCTGATCCTGGCCATTCTAACTGGAGTGAGGTGGAATCTTAGAGTTGTTTTGATTTGCAATTTTTTTTTTTTGCCAGTCCTGGGCTTGAGCTCAGGGCCTGAGCACTGTCCTTGGATTTTCTCAAGGCTAGAGCTCTACCACTTGAGCCTCAGCACCACTTCCGGCTTTTTTCTATGTATGTGGTACCGAGGAATCGAACCCGGGTCTTCATGCATGCTAGGCAAGCACCTTAACCACTAGGCCAAACTCCCGGTCCCGTGATTTGCATTTCTTTTATGGCCAGAGATGTGGAGCATTTCTTCATGTGTCTATAGGCCATTTTTGTTTCTTCTTCAGAGAAGAAACAATTTTTAATGGGATGGTTGTTACTTTGGAGATTAGTTTTGGAGTGATTCAATTTTTTGAGTTGTTGATATATTTTAGATATGAGGCCTTTGTCCGTTGCTTGGTTGGTGAAGATCTTCTCCCACTCTGTAGGCTTCCTAATTAATTTACTAGCTATGTCCTTTGCCATACAAAAGCTCCGCAGTTTAATGCAGTCCCACTTACCCAGCCTTTCTCTGATTTGTTGTGTTACTTGGTCCTTATTAAGAAAGTTTCGACCTGTGCCAAGGAGGCCTAGTGTATCTCCTATTCCTTCCTGTAAAGTTTTCTGTCAGCTTTTACATCCAGGTCTTTGACCCATTTGGAGTTAATTCTAGTGCAAGGTGACAAAGAAGGATCCAACTTTAGTTTTCTGCAGGTGCTTAACCAGTTCTGCCAGCACAACTTGTTGAAGAGGCTGTCTTTCTTCCATTCTATTTTTTTGGCTCTCTGTCAAAGATTAGGTGGCCATAGGTCTGTGGTTTAATATCTGGGTCCTCAGTTCTATTCCATTGGTCTTCAGGCCTGTTCCTGTGCCAGTACCAAGCTATTTTGAGAATTATAGCTCTGTAATAGAGTCTAAAGTTTGGTATTGAAATTCCTCCAGCGCTGTTCTTTCTGCTAAGAAGTGTTTTTGCTATACGGGGTCTTTTATTATTCCATATGAAATTTTGAATTGCCTCTTCTATTTCTTTAAAGAATGCCATTGGGATATTGATGGGTATTGCGTTGAATTTGTAGATAGCCCTTGGCAAGATTGTCATTTTCACAATGTTGGTTCTTTCAATCCAGGAGCATGGGAGGTTTTTCCATTTCCTTAGTTCTGCTTTAATTTCCTTTTTTAGGGTTTTAAGGTTTTCATCAAAAAGGTCTTTTACATTCTTAGTTAAGCTAATTCCTAGGCACTTTATTTTCTTTGAGGCTATTGTGAAAGGAGTTTCTTTCCTAATTATTGCCTCATTCCTCTCACTGTTGGCGAAAAGGAAGGCAGTTGATTTTTGAGGGTTGATTTTATAGCCTGCTACTCTTCCAAAGCTTTGGATCAGCTCAAGGAGCTTGGGAGTAGAGTCTATAGGATTCTTTAAATACAGAATCATCTCATCTGCAAAGAGGGATAGTTTTATTTCCTCTTTCCCTACTTGGATCCCCTTTATGCTTGCTTCTTGCCTTATTGCACTGGCTAGGAATTCTAGTACTATGTTAAAGAGTAGTGGAGAGAGTGGGCATCCTTGTCTCCTTCCTGATTTTAGAGGGAATGGCTTTAGATTTTCACCATTAAGTGTAATACTAGCAGTGGGTTTCTCATACACAGCCTTTATTACATTGAGGAATGTTCCATGGATTCCTAGTTTCTCCAGAGCTTTTAACATAAAGGGGTGTTGGATCTTGTCAAATGCCTTTTCTGCCTCTATTGAGACAATCATGTGATTTTTGTCCTTGCTCCTGTTGATGTGTTGAATTATATTAATTGATTTGCGTATGTTGAACCAGCTTTGCCTCCCTGTGATGAATCCTGTTTGATCATAGTGTATAATTTTTTGATGAGTTGTTGTAGACGGTTGGCCAGTATTTTGTTGAGAAGTTTTACATCGATGTTCATCAAAGAAATAGGTCTATAGTTCTCTTTCTTTGATGAATCTCTGTCTGGTTTGGGGATGAGGGTTATACTGGCTTCATAGAATGAGTTTGGTAAAGAACCTTCATTTTCAATTTCGTTGAAGAGCTTGAGGAGTATTGGTGTGAGCTTTGCTTTGAAGACATTATAGAATTCAGCTGTGAATCCATCTGGCCCTGGGCTTTTCCTAGGTGGAAGTTCTCTAATTGCCATTTCTATTTCAGAGCTTGAAATAGGCCTGTTGAGTTGGCTTAGTTCTTCAGTGTGGGTATGTTAATATTGGCTAGGAATTCATCCATTTCATCTAGATTCTCAAATTTGTTGGCGTAAAGGTTTGAGAAATATTCCCTCATGATATTCTGGATCTTGGTAATTTCTGTCGTGATATTATCGTTTTCATCTGCGATTTTGTTTATTTCGATATGCTCTCTTCTTTTTTTGGAAAGATTTGCAAAGGGCTTGTCAATTTTGTTAATTCTTTCAAAGAACCAACTCCTTGTTTTGTTGATCCTTTCTATAGTTTTTTTGGATTCCAAATCATTTAATTCTGCTTTGATTTTAATAATTTGCTTTCTTCTACTGGGATTAGGGTTGGTCTGTTGCTCTTTTTCCAGGAGTTTAAGGTGAGACATTAACTTGTTGGTTTGCAATTTTTCCAACTTGTTGTTGTAGGCACTCAGTGCTATAAATTTTCCTCTGAGTACTGCCTTTGCTGTGTCCCGAAGGAGTTGGTAGTTTGTGTGCTCCTTATTGTTAAATTTCATAAACTGTTGGATTTCTGTTCTGATTTCTTCGATGACCCATTGGTGATTCAACACTGTGTTGTTCAGTCTCCATGAGTTACAGGGTTTTCATTGGTGGAGATGTGTGTTCAGTTCCAATTTGATGCCTTTGTGGTCTGAGAGTGTGCATGGAATAATTTCAGTGTTTCTGAATCTGACCAGGTTTGTTTTATGGCCTAAGATGTGATCTCTTTTGGAAAATGTTCCATGTGCTGCTGAGAAAAACATATATTGTGTTGTTGCTGGGTGGAATAGTCTGCAGATGTCTGTTAGATCTAGTTGGTCTATATAGTTGTTCAGTTCTAAGGTTTCTCTGTTGAGTTTTTGCCTTGTTGATCTGTCCATAGGTGAGAGTGGTGTGTAAAAGTCACCGACAATCACTGTATTTCGATCTATGTATGGTTTCAGTGTAAGTAAAGTTTGCTTGATGAAGTTTGGAGCTCCGGGATTGGGTGTGTAAATATTTAGGATCGTTATGTCTTCCTGGAGGAAAGATCCCTTTAGTAGTATGTAGTAACCTTCTTTGTCTTTTCTTACTAATTTTAGTTTGAAGTCTATTTTATCTGATATGAGAATGGCAACTCCAGCCTGTTTATGGGGGCCGTTAGCTTGATAGTTTATTCCAACCTCTCACTTTCAAAAGATGATTGTTTTTTGGGTAAGATGTGTCTCTTGAAGACAGCAGAACGATGGCTGTTGCTTTTTGCTGCAACTAGACAGCCCATGCCATTTAATTGGAGAGTTAAGTCCATTGATATTGAGAGTTAGGATTGAGAGATATTTATTAGTTCCTACCATTTTTAAAAGCTTTTATTAGGGCCTGCGTCTTGACAGTTCTTGTGGTCCTTAGATGGTATGCTGTTTAGGTGCCATTTCTTTCCCTATATTGCATTTATTTTGGATTTCTATGTATAGAAATCTTTGAGAATTCTCTGTTGTGTTGGTTTTGTTGCTACATATTGTTGCAGCTTTTCCCTGGAATGGAATGTTTTTATTGTTCCCTCAGTTATGAATGAGAGCTTAGCTGGGTACAGTATTCTTGGTTGGTAGTTATTTGACTTCAGGGTATGACATATATGCTTCCAGTCACTTCTTGCTTGCATGGTCTCTGCTGAGAAATCTGGGGTTATTCTGATTTGTTTTCCTTTATAGGTTACTGATCCCTTTTCCCTGGCCATCTTTTATTTCTTTACTGACATTTTGTGAGATTTTTGATTCTGTGAATTGCCTGTATGTAATTGAAGGATTAGTTAAACTCTTTATATATTCGGTATTTTAATCTATATTGCTTACATCCAGTGATTATCTATCCACTCAAGTTGCTATCATAAAATGCCTTATGTTAGGTGGCCTAAGCAATAAGCATTCATTTATCACCACTGTGATGGCTGAATGAGTCCAAGGTCGAGGTACCACTAGATATGGGTTATGTCAGGATTCTCCTCCTATCAAAAAATAATTTCTCACTAGGACCTTACATGGGGAAGAGTAAGATAGACTATTCTTCACCTTGTTTGTTTCATGAACAGCTGTAAGGGAACAATTGAAGCTCAATTTCTGTAAACTCTCACAAGATTTCCAGCCTTTCACCAGGTCTCCAGACATATCACTTCCTTTCAGGACAGACCAAGAGGATGAATTCATTTCTATATGGAATAGTAGCTGTTTGCTGACCATAAATTATCCCTTGGTTCCCAAGAGAGTTGGAAGAAAAGTTCAAATTTTAAAGTATTCTACCCATTCATACCTTTTAAGACATTTCATTTTTAATTACATGGCAGTGTAAGATCTATCTTTTCTTTTGACCTGATTGTGCATCTTTTCTGGAATCTTACACTGACCCATCTGCCATTGTAGATTTGTTGAGTAGCTTCTCTGTATTGAATTTGATATGTACTTTTCAGTTAATGTACTCAGTTATTGTAATATATTGTTTTCCTTATATGCTAAGGAAAGTAATTATTAAGTGAAAAATAAAGATCCTGGCACAGGTGGCTCACACTTGTAATCTTGGAGACTCAGGAGGTTGAGATCTGAGATTCACAGCTTGAAGCAAGCCTCGGCAGAAAAGTCCCTGAATGTTATCACCAGTTAATCAGCAAAAGCTGTAAGTCGAGGGGGAAACTCAAGTTGTAGAGCACCAGCTTTGAAAAAGGACTCCAAGAGAGAGTGGGAGAATCCAGTATGGGAGGAAAAACAGTGAAGTTAAAAGAAATCCATAACTACAGAGTTGTCAAATTTCATATTCCATAAAAACTCATTTAAAGGACTTGCTTAACTTTTTCTTGGTTTATTAGATAATTCACATAATTTTCATAACAGAAGAAATACATGTTAGTGGAAAAAGCTGAAAAATACATACAAAACTACTTAAAGTTACCTGAAAGCACATTACAAATTAATGACAACTTTGGTGATCTGCTGTATGTACTTTTAAATTTTCTTCATGTATTGATATAGATGTAGATATATACTTTTAGACACTACACTCATATTTTGGTAGAGCTTTTAAAAATATTAATACATGACCTTTCCCTTAGTGCTATGAACTCTTCTCTATAGCAGTAGAATATGCACATGTTCCATATTTAATACTCAATATGATACTCTGTGATGACATATGTCATGCTAACTCAATCAAACTCCACACTGTAGGAAATTCAGATGGTTTTTAGTATTTTAATGTATAAAAACTTTTTGATAAAATACCCTTACAAAATATATTCATAAGTATGTGATTTTTTTAGAGTATAGATTCTAAAAAGAGAAATTGCTAGGACATGATTTGAAACTTTGGCAAGGTAGCAGAGTATAAAATTAACCATCAAAATCAACTGCCTTCCTATATGCCAACAATGTGAGGAACAAGGCAAAAATCTGGAAATCAACTCCTTTGGCAACAGCCTCAAAGAAAATAAAGGACCAAGGAATTAACTTAACTAAGAATATAAAGGACCTTTTTGATGAAATCTTTAAAACACTAAAAAAAGGCAATTAAAGCAAAACCTGGGGAAATGGAAAAAACTCCCAGGATCCAGGATTGGAAGAATTAACATCATGAAAAAGGCAATCTTGCCAAGGGCTATCAACAAATTCAACGCAATACCCATCAATATTCCAATGACACTCTTTAAAGAAATAAAAGAAGCAATCCAAAATTTCATATGGAATAATAAAAGACCCTGTATAGCAAAAACAATTCTCAGCAGAAAGAAGAGTGCAGGAGGAATTTCAATACCAAACTTTAGACACAATTACAGAGCTATGGTAACCAAAACAGCTTGGTACTGGCACAAGAAAATGCCTGAGGACCAATGGAACAGAACTGAGGACCTGTAGATATTAACCCACAAACCTATGGCTAACTAATCTTTGATAAGGAGCCAAAAAAATAGGATCGAAGAAAGGCAGCCTCTTCAACAAGTGGTGCTGGCAGAACTGGTTAAGCACCTGCAGAAAACTAAAGTTGGATCCTTCTTTGCCACCCTGTACTAGAATTAACTCCAAATGGATCAAAGACCTGGAGGTAAAAGCCGACACTCTGAAAACTTTACAAGAAGGAATAGAGGATTCAGTAGGCCTCCTTGGCACAGATCGAAACTTTCTTAATAAGGACCAAGAATCACAACAAATCAGAGAAAGTCTGGATAAGTGGGACTGCATTAAACTGCAGAGCTTCTGGATGGCAAAGGAATAGCTAGCAAACTAACCAGAAAGCCTACAGAGTGGGAGAAGATCTTCACCAACCATACAACAGACAAAGGCCTCATATCTAAAATGTATCAACAGCTCAAAAAATTGAATCAATCCAAAACTAATCTCCAAAGTAACAACTTTCCCATTAAAAGATGGGCCAAAGACTTAAAGACAATCTGCTCTGAAGAAGGAATAGGAATGGCCTATAGACACATGAAGAAATGCCCAACATCTCTGGCCATAAAAGAAATGCAAATCAAAACAACTCTAAGATTCCACCTCACTCCAGTTAGAATGGCCAGGATCAAGAAATCCAATAACAAAAGATGCTGGGCTGGCAGGGATATGGCCAGGAGGGATCACTGCTACACTATTGGTGGGAGTGCAAATTCTTTCAACCACTATGGAAAGCAATATGGCAGTTCCTCAAAAGACTAAACACAGAGCTCCTCTATCACCCAGCAATTCCAATACTTGGCATTTATCCAATTGTCCAGAAACAAGGACATACTTAATCTACTAGCACAATGACGTTCATCGCAGCACTATCTACCAAGGCAAAGATATGGAACCAACCCTGATGCCCCTCAGTTGATGAGTGGATCAACAAGATGTGGTATTTATACACAATGGAATTCTATGCTGCTGTCAGAAAGAACGACATTGCCCCATTTGTTAGGAAATGGAAAGACTGAGAAAAAATTACATTAAGTGAAGTAAGCCAGACTCAAAGGAACTTAGGCTCAATGGTTTCCCTCATTCGTCATAATCAGTAGAAACCTTGGGCTCTCCTAGCAGAGATTTACAATAGAACAAAACCTTGATCCATAAAGTCATATAGTCTGACCCTAAATGAAAAGACCTCCATGATATAGAAACAAAAGCCATATAATGAGTGATTGTTGTCCTTAATGTACTATATTATATCTCATCTCTTTTGCTGTCCCTTGGTTATCTCATACTGTTACAGTATTTTACCTTGTTATATGATATATTGTATATATATATTTATTTGGTTATTTGAAATCGCATAGGTAAGGGGAGAAAACAAGATAAGAGACAGTGGTGGGGAGGGATATTGGGACCAAGACATGAGAAAGGGTATCAATGTTTGTGTAGTAATGCACCTTCTGTCTGGTGAATATAATGTAACCCTTCTATTAATTACAATGAAAATAAATGAAAAAAAGTAATTGCTAAGACAATAGGGATTTTTCTTATTTGAAATTTTGACATGAGGTGGTGGGGGAAGGGAAGGTGGGACAAAGGCATGGAAGGGCTATCATTGTTCCAAAAGCAATGCACCCACTACCTGAGTTACCAAATTACCTTCAGAATAAAACTTATTCTGGTGCTAGTGTGGGCAGCATATAACTGAAATTGGAAGGAGACTGACTAGACTAGCCTGGCCACTGTATAAGATGACACGTTCATGAAGCATTCCATGTATAGAGATAGACGAATGAAGGGGAGAAATGGGGAGAGAAGTCAGTTAAGAAGGCATTGTGTATATTGCAAAGTAGAGGCATACGCACCCACACACACACACACACACACACACTCACGATATACAATACTTACTACCAGGTAACAGGGTGGGTTGGGTGGTAGGAGTGAGAGTGTTGGAAGGGGTGACATTGTTCAAGATCCAGTGCATTCCTGAACTGGTTGGTTAAAGGGCAGCTCCTTAGTAAAATTATGTAAAGTCAATAAAAAAGAAAATATAAAACTTAGTCATTTTTCCTTTTACCCTTCCTAACAAAGACTAGATCTTATCCTTCACTTTCATATTTGAAAACAAATAAGTGTGGGAAATGGCATTTTAACTTTTTTCCAAGGCCTTTTAACTTTTATCTTTTTCATTACTTTTAACCCCCGACAAGGCTGGTGATGTTTTCCTGTGGTTATGAGCCAGTTCCAATTTCACTCCAGGCTGATAATATTTCCTTACGAATTTCTAAGAACATTACTTTTTCCCTCCTGAGATGATCCTATGGGGTAAATTTTCATCCAATGAATAAGACCATATTTTAGTGAAATTATTTATCCTTTTCCTTCAAGAAGACCTACTCTTGAAATTTCCTTCTGAAACATTTCTATAAGAACCCCTTTCAGAATTTCCTTCCCTCATCTGTTGTCTTTTTCCAAGGGTCCACAATGAGAACATGGAACTCCTGTTATTTTCAAGATTAATAGATTCGGAATGTGAAAGATGCAACATTCCAAGCATGAAGAATTATTAACTAGCACCGGCGTTTTGAGAAATGTTCTCACATTCCAAATGGTTCGTTGCTTCCTTGAAGAGTGATCACGGGAAACTCACTTGGACGCAGATGTTGTGCTTGTGCAGATTACAAATGCAAACAATTATTCCCGGGGTGAACGTCGAGGAATTGTTAAAAGCACACACAAAATTCTCTGATGGAAAGAAAGAAATGATTGCACTGAATTTGAAAAATGATCTCTGTCTGGGAGTTGTTCTTTTGATCCGTGGCTACTGGGTAGTAAACACAAAATGTGTTGGATGATGAAATGAAAATTGAAAAACCAAAACAAGTGTGACCACATAGTCACTGCCCAAGCATGACTGACCAGAGGACACAGCCTATGTGCAAAACATCATCTTGGTCAAAATGGTAAAAAGCACGTTGTCCTATCACACCCCGATATTACACATTAGATTTTGGTTTTGAGGTAGATATGTGATTACTCTTAACTAAAGGTTTTTTTTTTTATTTATTTATTGTTCAATCACAGGCTTATAATAAGGACAAAAATCTCCCTAAGCAGGAAAATCCCCCTCCCTGTCATTCCAATATTTTCAGATTCTCCAAGTAGATGACCATTATTCTTGCTTCTCTTTCCCTTCATTCTGAGACATATATTTTTTCTTTAAATCCCAAGTCAATGATGACCTTGTGACAAAAACAATTTTTGGGGGGTGGGTCATGGGGCTTGAACTCAGCCTTGGTGTTGTCCCTGAGCTCTTCAGCTAAAGGCTACCGCCCTACCCTTGAGCCAAGCCCCACTTCCCATTTTCTAGAGGTTCACTGGAGATAAAAGTCTCAGGTCCTTTTGTGCCTGGGCTGGCTTTGAACCTTGATCCTCAGATCTCAGTCTCCTGAGTAGCTAGGATTGTTTTTGCCCTGCTGAAAACAATTTTTAACTCAAGGAGCAGCTTAAATGGCTCCTCTAGTTCATATGAAAACTGTTCATGGCCACAAAGGCACTCTATGGCAGAACACTTTCCATGTTGTTCTCATAACATTGCACATTGGACTGTCCATATTCAAAGGTCTGGAGCTGACAGACAACTTCCCTTCATTACGTGCATTCCTGAAAGACCAAATAGACAGCCTTGCCAGGTGACTGAAGCCCCACTTCCCAACCCCTCACTTTCCTGTACAGATTCTCCATCCTTATTAGACCCTACAGCAGCGGCATTCTGGACTCAAAATGCAATAGTGGGTTCCCTCCAGAGCAAGTGGCATTTCTGTGTCATCTGAGCCACCGAGGCACCGCCTCTCCCCGCTGATTGGAACTCAGTCCAGTGTTCTCCCTTCCCCAGGGAGCCTGACCTTCTGTGAGAGAACCCAGTGGAATCAGAGCACCAGCATTTGACCCATTTGAAAATATTAACTCTTTGATGATGTTTTTATGAATCTCAAATGAATGTTTGCTTGAAATACTCCAGTGGTGGATTTCAAGCATGCATAGAACACCAAACGACTTGTTATTACTCCAAGGGCTCAGAAAGAACTTGTGCTTGTCCCCACAGGCATCGTATTAAATCAGAAGTACAGGATAATAAGGGACAGTGCCTACCTTAAAGGATTTATAGTCACATCTTGGAAATGATTTGGGATACTTACAAAATTATACCAATCCTGTATGATGGCAGGATGATGCCCTCATATCTTCTCTTTGCTTTAGTTCTGCTTGTGTATCTGAGAAAAGAAAACACATTGAAGGACAATATTGACACTTTGTAATAGTTTTCTATACAGTACAGACCTACTGCTGGAGGTCTGAGCCTCTTGTGTCTCACTGTGATGACACAATTTTGTCACTAGTAGGGCAAGAGTCAGAGTTAAAGCAATTTTAAGCCTTTTCTATTTATTATTTTAGAATCCTTAGAGAAAGTTTCTAATCCTCAGGTCCTTTGTCTTTAAACCATCATTATTCCATCACCTCTGGGTCTCATTTATGAGACTTAAATATGAACAGGTGATATAATTAAGAGAAGCAGAGAATATTTGCCAAGGCAAGTGCTCATACTGTTTCTGTTTTTATTGCCTATAGTAACTGCCCAAAGGGATTCCATTATGATGTTTCCATAGCACATACTTGGATAAAATTCACCCCTCTAATGCATTTTGATCTCTTTCTTCCTTCTTTCTTTCTTTCTTTCTTTCTTTCTTTCTTTCTTTCTTTCTTTCTTCCCTTCTTCCTCCTCCTCCTCCTCCTCTTCCTCCTCCTCCTCCTCCTCCTCCTCCTCCTCTTCTTCTTCTTCTTCTTCTTCTTCTTATTCTTATTCTTATTCTTATTCTTATTCTCCTTCCATTATAATCTTTCTGTGATGGTTTCCAAGCATTTACTAACAACGCTTTTCTTTTGGTAGTGATCTGGTATAAACTGACCCTAAAAAGCTGAAATGAGTCTATAACAACAGAGCTCATAAGATCAAAGTGTAGGAAGCAGGAAGCTTCCTTTGTTCCTTCTTCTCAGGCACTAGGTGAGGCCCTCCCTCATCTGAGTGAGCTAGGGAGTCCTGCCAGGGGAGAGGCGCATTTACCTTCACACATCTGTGCTTCTTCTGAAATCATGTTTGCCACCCTAAATGGAATCATCAGACTGGGCATAGTCTTTTCTGTGTCTCAGGTTGTTTAATTTATTCTGCATAACTAGCCACTTTTGCCCCCAGGGGAAATTTATGAAAGCACTAAAGACTTGATCTTCCCAGGTGAGGGGGACAAAGGCGATAAGTCACAGGCAGTGCTCGTGTCTAGGAACTCTGGAGACTCCACCTGCAGAAAACCTGATTTAAGGATTAGTGAAACACAGCATCTGTGCCTCACGCTCCTCAATTCTAATGAAAATAAGGCATTGTGAATCATTTTCAGAAATTGATTTTGGTATGAAACCCTGGTCTTTCTGCTATTTTTTTCTTTCTGTTATTTAATTTATTTTTTTAATCCCTCTGTTGCCTTAGGTCACATCATGCTGTAAGAAAAGAAAAAGGCTCTGAGTCAGGCCGTAGCTATCACAGATGTCAGTTCAAACTAAGCACCCTAAAGAGATGCAAACTACACCCTGGGAAGCCAGAAATGAGTACATCTTGCATCCAAGGAGACAAACATGTCCAAAGGGCTACTCTAAGAGATCTGACTCCACACTTGTAAAGTACTTGAGAGGATTCAGCAATAAAGGGCAGATGTATATTTCAGTACCCTAGGAGTTCCTTTCTGTCAATCAATGGCAGAAATTTACTTTGAAGATATTACCTAAGGGTGTTTTTGAATCACTGGACATTTGGAGGCCTAGTTTGAAGCATGCATTTAATGGAAGAGGGATGTTTTTAAAAGCTTTCTAACCATTTGAAGCTGTTATTCTGAAAATAACATTTCAGAGTAATGGAGCAATGCCTTGCAATTTGCAAAGGTAAGTTGAAGCCTAGCTAGGATGGGTGAATTGTTTCATAAATGCATAGTACGGGGAACAAAAGAACAGAAGCTCTAGACTGCCTTAACACTGGCTACTTTTCTTACTATTGTGTGATACTTAATAGTGAAAAAATAATATTAGAAGAAAAGTTCCTTTCAAGTTTAGAAAGACATATAAAAACTCCTCTAGAATTAAAATAAGCTAAATAAAATTTCTTTGGTTAGCATTTAGAGGTAGAATTATCTCTAAGAAAAGTAACAGAAATGAAGGCTGTCATTTTGCTTGAATTTGACCTCACACACTCTCAACTACACATAGATACATAGAGAGATACACAAACAGACAGACATACACATACATACACATATACACATACATCAAAGTGCAAATAAAAAGGAGGTTTAAGGACAGGTTTTAAGTGACATGTACGACCAAAACCACAAAGATGGCAGCAAAACATACTGGAAAACTAACATCCTAAACTGATAATGCTGGAAACATTTTCATATTTCAGCACCTAATTTATGTCTGTGGGAGAAGCTCAGAAGATCTAGAAATCAAGGGTCCTTTTGGATATATCACTAGAGATTGTATTTCAATTTTATTCAGAATTTTGCCTTTCTATACCTACAGTTCTGATTTACAATAATTCCCTTAGGAAGTCCCAACTAAATAATACTTATGAGGTACTTTCATAAATTATAAAGTGTTATGGATATTTTAATCCTATAATTACAGTGCTAAATTTCCTCTAAAATCAGGAACAAGAGAAGGATGCCCACTCTCTCCATTCCTCTTTAACATAGCATTAGAATTCCTAGCCAGACCAATAAGGCAAGAAGCAAGCATAAAGGGGATCCAAATAGGGAAAGAGGAAGTGAAATATTTCTTCTTTGCAGATGACATGATTCTGTATTTAAAGAACCCTATAGACTCCACTCCCAAGCTGCTTGAGCTGATTCAAAACTTTGACAAGGTAACAGGGTATAAAATTAACCCTCAAAAAACAACTGCCTTCCTCTATGCCAACAATGTGAGGAACAAGGCAAAAATCAGGAAAGCAACTCCTTTGGCGACAGCCTCAAAGAAAATAAAGGACCCAGGAATTAACTTAACTAAGAATGTAAAGGACTTTTTTGATGAAATCTTTAAAACACTAAAAGAGGCAATTAAAGCAAAACCTGAGGAAATGGGAAAAACTCCCAGGATCCAGGATTGGAAGAATTAACATCATGAAAAAGGCAATCTTGCCAAGGGTTATCTACAAATTCAATGCAATACCCATCAATATTCCAATGACATTCTTTAAAGAAATAAAAGAAGCAATCCAAAATTTCATATGGAATAATAAAAGACCCTGTATAGCAAAAACAATTCTCAGCAGAATGAGGGGCTGGGATGGGAGGGGTAAACGGGGACCAAGACATGAGGAAGGGTATCAATGTTTATGAAATAATTCATCTTCTATCTGGTGACTGTCATGTAACCCTTCTATTAATTACAATAAAAATATATATGGGGAATAATAATTGTAGTGGTAAAAGACAGCACTCACAGTTAAGATCAGAAAACTATATGGTCAAGCTCTGAAATGAACAGGACATCTAAGTTCTTAATATAACTACCTATAAGCTTCAAGACGGGTATATGAAAGAGTTTTCTATTTATTTTTTACTGTACCACCTTATCACACACTCAGTGGTTTAGAACAACACAAATGTATTATCTTGTGGAGTTCTACGTTGAAGTGTCACTTGGGCTGCATACTGTTTTGGAGATTCCGGACAGAGTCATACCTACAAGTTCTGGAGATCTGCACCTTTTCAGTGGGTGCTTTTCTGTTTACCATGAAACTATTAATCCCATGTTGAGATAAGGAAACTGAAGGGAAGAAAAGTGAAGTCATTTCACCTAGAAAGGAGGCAGGCCAAAAGGAAAACCAGCTCCTGCACTGATAAGAGCTAATTTGGTATTAAATCTTAATGGAGAAGCTAGGAACGTTGTTTAGTTGTTTATTGCATCAACTTTCCAGTCCATCAAACATCTGCCTGGCTTCAGTCTGCAACCCCCATCTCACCCACTGCCGTTAACCACACACACTTATGAAGTGATTTAGGAAAAAATAAATCATACATAAACCCCAATGTAAGCTCACTTCTCGGAAAGGCATGCTCAGAACTACATACTTCACACTGCGGACAAATAGAATTTTCAGAATAAAACATCCAAAAACAAAGAGGCATCTGTGGTCTGGTTATAGCTGAAGTGATTGGGCCATTCAGGTTTTATGCTCTTGGACATCCAAAGATTTGAAATCAACATGATATATGTTATGTTCTTATGGCTTGTTGGTCTATCCTGTCCTTGTTTGTGTCTATCTTCCTTGACCACCTAGATATAACCACAGTTCAACATGGCATTATTTCTCAAAAGGTCAATTAGCCTTGATTTCCACGTGCTCATTGTGACTTGTGAGTGTGATGTAGATGCAGGCACTGACAACAGGAAAGAGCTACTCTTGACCACAGACATGGAACCCCTTGAAATGTGAAGAGGGAAATAGAGCAGCAGTTATCTACACAGAGCACTGTTTCCAGCAACTTAATTGCCTGGACTCATCAAATCTTACAACAGCCTCTTGCAGCAGGCAAAGGGAGAGAAGGTGAAACATGTGATTTACACTGAGGGCCTATAAATGTCAGGATGGAAGGAGCATCCAACTAAAACGTAGCTGCTTGGGGAGAAAGCAAATGGCGAGTGGAGGAAAACAAAAGTTCAAAACATTCCTGCATGTCACATAGGCAACTAGATTGGAATTTGCATTCCAAAAATTTCTGCTAAGACTTAAACCAATTCCTTAAACTGCAAATGGATATTTGATTTCAAATGAAAAAGCTAGGTCTGCATGCCAAAGTTGTCATCTGAAAAAAAAAATAGCAGCCCCTGATCTTTAAAGAGGAGGTAAAGCAAGCAACTGTTAATATGGAGCTGATGAGAAGTCTAGGTAGAGAATATGTATGACCCAGAATGCTAACAAATTGCCTATTTTCTGACTAATCAATTTGAAGGAAAGGGAGCAAATAAGATTAAGTTTGATGATGTCATTTACCACAACTTGCAAATTTTCTCAGGCAAGTTTTCTGAATTCAGCTTAAGGAGAAAAAGACTATAGCTTCAAATTATTTGACTAAATTAGAACTATTCCAGTGTGAATCTTATATAAGCTCAAAGTATATCAAGCTTCTGAAACTCTATACCAATGTATCCAATGTTCGCAAACATGCCTTTCAGGCTGTGAGTGTGGTCTAGTGGTAGAGTGCATGCCTATTATGCACAATGCCCTGAATTCAATTCATCGGTACCACATACACAGAAAAAGCTATTGTTTAAGTGGCAGAGCACTAGCCTTGAGCCAGCGTGCTCAAGGACAATACCCAGGCCCTAAGTTCAAGCCCCAGGACAAGAGAGAAGAGAGAGAGAGAGAGAGAGAGAGAGAGAGAGAGAGAGAGAGAGAGAGAGAGAGAGAGAGAGAGAGAGAGAGAGAGAGAGAGAGAGAGAGAGAGAGGAAGGAAGGAAGGAAGGAAGGAAGGAAGGAAGGAAGGAAGGAAGGAAGGAAGGAAGGAAGGAAGGAAAAGAAAGAGGGGAGAGAGTAAGAAAAAGAAAACATGTCTGTCAAGAAAAACATGGTTTTCAACATACAGATTACCAATCATTTCCAGCACAAACTAATACAAAACAAAAAGATTACACTTGCTGTTTTTCCCCTTATTGTTTCTGCTATGATATGGGCAAACTTTGAGTGTACCCCAAAGGAACATAGGTGTGTAATTTGGCCCCAGAGTAATGATAACAAATGTGTTATCATTAGGAGATAAGGCAGAGGAAGAGGCACTTTGGCCATAAGTTGTTTGCCCTGAGTTCTGTTCTTGTAGTGAGATAATAGTACCTAACACAGTTTTACATGTACCGTGACTCCTGGTATATGAAATTATTTGACATTTCAGTGTGGCTTCTACAGGGGCTTTCGCTGCTCCACAACTGGCAAAGTACAAAATGGCTCCAGAATGGTATCATCCAGGCCCCCCACCCTGCCCCAAAGGAGTCATTCACCCTAGGTCCTGTGGGGAATTACTAATC
This sequence comes from Megascapheus bottae, assembly GCF_031878675.1. Classification (NCBI taxonomy): domain Eukaryota; kingdom Metazoa; phylum Chordata; class Mammalia; order Rodentia; family Geomyidae; genus Megascapheus; species Megascapheus bottae. The sequence goes on from NC_143527.1 coordinate 8,039,649, forward strand.
ACCATTGCTTCCGGTGGAGGCATAAAGGAACTTCATCCTGACTCTTTCTCTTGGCCCAGATTTTATTTTCTGCTTTCTTCAACCTAATGCTTCCCAAAATACCACATCTCTGTGCCACAAAATCCTTCATTTTTCTTTGTCCTGCACACCACTGTACGGGCTGTTTGAGTGCTTAGCAGTCTTTTTCATCCTTTCATACACAAAAAGAGACCACCTTTCCCAGTTTCCTTTGGTTCCCTGCTTTGTCTCTGACAATTACAGAAGTGCACACATGTGGCAGAGTGAAAGACAGCTGCCTACGAAGCTCCTAAGCCATGGTCTCAACTTTTGTCCTTCTCGGGGTAATAAGGGAACAGCTCTGCAATGCCCTTGGCTGCATTCAGGTGAGCTGAATGAGCATCAACAGGCAAGCCCTAAGGGAACTCCATGCCACTTCTATTATCTGCATTCACCACCAGTTTTGTTTGTTGGCAAACAAAAACTGTCTAAAAAAAACTGTCTAAAAACTAAGCCTCTAAAGGACTCAGATATTCAGGGGAACGCATAAGATACTGATAGTACATTTTCATCTTCTTCAGTGTCTGCCTTTTGGCCACTTTTTAAGAAATAGAAAAATATTACTGGGCACGTAAGGTGTTCACCCTTTTGCCCTCAGACTTATGTACTTAGAATAATGCTTGAAATAGTGTTGGCAAATCTGAACCCTCCCTAATAGGCTCACAGTAGCACTGGAAGACCTCGGGAGAAGCTTGATTTTAACACCGCCGATACCATGCAAACAAAGGCTACAGAAATATGGAGCATGGTAAAAATCGAATGACCTTGGAGTTTATAGGTGTCAAATAGCCTTCTGTAAAAGGTCAATTGATGCAGTAGTCAAGATGAAGGAACTAGAACTGAGACAGAATCTTCTCAGAAGCAAGAGGAGGGAAACCCCAAAACCTTCACTCTAACACGAACGCACTAAGTGCTCCAGGTGGCTGGTGTCTAAATCTTCTCTTTGTAAACATCTCTGATTTCTAAGAGAGAACATAATTCTACTCCCCTGGTGTATTTCTTCCCTTATAGCTGTCTGAATTAAAAAGACAGCTGTTTTATTAGGGGAATTGACTGCAAGGGTGATTGCTTTCTGGTGAAATAGTTAATAAATTAAATTCTAGGGAGAAAGATGAGTGTACTTAGGGAACAGCTCTACTTTCTGGAGGTAGGAGAAAGAAACTCAGTTCAGTTGCTCTTGGAAGAGCTCGTGGATAATTGCATAATTAGGCTGGGAGAGGATAGAATAGGCATATTGATTAGCTGTCTAAAAATTGCCTGTTGCTAAACCTGATGTCAGATGTGTTGTTACTGAAGTAAAAGTTGTACAAGGTCAAGTCCAATGCAAAGACCAGGATTATAAGCAATGCTATGCTTTGCACAGCACCTGAAACTCCTAAGATTTCAGCACCTTTGGAAATTCGTCAACTCCCACTGAATCTAAAACCTTCTGCCTTAATCCCATCTCCCACTCCAGTCAATAACCTCTAACAGGAAAAAATTCCTCAGGAATGATCTGCACACTCCACTTCCAGGACCTCATTCCCGAAGCTTTTTATTTCTTCATGCGTTTTTATTGTTATTATAAACGTGATATACAGAAGGATTACAGGTATGTAAGTCAGGTAAAGAGGTACATTTCTTCTTGAATAATGTTACCTCCTTCCTCACTCTCTCCCAGATTTGTATCCCTCTCATCTTCACCTACAAGTTGTATAGTTCATTTTCAACATAGTATCTAGAGAATACCACAGGTGCTTTTGTGTACCTCTTGTCCCTCCATTTCTGACAACCTCCCCCTCCCCAGCCCCACATTACTCTCCCAGAAACAAAAAGTAAAAACCAAAAAGAGCAATAAAGAAACAAAAAAACCCTCTCCATTCCATTTCCCTGAATTCATTTCTATAAATGTTATTTTGTATGAACAGATGCACATAGGTATTTTTGTTCTCACTATGTGTCAATGCCTAGAAACCTGTATAATTGATCCTGTCTGGATGTATTTTTTAACCCTCTCCAACTGCATGCACTCTGGGCCCTATCATCATTGTGGAACATCACCAAGGAAGCCTGAACACCTGTCTCCCTCGGCCACTGCCACTGTACTCTGCACAGCTCCATTGACCAATTTTCTCTCTTGTAAAGCTGTTTTCCTAGTTCTCAGAAGCCCATACCTTTCCCACGTTGCCCCATGTGTCTCAGACTCTTTCATTTTTCTATTCTCTCTCACATAGTTCTGAAGGAACATTTGTTCTATAAATAAGAAATGAAAGATAGCAACAAAAGACTGAATTTGAAACTAGAGTTTTAGACTTCGGGCCCAACTCCAGAGGTTCTGCATGTCAGTTCTGGTCAGCACACCAAATCAAGAGAGGAGAAACCAGAGTTAGAGAAATGAGGTTAACTACGTGGCACAGGCAGGCCCCAGAAGAGGCAAAGAGAGTGCAGTTCACAGCAGAGACCCATACAAAATGGAGACATGGAGACAGAGCATTTCTACTTTTAGTAAATTTGTGGTTCCAAGCAAGGAGTCAGCTTTCAGGACAAGTAGTTAAACATACAGCTTCTGAAGAAAATGCAGATAAAGCCAGGTGCTGGTGGCTTATGTATGTAATCCTAGCTACTCAGGGGGCTGAGATCTGAGGCTGGAGGTTCAAAGCCAGCCCAGGCACAAAAGGACCTGAAAGTCTTATCTCCAATTAAACTATAGAAAATGGGAAATGGGGCTTGGTTCAAGGATAGGGTGGTAACCTTGAGCTGAAGAGCACAGGGGCAGTGCCCAGGCCGAGTTCAAGCCCCAACCCACCAAAAAAAAAGTATGAAAATCAACTTCAAAAGCCAAGAAAAGCCTGTTGTACTGTAAAGAACCACATCTCTGTGGACAAAATCCCAGGCCATCACGATTTCCTCACATTATTTAAGCTTTTATTTATTCTACTCTTGTCTGACTGAATTGTTTTATGAATTTCTCAGCATTATATTTGAAGCAAAAGTAATAGATGAGGTACATAAACAAGAAACCAGAAAATAATCAGCCAATATTACTTTTTACCCTTCTTGGAGATTGCTAAAGACCAAATGAAGGAAGTTTTATGAGTAAGAGGTTGTGCAAAAGAGATGGAGAACTTAATCAGACAGAGGTTTAATTAAAAACTAATGAAGTGAGGAAGCTGGGCTTACCCAGGATGAAAATTATTTCACTGTATGTTATCCTGTTTGCTCATTATCTAAGCTAGTATTTTCAACTTATTCCTGTGCATCTAGAGAAAAACAATACTTTATTTAGCAAAAGTGATCATGTATACTAGCAATCTACATCTATTTATACCCATGTATCCGTTCATTTCACGTTAGAGTGGAAAAAATTGAGGAATTTGTGTACGTTGCATGTGATTTGATGTTTTTGCATATGAATATTTATGATGCAAGATTTCTTAAAGGCAATGTGTTGGAATAAAAAGATCCAAAGACCTAAAAAAGAAAGAAAAAAATCATTTAACACACACACACACACACACACACACAAATACTGGTTGAAATTTTAAAACTTTACTTTCTTTTTGTTGTCTCCTACCACACAACTCGAACTGTCGTCTTTTCCTTGAATGCAGCAGACTTCTCTCAGCTGAGTCTTTTTAACCCTAAAATATCATTTTTTATCATTGAATAATCAGATTTTGGTTCTTTGAAGCGAAAATCAAATATGCCTCACTTTTACCTTCATCTTAGGCTACTAGCCAGAACCAGTCATTTCTTGTTGCTATGGAGTACGATGGAACGAAAGATTATGTTCTGCTACTTACTGGCTCTGCAGTTTGAGGATAATTTGGTCCCTCTGTTTCTTTATCTATAAAATAAAGACTATTATAGGATACACTTCACAATGATCTTCTGTGATTTTAATGAATGAACAAGAGTAGACGATTAGGAGCAGTGTCTAAGATAATGTAAGTTCTTACAGAAGGCTACTACTAAATCATGTCATTATCATTATGAAACATGTAAATAATTGTACAATCTGATTTAATTTATCATAGACCTGTCATTTATTCTCAGTTCTACAATGTTTATATTGTAACAAGCTTTTACTATCTCCTTGTTCAAATTCAATAGATTCTAAACTTCTTTATACAAATATACAACAATTTACAAAACAATGGATGATTTCATTAGATGAAGCAACTGAAGAAACTTCACCAAAATAAAATAAAAGTGTTCAAAAACCAAAGGCTCCTTTGGGCTGGGGGTTTGGCCTAGTGGTAGAGTGCTTGCCTAGCATGCACGAAGACCCAGGTTTGATTCCTCAATACCACATACATAGAAAAAAGCCAGAAGTGGTGCTGAGGCTCAGATGGTAGAGCTCTAGCTTTGAGAAAGTCCAAGGACAGTGCTCAGGCCCTGAGCTTCAGCCCAGGACTGGCAAAAAAAAAAATCAAAAGCTCCAATAAAATAGATAGAATTAGCAACATTTCCATTGTATAAAATTCTTTTGATTAAAAAGTAATGCTGTGTCCATTCAGTAAAGGATTTCTGGTGGATGGAGATGTTCTATTATATTAGATAAACTCGTATTTACCATTTCTATGAAATATTTCTACTACAACATCTTATGTAGTCTATAACTCAGTCACATTAAAGTAATTATTACTGAACTGAGGAGGCTACATCCATGTAACATCTTACAACCATCCTGGTGCCTTGTTGCCTGGAGGGTGTTCTCCTCCCAGTGCCGAAAATGTTTAGAGGGGAGAGAAGCCAGTCGTTGAGCTTCAGATTCCTAGCTGAAGGTAGGCCAGGGGAGCTCTGCTTCAGAGAAATGCAGATGCCATAGCCTTAGGGAAGCTTTCCTAGAAGGCTGGTCCGAGGTTTCCCCTAAATACTTGCCTCTGGTCATCTCCATGTATGGAATGTATGGAGCATATTCCCTGTACAGAAGGCATAGCTGACCCTAGAACTGGTACCTGAGCTTTTGCCTCATAAGATCTGCTTTTGTTGAGCTTGGGAGCTCCACCCAAATAGTCCAGAGTTCTGTTCTGGACTGCAAATCCACATGAGTCCAGCTGCAGACACCAGCTCTCCAATAAAGACGCCCAATTCCACCTCTCAAAATGTGGCTTCTCTTTCTCGCCAGTGGAGATACCTTACAACATTACAAACAAGTTATCTTTGCACATTTATCATTCTCTCATTTCTATAATTTGAATATAAGACTTGATTCTGATATTTTCCAGCCCAGCAAATTTAGTAGTTGAGAAGGCAAAGAATTTGTTGTTAGTAGCCAGTTCATAACTGGTACATGGAAACAGCTACTGTCTGTGTATGTTAAAGTGAATGGTAATGGTGTGCCAGCAATTTAGTTAAAGGGGACAAAAGACAATCCAGAGTTATTTCTAGAGAATAGAGGAGGAACTGAGAATTTAAAATTAAGCTACAGCACTATGTGAAAATACTGTGATCATTATCACAATTCTACTGCCTTCTGAGGCACTTCTGTGTTACCTCTGGTGAAAAATATGCACTAGTGAAGGAGCTGGGTAAGCGTGCCAGGTTTCGACTCCCTCCCCACCCAATAACTATGACTCCTCTTTAAAGAAGGGAAGGGCTGCTTATTTTACATTCATTTGGAAACAATTCAAATCTTTATTGTCTTCAACAATGCCATCTCCTTCTCTCCAGTCAGGGCTGCTTAACAAAAATGTGTGCATGTTTATTATATATATGTATATTATATATGTATATATCCATATTCCATACACTATGGAATGAGAAGCTTTGTACTGAGATTACTCATTTATTATCAAGATATTCCTAGATACAAATGAAGAAATCAATATGGTTTCGTTCTGCCTGGCTTCTCTTCCTCTCTGTGGAAAGGAAGTCTGGAGTACGTCCTCCTCAGGCCAAAATTAGAAAATCCTCATTATTTCTTAATATCACTGGGGTAATTGAAGGATTGTAAAACATCATCTCTGTGGAAGCTTTTGAAATGTAGACCAAAAAAACCCGAAAAATGTTTCTGTCTCTGTAGCAGGTCAATTTCTTACAGGAACATCTCCGCTCAGGGAGAACTTGACAGCTTTGCTGGGGTGCAGGTGAGCTATAGATACTGACTGGGTCTAAACTGGTGCTGTCTTGGCATCTTGAAAAATGGTGAAATCCCACCCCCCCTGGGGATTTATGCCTGAATTCCTAAAGACAGGGCCAGAGACTTGGACAATAGGTTACTGGACCTGCCAGCCCTGTATTGTGAACTCAAAGACTCTGAACTCTTGAGATTCCTGTGACCCTATCCCCTGACCCTATTTAGGCTCCATCGCTTCAGCTGCCATTCTGTACCATGCTGTGAGTCTCCTGACTCTCCACAGGTCACCATGGCATTCTCTTCAGCTCTCCATTAGAGTTGATCTGGTTTGTTGACACTGTTTTTCTACTCCTTCTTTTCTATCCTTGAGGTTCAGTTTTCTAAGAGTATTAAATGCCTTTGAGGATGTGAAGGTTTGGGAGGACATGTCAGCTCACAGTTGCCAGCTTTCTTTATCTTATTTTTTAAAATTCTGTATTGCATTTTATTGTTTAGATAATGTATAGAAGGTTTACAATTACATTCGTCAGGGAGTGGGTACATTTAAAACTCCCAACTCAACCCCTCAAAGGGTGGATTCTCTTTATTTCAGATCGAATTCGAATATAGTGCCGGCTGTAAAGACTTTATTTCCGGAGGAAGGATTCAGATGATCCTACATAATCTCTCTCCTTCTCTGTATCTCTTTCTCTCCCCTCCCCCAATGCTTTGTCGTTACAAAGAGACAGATGGGAAAAATAAATAAAACGAATCCTACTAATGCTCAGGAACACATAAAACCTACTAAACACATCGCACAAGATAGCTTTAGAGGCATGTGCACAACCCAGTAAGAGACTAAGGAACGCTCTCAACGGACACAGAAGAAAGACAGAAACAGTCAGTCTCTGGATGTGATAACAAAAAGGATCCCCAAACAGTGAGTTTTTAGGAAAAATAAATCACATAAATTATAATGTTGACTCAGATTGTCACAGATGTAGGCCTGGACTCTCCATCAATATGGCTCAGGTCGCTAAAGGACAGCCAAGAACAAGGGAGTCTCTGAGCAGGAGAGTGCTTGGGGGTCGGGGGGAAGATCTAATTTCCTAGAGGTAAAGCTTCCTTAAGAAAGGTGACTCGCAAAGTCATAATGTGCCATTTCAGATGTCTACGTGGGATACGTTTAAAGATGCCATGTGGACAAGAGAGTTGGAAATATATGATTTCATGGATATGAAATGTTCGTAAGAGACCAACATAATGTCAAAGAAGTGACCATGGTGTCATGAATATTCATTCCCTTGGATATATGTTTTTATATATAGGTTTTATATGTATATATGTATATATATATATAGCATTACAAAGAAATTGGTGTCTATACAACATTGAAATGGGCCTTTTAAAGAGCTGGGATGCTGTTGGGTTGGGGTGCAGCTATACATTTAATAAATAAATATAGTGGGATATTATAATGTTATATATAAATAGTACACATGACATCCTCTATAATTATAGCTATATAATTATAATATGGTTTATACTATGCTGACTCCTTATCTCTCAGAAGCTTATATAAGTATTCATAAGAAATAATAATTAGGAGTGGGCCATCTCATCATCATTTCATTACTGGTAAACCACTCTGGGGACTTGTGACCTCTGTCCCACACTTAGAATTCACCTTCCTCACTCCATGATGCACAGTTAGCAGTAGGAAATAGGAAACAGTGTAAACATAGGACCATTCTTCCAGATGAAATAATACATCTTCTTGTTTTGCTTTGCAGAGTTATAGAACTATATTTGCAAAGAAACAGAAAGACCTAGAAAAATTAAGTGAAGTAGGTCAGGCCCAGAGAGACAAAGAATGAATGTGTTCCCTTACATGTGGCAGCTAGAGTTAGCTTAAAGTCACTAGTAAAGCCTGCAAATGTATACAAATATATAACAGACATATGGTAGATTCAAGGGTGATCTCAAATAGTGTAATTACTTAGGAAGGCAAAAGTATTGAAATAAACACAAAAAAGCCATTGCTAGAAAGGGGTTAGGTAGGGTTGGAAAGGGATGGTAAAGGAAGAGGAGATGAGAGGAAGCATGCAGTCAAGAATCCACTGTGATCCTACAGATGTAAGAAGACTGAGGAGAGAGAGAGGAGGGGAGAAGTGGGTGAGAATGTGAAAAGGATGACATAGGCCAAGACACATTATAGTCCCAAACTGTTTCATTACATGGCAACTTCTTTGTACAACTACTTAACGATAATAAAAATGCTTTAGGACATAGCAAATAAATAAATCTCATGAAGATATGCTCACATAAAATGTAGTAGATAGTCTACATTTTAAGGGTTGTATATAAAGTCTGTGACAGCTACTCTCACTTCCCCCCACAGACGATGCACTGTGCTTCACAGGGCAGCAACTTGGTGAAAATATGTTGGAGCAAATTTCTCCTTCCCCAAACAGAAATCATTTTTTTTATATTGAGCCTTGGTTTCCACATATGGATGAACTTAGAAAACAAAGAGAAATTAGGCTTCTCATCGCTAACAGCCTGGCACATACGCTATGGACACTGAGCTACCTGATACCTCTCTGTGTTCTTGATCTCCCCATTTGGCCTCGCTCTGAGTACTTTCCTTACTGGTACCCCCTACATTGCTCTGCCTGAGTCTTGCTTGTAAAGAAAGGTATCATTTGGCTTACAATAAATAGAAATGGAAAGGCAGTGAAATAGCTTTCAACCCTTCATGCACAATTTAAGCAAGATACAAAAACAATACCTAAAACCTTTGGACCTAAACATTCTCACATCTAACTTTGTTTCCTTAAAAAAAAAACAACAGCAACAACATTTCACCAGAAAAAGTCGCTATATAAAAAGGACATGCTTTCAATTCTTGCCGTGCATCCCAATAGCGAACAGTCTGTTTTGATATAATGAATTCAAATGGAGATGTTAGTACATTTACCCAAAGTAAACAAAGCTAAGTAGATTTCAAAAACACACATGACCTAATCATGTCTTCCCTGTAGCATTCTCTCCTGTCTTTCTGAAATTCATTGTTGATTCTGACATGACTCTGGAAGAAAACACAGTGTTCATAGTGCAAACCTCAGAGCTACTTCTCAGAATGGTACAAGGCAAATCAGATCAGATTCAACACAGCAGGAAATCACTTTGTTGTTGTTCAGTGCTGCCCTCACCATATTGAAAACTTTGAATCCCAACCCTCCGTTTTGTCCACCAAAGACAAGATGAGGACAACTGCTTAAAATACCTAAAAGACACAGTCTAGTCCTCCTTAAATAGATAGGATGCTAAACAGAGTGCCTTGGCAAGCAGAAAGTGGGACAGAGTGAACAATGAACTGACAGGGTCGGCCAATGTCAGGAGACACGTAAGGAGTTATATACTCCAATGAGCTGGTGAGAGTGACGGACACATTGGAAGTATATATTTAAGATCGAAGAACACTTTGATCATACACTGAACTGTCAGCTGTGTACAACAGTTCCTCATGACCTTTGAAAGATGTGGTAAGAGAGGTCTTAAATTCTCTCTGGTGTAGTAGAAATAGTAGTTGTAATTTTGTCTTGTCTGGAAATAATAAAACTCGAGCACACTAGTCTCTTCCACCTTTATTGTGGAAAACTAACTTCTTTAGATATAAAACTAAATCTTTAGGGAGAGTAATAGGGATGAGTTCTTTCATTAGGTACGTGTGATTTCAAACAATTAAATGCTAAAGAAATGGTCATTCATTTTTAAACCATGGCTTGTTTTCTGTCGAAGAAATAACTCTTCCGAATGAAGCATACATACACAAAGAAAGGGGGAAAAGAAAGAAAAGAATGTGAGTATTTGAAAAGCACTTTCATGTTGTGCTGATATAAAGGAAGCTTGCCAAAAAGAAAGTAGGTCACTGGATTAGTGTATTAAAGATTCTGCATTCAAGGAGGCTAACAAACAACAATACACTACCTTTAACACTAGAGAAGACTCTTAATGACTCTTTTTGAAATTATCAAAACTATATAAGGCTACTAAAAATTAAATAAACACATAAAGTTATAAATCCACCTTATCTAGAACCCACAACCTAGATAGCCTCCATTGAACCCATGGCAGTGTTCTATTGAGATATTTTCATCATAAATTTAACTGCTGCTCCACTGTAAGATAAGTGAGTCCGTGTGTGTGTGTGTGTGTGTGTGTGTGTGTGTGTGTGTGTATCAGTATATTTATCTGTCTCTACTTTCTGCTCTACATTGTTTGTAGAGCAATCATTGCTTGCCTTCAATCAGACATCAATATGCAAGCTCATATATTGTGACAATGACAAAGGCCAGCGGATTGGCCACCCTACAATGAATATTTCTTTGCTCTGAGAAGAGGTTCATGACTGGAACTTTCCAATGAGCAGGCTATGCAGGGAGTAGGTAGTGAGGGGCTCATGAAGTTCCAGTGGAATTCAGCACCCAAGGTCCCTTCTTCATAAAGGAGGAAGGCTAATCTTTTTTTTTCATATATTTTATTGTAATTAATAGAAGGGTTACATGATATTTGCCAGATAGATGGTGCATTAATTCCCATACTTTGATACCCTTTCACATGTCTTGGTCTCCATTTCCCTCCCCCCCACCCCCACCTCTCATCTTGTTTTCCCCTGTTCCCTATCCAATTTCGAATAACCAATTAGGCACATATAAAATATATCAGATAACAAGGTGAAATATTGTAACAATATGAGATAACCAAAGGACAGCAAAAGAGATGAGAGATAACATAGTACATTAAGGACAACCACTCATTATATGGCTTATGTTTCTATATCCTAGAGATCCTTTCATTTAGCGTCATACTATATGGCCTTTTGTATCAAGGTTTTGCTCTATTGCAAATCTCTGCTAGGAGAGCCAAGGTTTCTACTGATTATGACAAATGAGGGAAACAATTGAGCCTAAGTTCCTTTGAGTCTGGCTTACTTCACTTAATACGATCTTTTCTAAGTCTTTCCATTTCCTTACAAATAGGGTGATGCCATTCTTTCTGTCAGCAGCATAGAACTCCATTGTGTACAAATACCACATCTTGTTGATCCACTCATCAACTGAGGGACATCTAGGTTGGTTCCATATCTTTGCTATGGTAAATGGTGCTGCAATGAACATTGTTGTGCTGGTGGATTTAGTATGTCCTAGTTTCTGGATGATTGGGTAAATGCCAAGTAGTGGAATTGCTGGGTCATAGGGGAGATCTATGTTTAGTCTTTTGAGGAACTGCCATGCTGCTTTCCATAGTGGTTGAATGAGTTTGCACTCCCACCAACAGTGTAGTAGTGATCCCTCCTGGCCACATCCCCTCCAGCATCTGTTGTTATTAGTTTTCTTGATCCTGGCCATTCTAACTGGAGTGAGGTGGAATCTTAGAGTTGTTTTGAGTTGCATTTCTTTTATGGCCAGAGATGTGGAGCATTTCTTCATGTGTCTATAGGCCATTTTTGTTTCTTCTTCAGAGAAGACTCTCTTTAAGTTTTTGGCCCATCTTTTAATGGGAAGGTTGTTACTTTGGAGATTAGTTTTGGATTGATTCAATTTTTTGAGCTGTTGATATATTTTAGATATGAGGCCTTTGTTGTATGGTTGGTGAAGATCTTCTTCCACTCTGTAGGCTTCCTAATTAGTTTACTAGCTATGTCCTTTGCCATACAAAAGCTCTGCAGTTTAATGCAGTCCCACTTATCCAGCCTTTCTCTGATTTGTTGTGATTCTTGGTCCTTATTAAGAAAGTTTCGACCTGTGCCAAGGAGGTCTAGTGTATCTCCTATTCCTTCTTGTAAAGTTTTCAGAGTGTCGGCTTTTACCTCCAGGTCTTTGATCCATTTTGTAAGACAGCCCAGCTCTGCAAACACTCAGGAAACTTTGAAGCCTCAGTTTCCTTCTCCTTACTTTCCCCTTCTGCTTCTTTTGTTCCCTTTTCATTTTCTCCTGCTGTAGATTTTTTTTCCCTTCTGAGGGCCTAGAGGGAGGATGGAACAATCAGCTTGCCAACTGCCTGGCAATCTCCCTTTTTTTTCTGTAGGGTTTAGAAGCTGTCTGGAAAAAGATCCATTTTGCCTGAAGCTTCTGCACATCATATTAGAGAAGAACAGAATTTTGATTATTACTTTAATCCACCATTGAAATCACATCTAAAGGAGAAGTCAAAGCGCTGTGGCAACAAGGACTGCAAAATAAGACTGCAGAAGGAAAAATGAGTTTACATCACAAAAAGAGACATCTACATTAGGTGTGCTAGAAGAAATGATTGGGTGATTCAAAACCATCAAGGGTTATGGGGTCTCCACTGTAAAAACGTTTTAAAAAAATAAAAAAAAGAATACCAAGTTTAGACTGTAATCAGTCTCAGCGTAAGTGCTGGGAAGGAAGTGGCTAGTTCAGACGACTTCTGACATCTTTTCTCCTAAGTCTTCTATTTTTAGGAACTGTCAATCAATCTCTCACAGAAAAACATGAAATGCTCGTATCTATAGTTCTTAAGTTCACTAGAAAATTCATCTGGGTTGTCAAAACTGCATCATGGATTGTGTAGGGACCAACGCTTTAAGCCAACAAAATAGCAACTCATGTATTTATAGCAACATACTTGCCTAAATATAAAATCCTTCTATTCTAGCCCGTGCTTGGGAAAGATTTGTATCAGATCAGGAAAGCTGATGTTACAGTCCTGCTACTCCACCCTGTATCTCCCAATTCTGGTAGTGATGTTAAAGAGTACGGCGATCCCGAGGTGAGATTGTCTGTGGGTGAACATATCATTCATGCAACCCTAGATGGAACCAATCACACATAGGCAGAGCACCCACCTACATGGGAACGTACAACCCACTGTGCACAGGCACAAATAAATTCAGTTTATGTTCTCCACTCAACCCTTCCCAACCAGATGCGTAAATTGTAGAGAACTCTGCCTCACCTCTTCGCATAGCTAGCAGTGAAGTCTGACTTCTTCAGAGAAAGAACTAGTAAATGTGGGGTCTCTGAACATTGATTACTATCCCTCCCTGACTTTTCCTTCTACTTCTTTCTAAGAACACTGTTAATGTTGTCAGCAGAGTCTCGAACAGCACTGAAATGATGCAGATATTTGCACAAATTTCACATCAACCTCCAACATGCTGTTAACGCAGAACCTTTCCCTAATAATGTATTAATAATACTGTGAGAAGTTGAATTATCATCCAGAAAAGTTATTTTTTTCTTTTTTTGCCAGTCCTCGGATTGGGCTCAGGGCCTAAGCACTGTCCCTAGGTTTTCTCAAGGCTAGAGCTCTACCACTCAAGGCACAGCACCACTGCTGGCTTTTTTTTCTATGCATGTGGTACCGAGGAATTGAATGCAGGTCTTTGTGCATGCTAGGCAAGCACTCTACCACTAGGTCAAACTCCCGGCCCCATCCAGAAAAGTTTTGAGAAAAGTTTTATATTGCAATATGGGGGCCCCTAAAGGGAAATTTCAAGCTTACCATTTTACCAATTCTATGAACATTCCAAAGAATTTGAGTATCAGTAAATGTATGCATGTAAAAATTCCCAAATTTCACTCTGAAATACACAAAGAAAAAGAAAAAAACAAATCAACTGAACTGGGAATGGCATCAGAGGTAGGAATTCTGATCCAGGTAAATATATAACAAATAATTTGGGGTAAGTCTTTAAAGCTTTCCTGACCATTAGTGAAAGGACAATATTGGTTAGAGAAAAGTCACACAATATCTTTGCAGATTCAGGTGTTCTAGATCCTTTGTAATTTCCTATTTGAGCAGATGCGATGAACAGAGCTGAGCAACCTCAGTCCCTCCCCCTCCCCCATCAAAAGAAAGAAGGAAGCAGCCATTAAAAAGTTGCTCTTTGCATTCATATTTCTTCCTGAGAAGATGAGAATAAGGATTTTAGACTCAGATTCAATAGGTTAGCCTATTGTTTTTTTTTTTTTTTTGTGGGGGGCATGGGGCTTGAACTTGACCTGGGTATTGTCCCTGTGCTCTTCAGTTCAAGGCTACCTCCCTACCCTTGAGCCAAACCCCACTTCCCATTTTCTAGGGTTTAATTGGAGATAAGAGTCTCAGATCCTTTTGTGCCCAGGCTGGCTTTGAACTTTGATCCTCAGATCTCAGCCTCCTGAGTAGCTAGGATTACAGGCATCAGCCACTGCACCCAGCTTTGGTTAGCCTACTCACTGTAACAAGTGTGATGCATTAAATGTTTGTGTTCTCCAAAAAATGCATCTGTTGAAGATCTACCAATATGCTAGGATTAAATGAGTCCATAATGGCTGACTCTCCCATTCCTTTTATGGAATGAGGGTCCCATAAGAAGACAAGGATAAATACAGCAAAAATACAGCCATGTGAAAACCTTGGAAAAAACTACTCATTACACAAAGGCTGCAGACCCCAGACTGAAGTCCTCCCAAACACAGCAGTAAGATATAAACTGTTGTTTAAACCCTTCAGTCCACTCAGCGGATGTCATTTTGTTAAAGCAGTCTGAACTCCTCAAGACCACAGATAAGCCATTTTTCTCTCCTTTTGAAATGCACCTGTGCTTTATAAATCAACATGTTGTTCCTTCCATTAACCCAGCCATTGAACTCCTGCCTGGGAGTTCAGAACTCCTGTTAGACAAGGTGAGCAGAGTTCAGTGCTGCAAACACATTGTTTGGCTTTCCTTTTCTCCTGGGTTCTGCCTCATTCTTTTAGCAATAGCTTTCTCTATGAGCTTTTGTCAGTGTTTGTCCTTTCCCACCTCACATCTAAACAAATGACCACTTCTTAGAATTTAGGACACTCTGGAACTTCACAAGTGGAACTAAACTTTTCCTTCTGTGCACTTGATTCTCCTGCCATTTTCAATGCTTTTACTACTAGGTCCTTTGCACATTTTCTCAGCTGAGTTTGTGTTTATGTGAACTTGCTTTGTCTTTGTTTACACCTCCAACACTTCTTTGCCTCAAACATCAAATCACCCAGTGTGTTTCCTCACTTCTGCAGGCTTCCTCTCCTCATCTTTTCTGCAGATAGCAATACTTGCTTTTCTGTTTTCTTCTGAGCTGAAATTTTTAAGTGAATTATCCCTGACATTTTACATATGCACACAGTGAATATTCAGACATCAAAGAATGTGAAGAACAGACTGTTCTGCTTCCATTGTCTGGACAGGCGTGTGTTGAGCACATCCTTTGCATTTTCATGTCAGCTGTCTTTTCCACTGATCCCTGAATAAATGTTTCTTTGCTGGGGGCAAAGCAGTGCTTACTGACCTGTGTCTGTGGATAAACTGGAGCTCAGTTGTGACATAGTCTTTGTCCTTTGGGAAACCACAAGCAAAATTCAGGCTGTAAAGCCTGGAGGTAGAAAGGTTCAGCTTCTTAATAACTTTAGGATGAAAGTTTCCTAACTTACATTCATCAGTGCACCATTAAGAGGGTTGGTAGAATTTGAAAGAAGTTGCTAAGGGAACCTGATGCTGTAGAAGACAGTGAACAGAAGAAAGGATGTGATCACCCCAAGGAAAAGTTGGACTCTTTCTCACAAAGTCAACAAGTGTTGAGGAAAATAGACTTGTAACTCAAAGTATTAATGAAGACAGTGTTAACACCTCCTGAAGCTTGGCTGAACCTTAGAGTTCCCAACCACAGTATTCTGATCTCCTTTTTCTCAGAACATTTACTTGAGAAAACTTATAAGTGCAAATTCATTCCCTTTAAAATGTAGATAAATCTTCTCCCAACCTCTTGTAAAAAATGTCTTTCTCAAGGCCTAGAAGAAAACCTTTTGACATCTAATCATAAAGAGATATAGCCTCCCTATTCCCTTGACTCTGAGAGGAAAATACTGCTGATTCCTATAAACAAAATTAGCAAACACAGTTCTGAACCCCTGTCCAGGCTCCCCTGGTGTTTTCCAGAACCTTGGCACTAGATAATTGTGGTATTTGCCCTGTCCTTGTTACATGCCTTATGTGTTTAAACTCCTACTTCTACTACCACGTACTTAAATAAAATATTCTTTGCTGTTTAACACTTTTTTTATTTTTTCTTATGGAGGTAATGTATAGAGGGGTTACAGTTATATTTGCCAGGCAGAAGGTGCATTACTTCTCACACATTGATATCCCTTCTTATGTTTTTGTCCCCATTTCCCTCCTCCCACCCTAACTCTTGTCTGGTTTAATTTTCCTGGATAGCTGGTAAGCCAGATATGACATAAATATGGAGCCACCAGTGAATACTGAATTGACAGAAAAGCAAGCTTCATACTCCAAAATGGTCAAAGGACAGGATCATAAAATATCTTGTGACAGAAAAGATTCCTGAATGGACAATTTTACCATAACATTTTACCGTACTTAACTATCTTGAGTGAAACAATAGCACACCTCTAGATCAGAAATGTAGAGATAGAAGAGAGAAGGAGAGAAATTCTGTGAGCCTACTACATGAATCACTAATGTTCTTAACTAGATAGACTTATTAGGGTAGTCTTAGTAAAAATGTATGATCTTTAAATATTCTCCCAAGTTCTAAGCAAGCAGAAACTCAAAGTCTTATCATTTGTGTCTTTGATACAAATTACACAATAATTTTTTGTAAGTGCTCCTTAAATTATCTAGGTAGTAGGTATGCAGAGCCTTGCATAATTAAAAGTAATAGTTATGTCAATTTTATGTATTTTATTTTTAGAAAGAGATTTTTTGCATTTGTAGATTGATTAGTATTAATTTGACTATGGAAATAATTTCATACAGAAAGATCAAACTAGGCATGGACAATAATCGGCCACTTTTGTGTAATTCAACAAGTACCAGCTATGAGAGTACCATGTAAACACTCGGAGCAGTAATCTTGAAAGATGAGAAGCAAGAGTCCCTGTATATAATATATAATCAAAATCTAAGTCACACTTTCATCATTTTAGTAATTGAAGCACTCGCAGTGAAAGAAACATTCCAGCCAGCCCAGTGGCTCTCAAATTCAATTATGCTAGAGTGCAACTTGAAAGCTCATCTCAGAAGGGTCTTTATGTTACAACAAAGACAAGTGCTGAAATGTCTATAGCACAGATTAAGTAAGTGCAAAAAAATTGACTAAGGGGTTCAAGATTCTCCCAGGAAACAAATGAGAACATAAAACAATTAAGCCCCAGAAAGATGTCTCTGAGTTAGAATCAGGGGGTTTGATATCTAATAGCTGTTATCTGATATTCTTCTGACCTAACATGCTCAGATTCAGTGATTGCATCAACCCCTGGGAAGAGGAAACTACTAGTGCTTCAGAAATAAAAATCCTTCACTCCTAGGAAATCTGATCAACAGCTAATCAGGAACTTGAGGCATGGAAACTTGCAGAAGCTCAGAGCCAGTTGCATGATTGCATTGCATGTCTTTATCAATGTGACTGAAAACACGGGGTTTCTGCACTCCTCCATCCTCCATCTACTCTGTGTGCCTAGCGCACGTGCAGAAACAAGAAGGGCACATGGAAACAAGAAGGGCTGCTCTTGCAATGTTTCCTAAGTTTCCAGCTGAAATTCAGCACAACTCCTTTATTGTTCCTAATCAGCTCTAAATAAAAACAAAACAATCAAATAAAATTTAAAATAACAGCCAAAATAAAAACAAAACACCAGCATTATAATCAGAGAGTGTTTGTGGAAAAGAAAGGAGAAAAGTAGACAGGAGAGTAGAGAGACCAGAATGAGGACAAAAGAAGGAGATTAAACTGTTTGCAATTTTTTCTTCTGTCTTTTGGATTTTTTTTCTCCTCTGCTTTACTCCCCTGGGGGTCATTGTTTTGGATTTTGTTACCATTTGTCTTGTATGTAAGTTTATCTGATTTGGGGAAGGGATAAGGCATTACAGAAACAGAGGGACAAAGGGTGAACAAATACAACAGCAAGACTCAGAAGACAAGATGTTGGGAAAGAATTTTACAACTTGAAGGTGAGGAGAATTGAGGGGAGAGAGAGGGGAGGGAAAACAGGAGAAAACAAAGGAGAGGTAACACCGTTAGAAAAGAAAAGTACTTATTACCTCATATAACTGTAACCCCTGCGTATATCACTTTTACAATAAAAGATGCTTTGAATGAAAAAAGAAGAGATTAAAGCAAAATCCATGAGCTGAGTCTATTTACTATAGTCAAGGCTAGAATGAACCAAAGTAGATACTGGGTGCACCCCAATACGTGTGAGAGTAATAAAGGGAGAAAGAAAGGGAGAAAAATAGAAAGGAAGAATGAGGAAAAGAAAAAAAATAAAGAGAAGAAAGGAAGGATGGGGGAGAACCTAAGTCTGAATTTATAGACTGGCTTTTCCCACAGTTGGGATTCAGACTCTGTACTTCTTGAAAAGCTTTTGAATGTGTGATAGGGTTGGCATGACCCACATATTGGCAGTTCTTTTCTGGCATCTATGTCATTTTATTCCACCAAGAGGTGGGAATGCAAAGCTGTGTTTGCACAGTTTCTATCGCAAACGTCATCACCTTTGCTTTTTCTTAGCACATTAAATGTTTTACCTTCAAAGCACACAAAAAATGTTTTTTCCTCATGCTAAAGGCATACAATGTTTCTGTTAAATTGCCCTTGACAGTTCATCCTAAGCAAAATCTGAATAGCGTAAACAAAGTCAAGGAACGAGTAGATAAATTGCCAGATCAGGCATTAAGCATCTGAATAACATGAGTGAGTCCTGTTCATGAATTTATCTATTGCTACTTGACTGGCCGCCAAAGCAATGCTACGTGGTGAACTATGAGTTCATGAGCACTGAAGATGTGGCTACAGGATTTATGATTATTCTACAGGACAGAGTGGGTATAACATGATATGTATAAGGCAGATCAGGTATTCCCTAAGGAACTGCCATTGGTCTGAGTTTTCAGGGTCAGGACACAGCTGCACTCTATGCAGAACTACATTACTGGAAGCACAGAAATTGGTCAATAATGACAAGAATAAGTAAGTGTGCACTCATGTAAGAGAAGAAAGACCTGGTTGCAATGTGGATTCTTTAGCAGGACCGTGGCCTATGGAAAATCATCCAAACACATGTACCCCACAGAATGGAGTTGATGGAAAAGACTCAACTGCTCTTCGAGAATACAATTTCAAAACAAGAATGCAAAGAAGGAGGAAATCTCTGCACACAAGTTTAGATGAGTTTTAGGTAGCCTTTAACCTGGAAGTGTTGCCCCAGGCCAAAACAAGGGTGACCTGTACAATTCCCACTTTCCCTTATTTCACAGAACTAGGAACCAGGAGATAAAATAACAATAATAAGACCTTCCTATCTGGCTGCGAGATAGTAATTACAGTCTAGAACTTCAACATTTCTATTAGATGCAAGAATTGGAGTGGGGTTGCAATTTCTTACTTAGGGTGTGACATGAAGAAATGAAGATCATAGAAGCGGTGACTTTTCCTCAATTAGCAATAGAGTAATTAGACATAAATTCCAGAAGATGTAAGAAAAGAGAATTGCAGAAAGAAGAAACTCAGTGAGTCCTACGGAAAAATAAAATAAAATTAGAAAGAAATGCAGGACTTATGGGAACCAATATTAGAGAGTTTTTATATTATCATATTTTGGTTTTGATTATGAAGGGCTATGTTATAGCCCTTGAGAGAGTGGGAGAATAACAGTTTACAACCAGAGTAAGCAGAACAATTTGAAAGGCTCCATCTCAATCAACAGCTTGGCAGTGAAGCACGGGTATCATTCCCAGTAACTCCAGGAAGCATGAGTAGAATCAAAGTCCAGCCCCCTTCCAAGCACGAAGCCTTGAATTCTAACACCACCATCACCATTTGAAAAAAAAGTCTAAATGATGTGAAATCCATGGATACATCCTAATGATCACTGAATGAGAAAGGATACACGTAAGAAAACATGAAGCTGTTCCAATTAGATGATGCGCATGAGCTAATGTCTAGTTATAGGACAGCGATCATGATAAGATATGGGAATGTAACTGAACAAGACCACTGGAGAGAATTATGGGATGATAAGGCTTATGGGTAAGGTTACCCTTGCATATAAACAGATAGATAGATAGACAGACAGACAGACATGTGCATGCAAAATCCATACAGTCCTTTCACTAAACAAGGAAGGGGGATGCCTGGTTTTGGTGGATCTCAGCATCATCACCAGCCTTTGGTCACACTAACCCAAATGTCCTCATAAAATAACGCCTGTTTGGTGACTGCTTCTAACCAGTGAGGCACACATTGCACGCCTGTGTCCAGGAATTAAACAAAATGAAGCCATCCTTGAGCATTTACTCCTCTCAGCCTCATTTGTACTTAACACATTGTGAGTCTCCATAAATATTAAACAGGCACTTTTAGTTCAAGCACTAAGTGAAATTCAAAAACCCACGAGGGAATGAAGAGGGTTCACTAAGTACTGGTATTAGAATGCCACCGCGATGTTAAACAAAGCTTGTGTTTAAGACGCATTTGTTGAAAGCACTTTGGAAAATGAAGTCAATACTTGGTTCAGTAGTTTAAACACACACACGTACACACACGCACATACCACACAACACACACACACACACACACTCGAGAAAGCCTATTAGCACATCATCATCTCTCAGATACTCTGGCCTCTGGATGATGTACATAAATCTTAAAGAATAGAGAGACAGGATGCCAGCTTTCCAGGTCGATGGACCTTACTTCTCCATCTGTGGCTTGATTAATGGCGGAGGTAGGTTACCACTTTGCCCTGCAGTCAAAGGTAGAGCACACTAATGATGACCAATAGGTAGAGAACAAAAATAAAGAAGAAAGGAGGCTCATGATACTTAGGTGAAGAGTAGAAAACCATCCATCTCCTTTCACTCAGACTCTGAGAGTGTGTGGGGTGGGGGCGGGATTCTGATTTCTCACTTTGTTCACAGCTGGAAGCTTTCTGGCTTTGGAGGGAAAACTTGAGACTGTAGTGTTTGGCTGCTTTATTGTTCCTTATGGCTGTGTGTGTGTGTGTGTGTGTGTGTGTGTGTGTGTGTGTGGAGAGGGAGTTGCTCCACATGGATGTCTGATGCTGAGGTCCACAGGGATTTTTCCATCGTTCTCTTCCTCTGCCTTCTTCATTCATAGTTGCCTCCTTTATGGCTAGCATCTTCAGTGACTGCAGTAAAAATAACCCAATGTGACAGCTTGAGACCAGCAAGAAAACTGGCCTATGCCCATGGAAACAATTTATATTTCAAGTAAACTTGTCCCAGGGTACTTTTTTGTCAGTTTTCTTTATGCACATGCCTGTTTGTTTCTGCTTGAAACCACTCGTGTCATAACCATATTTTTTTAAATGAAAACGAAAAAGATAAAAATGGGTCTTGTGAGTGAGGGAAGCTGGAAAATGATGGCAGGCCTAGGAGCTTAACAAATGAGCCTTATGTTGGGTTGGGTTGGTTTTTTTCCTACCTGTCAAAACTTATCATTGCCACTGCTGTGGGGTGGGGTGTTCTGGCTGGTAGCTCTGTGGCTTTTGCCTGTAGTGATCACGTAGGCTGGATATCTACATTATCAATGCACTGAGCAAGCACAGTCTACACAGGGTCGTAACATTTATAACTGTATCCAGAGCCAGGAAAGTTTGCCTCCTACCCTCTGAACTCAGAAAACCAGCTACCCTTTCTGCAGGGCTGTTCCAAGAAATACAGCCTGTGTCAGACCATATTCCTGATAAATTTCTAATGATTGAGAAAGCACACCCATACTCAGCCTGGGTCAGGACCATTCCTACAGCTACCATTTTGTAATTCAAGGGTAACTTCAGGAGGAAGAAAAGGAAGAAAAGAAATTGTTTTCCTTTAAATTCCCCATGAACACATCAAGTCATCACAAATAGACACTGTGTGGTGTCTTACCTAATTCCAGGAGAAATGTACATAGTTCCTAGCAAGTCGTTCTATTCTGCTCAAACCTACAGGATCCTCTTTTCTGCTGGAATGAAGAGGGACAGCGGCTTTATGATGGACCCCAACATAGTCAACGGTTGCCCATCACAGATGATCTGTGGAAAGAGGAGGGGACTGGGGTGTCCCAGCACCCGATATATTTAATACATTTAATTCTCACCAGCGGGGGATTATTCAACCTACCTTTAATCAATGAAGTTATTTCTTATACGGGGCTATTGCCTTGGTGCTGTTATAGATTACAATATGTCTCTCTAGCCCTTACTGTGTATATTGAAAGACTGGCACAAAATTATGAATGAACATTCACTTGATTAGCAAAACGAAATAGAAGGAAAATAAAAGCATAACCTTGTTTTGTATTTTATTGTCAGGATGATATATAGAGTAGTTACAGTTACATTCATCAGTTAGTGGGTACATTACTTCTTGAACATTGATATACTTCCCATGTTTTTCTCCCACCCCAGCCAATCATCTTGTTTTTCCCTTTCCTTTCCCTATTTCAAATAAAACAAATATATATATGTGTGTATATATATATATACAGATACATATGTACACACATACACACACACAATATACCAGGTACCAAAGTCAGATACAGTAACAACATGAGATAAACCATAAGGGGGAAAGGAGAGAAAAGAAATAACTTCACATAATATATTAAAAAAAAACAATCAGAAAGATAAACTCTTGTTTCGAATCCTGGAGTTCATTTGGCTTAGCCTCATCCTGTAACTTTTTAAATTTTTTTCACCTTGTTAAGAGGTCTTAAGAACTTGTTTGTGAAAACTCTACTCCTAAGAACTGTTGGAATAAATCTTTATCATGTAAACCTACTCTATTGCACTACAGCCATGTAAATGTACACAGACATATTGCCTGAATCAAATGTCAGTGTGACAGTAACAGAAGTACAAACTATAAATGTAGGTTCCCCAGGCCATTTAATGAATGGGCCAAAGGGAAACACATCTTAATGCAAGCATTGGTGCCTCATACTAAACAACACAGTTGATTTGCAGAGTGCTAGTCTTGCCTCTCAAGGGAATGTGTTCAGATGAACTCACATGGAAAGATGTACCAGTATCTAATTTATTATTTAGTAAAGCATTGCTAAAGAAAGTAGTTTGCCAGAACTTTTCATTCTTCAGTGTTACAAAAATCTATGTAGCAAGCCAATTACATGGAAAAAGAATGTATATGTATATTTAATTACTTGACTTTGATGGACCCATGGGAGGACTGAAACCACTAAGTATATTGTAAATCTGTGACCAACCCTTTGTAGGCAGCTCAAGAAAATGGCCACATAATTCTCATGCTTTTATGATTCCCCAAGGAGGAGGGAAATGAAGCAATGACTACAATTACATTTAATTTTTTTTTTAAATTGCCAGCCCTGGGGCTTGGGCTTGAACACTCAGGGCCTGAGCACTGTCCTTGGGCTTTCTCAGGGCCAGAGCTCTACCACTTGAGCTTCCGGGTTTTTCTATGTATGTGGTACAGAGGAACGAGCCCAGCTCTTGGTGCATGCTAGGCAAGCACTCTTCCACTCTTCCACTAGGCCAAACTCTCAGCACCTACAATTCAAATTTTGAGATGAGAACTAAGGAGAAGTCATTTCATCTTTTGACTAGGAGCAGTTGGTAATATTAATGAAGGAAAACACAGGTACCAGAGAACATAACTAAGAATATAAGATGAGGCATATGGGAAGAGAAGAGGCGTTCCCTAGGTTTCGCTCGGGAGCAATCAAGTGCAATGATGGGCCTGAAGGAACCGGGGGCCGGGGATGAAGGCTCAGACTCAGCCAGGGCACAGGGAAGCAAGCATTGATAGGAGGGGCCTTTGCTCTTGGTTTGTCCAATTTGTAACACCAATGGAAAGCACCCAGCAGGAGCTAAAGAGTGGAGCCGGCCCCTCAGGAGCTGATTCCTCCTGATTGAAGGTGTACACTATGAGTGGCTGGACCGGTATCCACTGCCACATTTGTAACACACGAAGGTAGACTCACCTTATTAACTATATGAACATTGTCACATATTTACTTCTTAACTAGTTACCATGATTTCCCCCCTGTGAAAGTATTGTACACACTTGTACACACCTACAATCAACATAATCGCATTAAAACTAGCTCCTATAATCATGGGACAGAGTAGGATGTGGTTAAACCTTTCTCAAGAGCAGGTCTAGAAGAAAATCGATGTGAGGAAAAGAGAGCAAATTGAAAATGGCTTCCTAGATGACGCGAACCCCATTGACAGAAACTTTCAGAAATCATCGTATTGAATATGTACAATGGGTTATGGATTGCCCAGTTGCTCTTCCACAATTATGCCTTTTAATTAATGTATAGCTAGAGATGAAGGGACATGATAGAAATAGGTCGAGAATACTTGATCTCAAAGAGAGAGAAAGCACAGGCCTGCTGATGTGATGATGGTAGTTTCTTGGAATGCAGAAATGACATGAAGCCCTATTTGTAACCTAGATGTGTCCTTAAAGCACACCATGGGGGATAGCAGGGAAAGAGGATGTGAACATGAAAAACTGGAAGCTGACTCTCTGCCAAACCCATTAGTCAGTCATGGAAGTTGCTCAAGTAGAAGAAGGATGCGTGCAATTCTTCTATTGTGTTGAATGGATCCAGGGATTGGGAACTCGGAAGTACTTTAACGTATATCATATAGTTGTAAATGTCATGACAGACATCTGTTAACATGCATCACAAGGGAAACGAGAATATTGTGTGGAATGAATTGGGAAAAGTAGCCTTGAGCATACAGGAAATACTGGAATGGAGGCATGGAGGAAGTGTTGCATAGAGACAACCGGGAATGAACTGGCAAATGTTTACCACAAGCAGAGACTAAAAAAATGCTGGAGTGGGTTGAGTTCCCCCCAAGGATTCATTAGTAAAGGCTTAGTGCTACAGGTGTCAGTGGTGGGGAATGCTAAGGCAGCACTGGCAGACAGAGACTGGAAAGTCTGTGAGAATCTTATCCCCAGTGAAGCACCAAAAATGCTGAAAATGGAGATGTCACCCAAGTGGCAGCATGCTAGCCTCGAGTAAGAAAGCTCAGAGACATTGTTCAGGCCCTGGGTTCTAGCTCTAGGTCCAGCACCCAAAGCAAAATCAAAAAAAAAACCCGAGTTCTCTGTCTGTTTCTTTTGATCTCTCCCATTCCCACCATTTCTGATTCAAGTTACAGTCAGTTTGTTCACTCTTACACAGTGGCACCTGTCATTGTTCACTGTCATTAGTTAGTGGAGGTGTTGTGGCCTTCCCAGTGTCTGACAGCATTTGGACTTTAAACCTCCAAAACCTTGATCTGAATAAACCTCTTTTCTTCATAAGTGGCCTGTCTCGAGTGTACTCATTTCTAGGGATGACCAGCAGGTAGAAAACAAATGTGTGAAGATAATGGCATGGCATGTTCTTCCACAGGGTTTGATAATTTATCAAATATTTTGGATCCATTATAGGATTTGGCCTTCAAAACTATGAGTCTAGAAGGAAATATGTATTTAAATAATCCCTATTTTAAAGATGAGAAACTCCTTAAAATGGGCATTTTTTTCTAGGTGAAAAAGAATATGTCCAAGTTATCTGGCTTTAGATCCAATGTTTAAGATTGAAGAGTAATTATTGGCTACCAGTCAGCAATCAATAAGTTTTAGAACGGATGAAGGAAAGAATAACACAAGTCAAGATGTGGTGACTATGAAATCCATGCTAAAAGGAATTAGGAAAAAAAATTACCCCTACTATTCTTAGATAACTATTATTATTATTATTATTATTATTATTATTAACCCCTCCTTAAGCTCATGTATAGCTATGTTTAAAAGATAAACTTCACAACAACTTTATGAGGTGGGCTATGTCTTATTTTTTTTCAGATGATAAGACTAAGACACAGCAACACATCATTTATCAACTTCCTGAAGGTATCAGGCGGTGGAAGAGGGGATGTAGAAAGAGCATTTCCTGTCTATAAAAATTAGTAGCAACCGGAAAGCTTTTAATTTGCTTTAATTTCCAAGGAAATATTTACAGACACATGAAAGTCAAAGGGAGAAATAGATGATGATGTGATTATTAATCTTATAGGCCAGAGATGTCCATGTTAAGTTTCAGTTCCTGGTTTGTCTGTGGTGCTGTTCTTAACAAGATTTACATTTTAATTGCTCATTATCCAGTCTGTTGAATAAAGCCAGAAGCTCAGGAAGAAGGATCCATACTTTTCTTTCTGCATGGACTGGAAGATTGGTTGCATTTGGACTGTGGGTTTTTTACTACCTGTCATCTGGTTCTCAAAGCCTTCAAGTTCTGACTGTAACGGCACAAGCTTTTCTTTTCTTTATTTTTAATTGTATGTTACTGTCAGGATAATGTACAGAGGGGTCACAGTTACATTCATCAGGGAGTAGGTACACTACTTCTTGAACACTGATACTGCTTCCAATGTTTTTCTCCTACTCTCCCTCCCTTCACCTCCTCCCAGTCATCTTGTTTTTCTGTTTACTTCCATATTTCAAATAAACAATATGTATTCAATATACCAGGTATCAAAGTCAGATACAGTAACATCATGAGAGAAACCATAAGGGGAAAAAAAGAGAAACGAAATAACTTCACATAGTACATTAAGAGCAACAATCACAAAGATAAACCTCTTGTTTCCATAACCTGGAGTTCATTTTGCTTAGCCTCATCTTATATGGCCATATGGATATAGCAACACAAGCTCCAGCTTGCACATGGAAAATGATGAGGCCACTCAGATTCCATAGTGGAGTAAGCTAATTCCTCATAATAAATCTGACTTGCCCATCCTTTTCTCCTTATATCCATCTATTCATTCATCCAACTGACTCTGAAACTCTGGAGACTTGTAGTTAATAGGAGCAATAGATGCATGGATGGATGGATGGATGGATGGATGGATGGATGGATGGATGGATGATAAATGGGTAGCTCAATGGATACACAAATAGATATGGAGGAATGGATGTAAAGAAATATAGAAGAATTCAAAAATAATGAAAGAGAGGTAAATAATAGACCCAATACAACTGGAAGTTGTACTGAAGAAATCTCCTCTGTTACACAGAATTCTTCACACATATTTGTCAAAACACAGTATTAAAGGCACTTAGTTCTAATTCTTCATTATATATAATTTATTTGTTTATTATAGATGTTAATACTCCCCATACCCTCTCTTTGATTCAAAATTCAGTTTTTAATTTGAAAAGCCTTAACTTTCTCATAAAGAACAGATTTTATTTAATGGGAAAAAGGGAATATATTTAAGATTTTATAAAACATCAATCCATGTTTTATTGCCAAAGTATCTATAAATTTACTAAAATCCTAACAAAAAGCAGTTAAGTGTAGTTTTATTAAAAGCCTACTAAAATGACATTATATCTTGTTTTATTACATTTTTTTCCTAATGGAGTATGCGATTCAAAACATTTAGCTCCATAAACCAAGATCTGAGAGTTCTAATCATGTCTCTTTATGTTAAGTATAAGAAATGTAGTTTGGAATGGAAATGTATTTGCCTAAGAGACTCAATTCACATGCTGTTTCAAAAACTCTCTCCCTCTCCTTCTCCCTCTCCCACTCCCCTCCCTCCCTCCCTCCCCCCCCCTCTCTCTCTCTCTCCCTCTCTCTCTCTCCCTCCCTCCCTCCCTCCCTCCCTCCCTCCCTCCCTCCCTCTCTCTCTCTCTCTCTCTCTCTCTCTCTCTCTCTCTCTCTCTCTCTCTCTCTCTCTCTCTCTCTCTCCAAAGCATCTTAATATTAAGTTGATGCTTCACTCGGTGCGAATTTCAATTCTTTGAATTTTCTCCTGATGGAAAAGGATAATGATGAAGCAAATAATGTATTGGGTTAATAATAATCAGATTTCCTTATACTTACTTATATAACCCCTTGGTTCCAAGTAGTTTTAAGAACCTTATAGATTCTATCTTATTAATCCCTCCATCAATATGAGGTAGGTGGCAAATAATATGCTCTACTAGGTACAGGAGAGATAGAGGTGATTATCATAACTCATCGTGTTTGGAGAGCATCCTGTGCCCAGATGCTCAGAACATTTCACAGATGCTATCAAACAAATTCCCTGAGCTTTCTGACAGATTGGTGTGGGGAAAACATCAGCTTCGTTCAGATAACTAAGCTAAAACTAAAGCATCCATCGTGACTTATTTAATTTTACTGGTGGGGACACAGTTGAAAGGGTTTTTTCCCTCTAACTATATATTTCATCTTCTGAAAACTTGACTACTATCATCACTGATTTCAAAAATAGAAATATTGGGCCAGGATTTTGGCCTAGTGGTAGAGTACTTGCCTAGCATGCATGAAGACCCGGGTTCAATTCCTTGGAACCACATACATAGAAAACAGCTGGAAGTGGTGCTGAGGCTCAGGTGGTAGAGCTCTAGCCTTGAGAAAGTCTAAGGACGGTGCTCAGGCCTTGAGCTCAAGCCCGGCAAAAAATAAATAAAATAAAAATAAAAAATAAAAATAGATGGCTTATTGATTTATAGACAGGAGATAGGTGATAGATGATAGAAAATAGATAAGTAGGTTAGCTAGGTAGACAGACAGATAGACATACATACAGACAGACAGACAGACAGAGTAGATAATAGGTAGATACATAGGCAGACAGACAGACAGAACCTAAAAGTCCAGACCATAATGATAATTGCTACATCATGTACCATATGAACCAACTCAGAACTTCTGATAAAAGAAAAGCTCAAGTCTCTATGTACCATCTTATTCCAAAGTTCTAATGGACTTGATTTCCAAAAGTTAAAGTCAAGCCTTTCTAAGGAAGACATAGAGGGCATGATTAAAAACATGGCAATAAATTTAAAACTTTTATATATTTTTCCTATCAAGAAATAAAATGTTGAGTGTCTAAAAGATATATAGCTCAAATAACTGCAATGGCTTTATGTAAAGGACAAATTATTTTTTAAATAGTTGCCTGAACCTTCCTAATATAATATTTAAAGTTGGATAAAATCTACCTCTTAGTGTATGTGTCTGTTACTGCACATTCTACTTTCACCTGAAAGAAGCTAGTGAGAAAAAAAAAATGTTTTTCTAGCACAAAAATCCTGAGTGTGGAAGAAAGGTACATTCAGATCCCCATGCTGTTGGGCATAGAGAGAGATCAGATGAAATAAGAGGGAGCTTTGGGGAAAGAGGCTCAAAAGAGTTTTGAGAGTGTACCAAAAAAAACCCAAAACGTTGTGCGTATTCTTGAATGTGGTGATCACAGCTGGAGGGCTTGGGCCAGAGATGAGATGGGATCTGACATCTGATTGGAAATCACCCCAGATGCTTTTAGGATGATGGACTGAAACCAAATGGAGAACCAGAGGGCATCAGGGAACTTGCAAAAAGACCCAGCTTGCATCTCTTCTCTCATAGATGGATGCTAGACCCAAAAAGATAACGCAAACGTTCAGGGGTATCCAGGACCAGGAGCATGCGGGTAGCTGTGGGCCGGTTCTAGAGGATTAAGAGGAAGGTGGAAGTGAAGAGAATATCAGGAGGTGAACAACAGCGACAAATGCTGTATTCAGTGTGAATGAAGGCAGCAAAACGAAAGTACTCACAAGCTGCTCCCCAGGGAGAAACACGAGCAAGCGAGCGTCCGCCTGGCCCAGTGCTGCAGACATGAAATACCACAGGGGTACGTTTTTGAACCTTCACCTTTAAAAAATGAATGACGGCAGGCTGGGAGTTTGGCCTGGTGGTAGAGTGCTTGCCTAGCATGCACGAAGACCTGGGATCCATTCCTCAGTACCACCTACACAGAACAAAGCTGGAAGTGGTGCTGAGGCTCCAGCGGTAAGAGTTTAACCTTGAGAAAGTCCAAGGACAGTGCTCAGGCCCTGAGTCCAAGCCTAGGACTGGCAGAAATAAACCAAACGAATGACAAGAATGCACATCCGCTCCTCTCTGGGACGTGAGTGCACGTGTGGGAACAGGGAGGGTGAACGTCGAAGGTGAGGAAGGAGAAGAGTGCCTGCATGAAAGTAG
Organism: Megascapheus bottae; assembly: GCF_031878675.1. Classification (NCBI taxonomy): domain Eukaryota; kingdom Metazoa; phylum Chordata; class Mammalia; order Rodentia; family Geomyidae; genus Megascapheus; species Megascapheus bottae. The sequence continues at coordinate 8,069,841 of NC_143527.1, forward strand.
AATGGGGAAGGGGAAGGGGGCCTGGGAGGGGGACGGCAGAAGCGGCTCCCACCAGGCCACCTGGCAGGCAGACATGGACCTGGCCGAATGAACCCTTCCTGGTAGACCTGATTGGCACTACTGTCAAAGGGGTATCAAAGACTGGAAGCAGGAAGTCCAGTTTGCAAGCTGAGCCCATAGTCAAGAAGAGAGTAGGGAGAGCCTCTAGACGAGCATTCAAACACAAAATTGGAGATCTACGACGACTGTCAATTTATGCCAACTCCGAAATTCCCTAACCAGGATGCTGCACTCCTAATTACCAAGACCCGTAGCAGCCATCATTAAATAATAAATTGCCAATACTCTGAGGGAGCCACACCAAAGTTGTAACTATTAACTTCATTGTCATACGGAGAGAAATAAAGCGAGCCCAGTCTATATTTTTTGTCGAATCCATACTTCATAGCAACAGTTGAACCTTTACTACAGTGAAATTCACTTTATACCTCATGGCACTTCAAACCTACTCCGAAACGGCCCACACCAGCTAGATTCACATCAGCTTTGTTGGATTGTAACAAACGTATGATGAATACCTAGATGACCATAAATAAATGGGCAATGCTCAGTTTTAAGTGCTTTTCTGTTTCTCCAACAAAGACAATATGTCTCATTAGAGTGTGCTCCTTTTTTGTGCACATCTTTTGTTATGTTCCTCTTAACTGTTCAGCAGAGGCATTTGTATTGTGTGTCCAATATTCTTTCTTACCCAGTCCCCATCACATCTCCATCTCCCAGCATAACTGACTAATCCACTTGGTTATATTCAGTAAAACATATTACCATACATGTTGAAATGTGCATAGACAACATAGATATCTCCTTAAAGAACAACTTCTCTTCAAACACTACTGGCAAATTTTCAGTAGAATTCAGAGAAATACCTATCTGGTCTAAATGGAAAATCTAAGTTATAGTAAAATGTTGCGTTATATAGTAGAACCAGAAAAGTAAAATTGGCCAAGAGAAATACAGAATTGTGGTGTAAAATCTAGAATACCCAATATAACATTTCACAAGACATCAAAATGTGTAGAGTCTGTTTATCATTTGCAGCTCCATAAATTAAAATGAAGCCAATGTATTTTATTACCAAAGAAAAGTCTGCATTAGTTTGACCTTAGAGGGGTGGTACTCTTACTTTCCTATGTCTTTGTCACTTTTTCCTTCTCTATCATCTTAGTATTTCACAAAAGAGTAGCCAGGATCACCCCCTAACACAAAGCAAGAGTTCACAATGCTCTTTATTAATGACTAGAAAATAAGACTGAGGAAGAAGGAGGATTTATTTTATTTTACTTTACTTTTCATATCAGCAGTGTCACTCTTCTCGCCCTAACGCTGATGTATTTCCTTATGCTACTGAACAATCTATTACATTGATAAAAGTTTGTCTGGGCAGGCAGCTGTCAGTGCTAAGTGGTTTATGGATTTGAATGTTGAGGCAATTTGTAAGGAGTTAGGGTGAGGAAGAAAAAGAAAAAGATTGGTTAGTGCTTTCCCTTTTGGGGCTTGCCAAGTGTGAATTTCATTTATGATTTAATGAATTATTTGCCTTGGTTGAAATAATCCATTCTTATTAAGGCACATCTGGTGATAATTATAAATGTGTAAACAACAGAAAAATGTGTTTTCCAACTGGTAAATAGATATTCATCATTATTGGTAACAGCCAAATTAGAATTACATCCCAGATCTTCATTATCTGTATTTCTGATACCTAAAAAAGGCCTTCATAATTTAATGATGAATTATTTTCAGAGTAAAAGCCCTCTTAATAATCATATTTAACTTACCATCTTTACTACAATCTAATTAACGCTGTCCCCAAGGAGAGCAGTCGGAATTTAGCGAGTGAGTTTATTTAACTATAGAATTCTCATTATCACTAATGCATTGAGTTTAAGATATTTGAGGAGTAGCTAGCAACTGAAATTTGCATCTAAGCCATATATCTACACCAATCATATGATATCATATGATACAAACCAATACCTTTGCAGAGAAAATCTTAGTCATTGCTTACCCAGAGTTTATATTATTTTAGCATATTTATTTTTCTATCAGCCTTGAAAATAAATTTTTAAGCTATACGGAAGCATATTAGAAATGAAACAAATTTCACCCAGAGAGTAAAATTAAAAATTTAAAAGGATGATTATACGTACATATATATATATTATTTCAGGCTGATACTGATTTAGGTCAGAAATAATTTCTTTCTTAAGTGTTCCTTTAACCACTGAAGCTTTGTGTAGGTCCCTGGAAGGGCCCTCTCGCTGGGGGGCCCCTGGTAGAAGCCATGCTGCAACACTGAGCCAGACCATCTGAGGGCGGGGTTGGGCTGCATGTGGGCCTAGTGGCTTATCCCACACCCAAGGGCCATGGGGTTCTGCTGAGGCTATAGAGGGGAAACCCCAAAGGTGTGGACACTACACTCCTAGAATGTGTGTGCTGGGGAGGCCCCCATGTTTCCCACCTTGTTTCTGCAGGTACACACCGGTGCACAGACTTGTGTGGAGGAATGAGAGAAAGCCTCTGGGTTCTCTGAGTTGGTCTCCATCAGCCTGGCCAGGCTGAGATCAGGAGCCAGCGCTGACCACCTCTGACTCCCTGACTAGCCTCATTTCCTCTCCAGCCCTCTGCTCATACTGGTCAGTCCCAGCCGGGGCCACCTGGGTGACCATCATCAGTGAATATCACGCTTCAGTTCCCCCAGGAAGGCAAGGACAGTTCTGCTCAGTGAAGTGCTTTGCTTTGAGTCTCCAAGGAACGTCCAGACCCCTCTCAGCCATATTCACAGTCTGAGTCCACCCTTTTCCCCCAGACTAGCCCCGCATTGGACACTCTGCTCATTTGAGTCCTCTGTCCCGGATGAGATCCATAGAGACCTGGTGTCTCTGCGCCATCACCCAGGGCCTTCTCAGGAGGACGGGGTTCACCGTGTTCTTCCAGCCATGGTGTCTCCTGCTGCCATTCCTCCGACTTTTAAACATTTTCACGCGCATCCCACAACAGTGTGCACGCAGCCTGGCAGAACACATTTCACACCATCTCATCACTCGGGGCATGTCATTGCAGGAAGTTCCCAGACAAAATCTTCCATGGAGAACTATAAAGCTAAGGCTGGGTGTGGTGGGATGAGCCTGCAAATGCCAGCTGCTTGAGTGTGGGAGTGTTGTAGTTAGAAAAGGATGCAAAACTGAAAACAGAAGACCCTACCTGGAAGATTACAAAATTCCGAGGCTGGGGATCCAGTTCCAGTGATGGAGTGCTTGTCTAGAAAGGGTGGGCTTGGAGCTCATTCATACACAGTGCCATCAGAAAAGAAAAGGAAATGTGTGAACACCAATATAATAGCACGATTAAACATGGGTGCCGATCGTAGTTTAATATTAGAATCAGCAAGGAAAGACCTTGAAAGATGATAGAAATAAACGAGTAACATCATGACTGGAGGTTACTAAGCCAATCGTTGCAATCCTAAAATTTCATAATAGATTATAACGCAATTCCCCATGCTTTGAAACAGATGGCTCGCCTGGCTTTCATTTTTTGTTTGTTGTCTTTTAATCTCATGTCTATCGCCCCCAAATCTTTGAATTTCCAAAGGTTTCATTTCAGAAAGGACTAAAACTATGTTAACAGACAGCTAAATCCACCCTTATGGTATTGCTTTTACTGGTGATGAAAAGAGAGGAAAAACTAACCTTTGATGTATTCAGATCTTAGCTCTAGTGATTTCAACATTGAGGTGTATTTAAAAATAATTAAAAATCACACCTGACTCAAAGAAAGAAAATATCACTAAGTTAAGCAACCAGTGTTCTCTATTTTAACTGGTCAAATTCTAAGAAGGAAGAATGTTAAACAGTAGAGATAATTTATATGGTAATTCTCTGGCTGTGTGCCCTTCATGTTTTGTGCTTATGTATTTCATTTGTTAGCACGTATTTAGGCATCGTGTGTAACAAAAGATGCAAAGGAAAACAAGACACTTTCTGTTCCAGTCCCACGGAATTTAAGAATATTGTGGCAGGGACAGGAAAACAATTTAAAAGATGTTAATTTTATAATAAAGTAAATGTTGAGGTTTCTTTTATAAATTGCTTTCTTTTTTTGTTTGTTGGTCTGTATACCAGACTTGCCTCAAATTCACATTCCTCCTTCCTCAAACTCAGTAGTAATGGGATTACAGATTTGTGTTACCACACCCAGCTGTAAATTTTCTTCTTAATTCAAAAACTAATATGTCACATTTTCTTGACTAAGAGTTAATTTTTACTATATTGGTTGGCAAGGGCATTTCTCTCCCCACCCGGAATACAATATCCAACTAATTCTTTAAAAAATGTCTTCACTGAAACTTAAACAATAACAACAGAAAAAGAGGACCAAGAAATTTAAGGATTTGGAGAAATGGTTTCCAAGTTGCATTGTGGGGATTGGAAATGAAATGGAGCAGTGGTCAAGACAATCTCTGAGAGTGTAATGGTTTATATGAAAGAGTAAAGGCATCTCTCACGAGATACCAGCCCCCAAGGACAGCAGAGATCACCTCAATACCCAGCAGTCTTTCTTCTATTTTAATTCCACAAAATGCAAGGTGAGCACATTTCTGAGAATGGGAGGGAGATGAGTTATTTCATATCCTCCCTAGCAATTTCCCTTCCAGCCAAGTAGGTTTCTAGCTAAAGGGAAGAATCTTGCATTTGCTTTCCCAAAAGCTTTTTGTGACAAATGACAGCTATATTAACCCGGTGGACAGGTGTGCTGAAATAGAGAATTATTGCATCTACATTACATCAGACACCGAGTCTGTTCACTCTAGGCAATTCCAGGACTGCCTTCTCTGAAAGCTTTGTGCGCAAATTGTATCAAGAGGAGATATTTCTTTTTCCTTTTCAGATTGAGTGGTCTATGCCTAAGTCATGATTAACAACCATTGTCGTTGGTTCAAAGTATAGGAAGCAAATGAGCTAAGTCAGATGTTTCTTGGGCTATAGAAGGCATATTTAAAAAATAATTATAACATGTCCCTATAGAACATATAGCACTGGGTATAGGAATCTTTCCATCAGGTAGAGAATCATTTCAACAATTCTTTCAGCTTGTGCAGATTTTCTTTAAGGGGCATCTGTAATGATATTCAATCTAGCACATCTATAGATATCTGAAAATCTGCATTTTCTTTGTCTAGGTGATTAGGAAGAAATTAATTGATGGGATAGCTTTGTTATAGTTGTCAGTCTTTGTAAAAGATGGTGTAACTGGTCGATACTAGATTTCCATTGATGAGATGCTGTAGGTTCTGGGAAGCTGTGTCCTTTACCTCTCCTTCAAAACTTTTCATTTACTTCATCTGCTTCAAAGTCATTAAAAATCAGATTCACTGTTAGCCACATCAGTGTTTGAGATGGATCAAGCCTTTTTATTTTCTCTTTTGCAACCACAGATACAAATAAGCAGTGTAAAAATGACAGTGTAGAATGCGTGTACTTGTGTTTACCGTACTATTTTGGTCCAATTTTAATGAATATGGTCACCTTCAATAAAATAAGCTATTTAACTTGGATACTTTTCAATGAGTCTTCCATAAACTTAGAAGTTAAAATGGGAATTTGTACAGTTCGAAACAGTCAACCATTTTAAGTTTTTTTGTTTTTTTGCTTTTGTAAAATCTTTTTTTTAAACTAGATAAACATAGTTTAAATGGTAAGTGGAAATGAAGACACAGAGTTGGTGCACTGGATAGGCTATGGTATTAATCCTCCCACTTCAGTGCTCTGTGGATGGTTATACATAAACAATCTCGGGATGAGATGTAGAATTCACATTCTTTGGCAACAGGATCTTGGATGGCCTTGGCTGTTGAGGTCACTATCCAAGGTCTTGCTTCCACTCAACTATAAATAAATTAGTCAGAGCCAACTCAAGTTCCTGTGGTCATCGACCCAGCAGCGAAACCTCAGCACTTCAGTCCTAACAGTGTGATAAGCTCGTCTGATTAAATTATACCTCTGCATAAGTATCATGGATATATCTGTAAATGTCACTTGGATTTGGATTTTTCCTCCACAACTAACTCAGTAGGAGAACTTTTTTCCAGTTGATTCCTCAGATGTACACTCAAGAAGACACTCAAAAATTATTTTTAAGCTGGGCACTGGAGACTCACGTCTGAATCGTGGACACTCAGGAAGTAGAGATCTGAAAGTTGTGGTTTGAAGCCAGCCCCTGCAGGAAAGTCCAGACCATACTCAATGCCAACAAACTACTCAGGAAAAGGTGGTGCTGTGGCTCAAGTATTAGAGCGCTAGCCTTGAACAAAAGAAGCTCAGGGACAGTCATTTTTCCTCCTTAGGAATCGTGAGAGTAGGGGAGATTCTAAGGTTTATGGGGTACTTTTTGAAATATAAACATACTTTTAATTGATTGTGTGGACGGATACTAATTCCACAAATATATGAAAAGCTAGTAACTATTTGCATAGATTAATTTATATCCTATGTAATCTTTTATCAATAAAATCTTTTAAATAACTGAACAGTCTTCATTATAAAGAAATCCTTTTCTTTTCTTTTTGTTTTTTTATCGTGGGGCTTGAATTCTCTGGGCCTTGGAACTGACCCTGAGGTCTTCAGCTCAAGGCTAGCACTCTACCACTTGAGCCACAGCAACACTTCTGAAAGCCATATCTTTTTGTTTCTTACATTCTGAATTTTTTCCAATGACTTGAATTTTAGGGTAATACCATACAGAACACTTCTTCATGTTATCTTTGAAACCAAAATATTAGTGCTACAGTAGATAAAAAAAAGTATCTTCAAATTACAAAGTGAGGTAAAAAAATGATTCTCTTCTTTATTTAGTTTACAAAATACCAGATCAACTTAAATTTGTTACTCTAAAATATCAGTATCCTAAATCAAAATATAGAAATTATGTGATTAATTTACCTGTTTCACATATAACTTTAAATAGTGATTTGATATTTAGAGAAATCTGCAATGAATTTTCTTATGACATTTAATCTATATATTATACTCTCTATTTCCTCTATGTTTAATTTCTGTTCAAAGTCTATCCATCCATTTATAGAACATCTAAAATTACCCAGTTTAAAAAACCTTCTGTGGTATTTTTAATTGTTCCCTTCTTTCTGTTTAAAACAACAACAACAACACCAACAGGATGAGAGAGGAGGGCAAAAGAAAACAAGCTGAGGCAAAGTATATAACACAATTACGAATGCTCAACTCTTGAAGGTGCTGCCTCAAATCTGGATTCTCCAAAAGTGAAAAATAAATAAACACGTATGCAGCAGTGATGGGAGTTTTCAGAACATCTTTTATGCATGAGTAGAAATGTTCAGCAAACCAGGCTCAAAAAAATAAAAATTGAGGATTTGTATGAATATAGAGCAGTTTAAAATGTAGAGTAAGGATCTGGGGGAGAGAAGAGGGCTGAATGAGAGAGGAGTCAAAATTGCCCTCAGTAGTCAAAAACCCATTATCATGAGAAAGAGCCAATGAATTCTCCATGCGATAACATCCCCCTCTTCCTTCTGCCTCTGGTGGGTGGACACAGCAAGCTACATTTATTACTCCAGTAAAGAAGGCATGGGCTTTGACTCTCCATCTATCAGACTAAGAAGTGCCTAAATGCTAGGCAATAGATACAGCCTTTCACAAGTGAGTCTGTGAAATCAAGATTTCTGGTGCAACCATAAAGGGAAAATAACTTTATTTCTTCCAAATGCACAGATACTGCAGCTTTCACAAATCTCTCTCAGGTAACGAGTTCCACATAGCTAAGGAATGGCTTGTCAAGGTCAGAAATGAGCTGTGGCCATTGCAAAAGAGAGCCCGGCATTTCTGGGAGGGGATTTTCTCAGTCTTGAATCTGTACTCAGGACTGCTCATTCCATCACCCAGAAGTGCAAGGTATCTTAGGCCCGATGCGAGGCCACATAGGATAGAGCGAGCATTAAAGCACTAAGCTTTGAATTGAACAGAAGCTTAAAGTCCTGTTCTGCTTTATCAACGACACACTATCTATGCAGACCTCGAGCAGCAATGAGACCACTTGAGACCACTTGAAAAGTGAACATTATGTAGGTGTATTTAACTATCGGTTATATAAATATACTATAATAGACCCCGAGTTCCAATGGATGAATACAAAACTATCCCATTATATTGAAAGAGGGTAGTGCTCACACATATGCCGTCTTGGTAGTAATATGATAGAGTCTCAGGGGTTTGGGGGCCTGGGCTGTCTTAGATTGCCGGCCATCCCATTCTTGGCCTCCCATACAATGACACATGTTAATGTGGCAGGATGAGCTCATATCCATGTACCGCGATTGGTTAAGAAGGGAGTCTTCTGACCTTTTCTGTCCTCTTATTCTTGGCATGTCAGAAGCTAGGACTTATAGGGGTGCCCCCGGCACCTGCTCCATCCCAGTGACTTGAAAGGCCACATGAGCTCCACCATTTTCTATTGGCAAGTTGTCTGAAGAATGTGTCTTCTAAAATGCAGGTCCATTATCTCAGGTGAAAGTAATCTGAATGACATGTAATAACGCACTCGATTGGATTGGTTGATGAAGTAAGCAAGGTATTCAGCCTTGGCAAATCCAGGGTCCTGAGAACATCTCTGAACAAAAAGGAATGGAGTCAGAAAAGTCCCTGGACACAGGCAGCTTTTCACTGTCAGTGGGAGGCACTGGTAGCCCCCATCCGAGACTGACCTCCTATATCAGCATATCACCATCTGAGAGCAACCGGAGACCGTACAGTAACCTACCAAGAGTCTCGTCCTGATACTTACATGAAACAAAGCATTATTGAGGCTCTAGTGCCTTGTGCCTGTACATCCTAGCTACCCCAGAGGTTCAGATCTGAGGATCATGGCTCAAAAAACCAGCTCAAGCAGGAAAGTCCAAGAGTCTTATCTCCAATGAACCACACGAAGACTGGATATATAGCTGTGTCCAACAGTGGTAGAGTTCTAGCCATGGCAAAAGAGCTCAAGGACAGTGCCCAGGTCCTGAATTCAAGCCCCATAACACACACACACACACATACACACACACACACACACACACACACACACACACACACACACACACACACACACACGCATACGAAAGAGAGGGAGAGAAAAGGGCAGGCAGGGAGGGAGGGAGGGAAAGGAAAGGAAAAGCATGCCTTGAAATATATATGATCAAATTTCAAGGCACACTCATGCCCTCTTGTTAATAATCTGATAGTGACAAAGCCATAAAACAAAACGAATTTTGCTTCTCTTTTCCCTCAGATTCTCCCTATTGCCTCAATAGGGTTTACATTACAAGAGATTTATTGCTTATCAAGTTGAAAATAAGAGCCGTGATGCGTGCCATCTTCTTTCCCAGAAACCAGAAACAGTTTTCCTTTAATATTGGAAGAGTTCCTTCTAATACATATTTAAAACATGACTCTTACACAAAGTATCCCTTCTATCCAAAGGTCTCCCCCGCAAAAAATAGGGTTAACAATACAATAACTTTGTACTATCTTTGAGATATTCCTAAATGTAGAAAATGGTTTCCTCTGACAATAGTTGAAGAGCTCCAACATATCTTCTATGGCTTTGATACTCTTTTCCTGCACCATTATAAATTATCCTAATGGTGGGGAAGCTGAATGAGACATTTTGGGTCATTTGTACAAAAATACCATACGAAAAGGAGAAACACATGAGAGCCAAATGAGTTGAGGGAAGCTCAAAGAGGAACACAGGGAGGAGAATCCATCCCAAGGAAAACACCTGCTTTATTGCAATAGTCATGAGAAGCTTAGGCAGGCTGCATTCTCTGAGAAGAGGAATCGCTTGCATCATTCTGTATCTGAGTTAATCTTCACAGGATTTATTAAGTCACATAAATAAACCAGCCAATAATCATGCTCCTAGTTGCAGACAGGGTATGAGAAAGGTCAAGGTGGATTATTTGAAGATAACTTTGCAATCACTTCCCCAAACACAAAATTTTATTATAGGAACAATATGCGCAGTTTTTTTTACATATCCAGTTACTCCTTTGCAAAAGCTTAACAACATTAAGTGAAGAATAAATTTTCCTAAGTAAAAAGTAATAAGTTCCCAAGTAAAAAGACTGAGACTATTTGTTTTCCTTACAAAAATGTGTGTTCACCAATGATTTGTGAATGATGCCATTCTTTGTTGACTTTGTATTCAGTTCTTTCCAAGTGTAATTCTGAATATTTATAAAGGTCGTAAATGATCAGAACTAAGAATTTAGAATAAATGTGATCTTAATCCTATTGAATGTGGTGAACCTGTGATTTTTTGTTTCACTCTGTCTTTTCTTGTATTTGAGACATTTACAAAAATCAACCCCAACATTTACTAAGTAACACAGTGTGCCTTGCTGGTTCAGTCTCCCAAGTCTTTCCTCATTATTTTGTAAAATGGTATTTGCATGCAAAGAAACGTTTCTGTTTCAATCTCAGAATTTCTCCAAGTTTAATTCTGAATCAATTGGAATGATTTAAGAACCTCAAAAGAGGGAATGGGCTCCCTGGCTGAAGAAGTAATTCCTTTTTTAATGGTATCTTCTATTTACTAAATTATTCTTACAAAGGTTAGGAATTAAGTTTAATATGTAATCCTTTGGAAATATTTCATTCTTCTAAAGAAATAGTGATAATTATTTTATGTGAGGCATGTATTTAAATTGACAGTTTTTCCTAATTTTCTTCTTTGCAATTTGGCTTGTCAAGTAAAACAATCCGTTTTGATCTGTCTCTTATGGGAAATGAGATTACCCATATTTATTTATTTATGAGCTCATATTTCAGACCTTTTTCTCTCTATAGAATAGACAATCTTTTACAAGTAATATTGTCAAATTTTAATCAACTATAACTCCTAACAATATTCTGAGGAAGTTTGAGTTCAATTTTGTATTATCCTTACATTTTCCCTATCCTCAGCAACTTGGAAGATGGAAATAAGAAAAGTAAAATTCTTTCTGCTACTATCAGCCTACTCATTCCATCACAGCAACCAATGGTAGGTGCACCAAACTATATTGCGAAGAGGGAAGAGGGAATGGAGGTGAGGTAATAGGGCTCTTCACTAGAGAAATTGTGAGGATGGCATCCATTTCTAAATGAAGCTAGAGACTCACCTGACCAGGTAGAAGAAGGCTCCCTCCACTCAGAGGGAGAAACACTCATTATAATTGAATCTATGAAGGAATCACAAAATTTATCCCATCCATGGAAAACAGAAAAACCAGCATCTTACCAAGAGAATACCAGACCCATTTTCACTTCTTATTTAAATACTCTCAAACAGACACCTGGCAAAGGTAAATTCCAGGTCTGTTCTGTCCTTCCCTCTTGCAGCTGTCATTCAAGGAACATTTAACATATGTTTGGCATTAAGACTGATGAATGGAAAAACCATAAAGTTTAGCCTACAGTGGATTATGGATAGTTAAATATGCTATTTGCATATACCAGAGCGTTCACACCAAGATTTTCTTATGCAAATACAGGAAATGGCTCTGCAGGAGAGATAATATACTGTATGGGAAAGTAATGGGGGAGGGGTCTTGCAGGCATATGGAAAGGAAAATTCCCAGACATATTCTCAAAGCACAGTGTAATATGAGCAGAGAAATGCATGTTGAGTAGCATGAGTGTGACAGCAATGAGAAACAACAGGAGAGGTGAGAGCCAGGGAGGGTTTTCAGTTGAAAGCCACTGAGGCTAAGACGCCTTTTCATTTAATCTTATTCTGTCTGGACAAACACTAGAGTGTCTATCCTCAACGACTACACTTTCCCAGATATTTTTAGCTAGCATAATATGTGCTAGCTGAGTGTGGTGTCATCATCTAGTAATTCCAGCTACTTTGAAGGTGGGGCATAATGATCAGGAATTGGAGGGCACCTGGGAAAACTTAGTAAGACTCTATCTTAAAGGGGGGGAGGCAGAAACTAAGGATATATATATAGGTTAAGTGGTAGAGCATTTGATGAGAAGAATGAAGATTATCCTCTAACTATGAAAGGTAAGGAGAAAGAGAGAGAGGAGAGAAAAAGAAAGGAAGAAGAATGAAAGAAAGAGAGAGAGAGAGGAAGGGGGAGAGAGGGAACAAGGGGGAGGAAGGGAAGGAAGGATGAAGGGGAAAAAAGATATGTATTAATAGTGTGATAAAGGAAACAATGTCCCTTGTAATCACACAGGAAAGAAACTTAGTAAGTGGCTAGTCTGTGAAGACTTTGCAGAAGGATCCTATTCCATTAATTCTTGAAATATAGACAGGAATGAATCAGAGAAGGAAGTGTGAGAAAAAGAACATATGCATTTCTAGGTCCAAGGACTAGGGAGAACTTTTTTTTTTATCTAGGGAAAAGGAAACAGCAAAAATGAAGGCAGGGAGAGACAAGGAATTAAATGAGAACTGAATTGTGGAGACCTTGCAAATGCCACTAAATAGAATTTTCACAGGAAGCAATGACATAGGCTGGTGAAATGTCTTAAGTGCACAAAGACAGGAGTAGGTTTGAATTGTAGAGCAATAATTCAGGCTATGGTTTGAGCAATTAATTAAAAGAAAGTTGCACAGGGTCCTTTCAGTAGACTAGATATAGAATAAGAGGCCTAAACTAGGATAAGGACTGAGAATGCAGATGTGAGCTGATGTTGGAGATATTTAAGAGGTAAAAACATAAGATTGATTAGAAGGACTGAACAGCTGAGCCCAAACAGAAAAAAAAAAGTTAAGTTGAAGACTTTTAAATTCAGTTAATAAGTATTTGTTGAGCTCTTTTCACATGCCACTCACGATTCTGGGTGTGGAAAATCAAATGGGAAGCATAGCAGAAGCAAAAGTAGAAGCAGGGCCGGGAGTTTGGCCTAGTGGTTAAAGTGCTTGCCTAGCATGCATGAAGACCCGGGTTCAATTCCTCGGTACCACATACGTAGAAAAAAGCCAGAAGTGGTGCTGAGGCTCAAGTGGTAGAGCTCTAGCCTTGAGAAAGTCCAAGGACAGTGCTCAGGCCCTGAGCTCAAGCCCAGGACTGGCAAAAAAAAAAAAAAGTAGAAGCAAAGTTTCTGTTCTTACATAATTTGTGTTCTGGTGGGAGGCAATAAATACATAAGAAATTAAGTGAATTAGATTTATTTCAGGAGAGGAGAGTGGTATAGAAAAATATCTGGCAGGGATTGCAATGCCTCCATAGACTAGTACAGTCATGTGTATTTGAAAACAGGGAATATGAGCCAAGATTTGATTGATGTGAGAAAACAGCCATGCTTTCTGACCCTGGGCAAATGGGTTAATAATGCTAATAACCTAATATAGCATACCTAATGAACAGAAAGAGAAGCAGTTTGCAAAACAAAGTGAGGATTCCTCTAGAGGAGAGTGTTCTGGGAACGAGTAAAGGTCCGGAGGTCAGAAAAGGCTCAACCTACTCAAGAATGCAAACAAAGCTAAATGAAGAGGGTAAAGAAGCTGAATGGGAAGTGTGAGAAAGGCAGGAGGCAAGTGTGGTCACCATAATGCATTTGAATGTCAGTTTATTTTTAAGTCAAACCAACTTCAAGATTTCTACGCAGGAAAATTATATAAATTGAGATTTCCTTTTCAAAAGATCTCTAGCCTCTCTGTGTATGCTAGGGTAGGTTTAGGGGCAAGAGAACATCATTATTCTCTACCAAGGGTTCCATTGCTCTAGTTCAGGTGAAAACAAATGATTTGAGTTCAAAAAGAAGCAGAGGAGACAATGAGATAGATCTAGATTTAGAATCCAGGTCATGCAGAGTTTACCTGATTTGCTGATGAAAGGAATGTGAAACATAAGGACAGCAGATGGCAAGTTGTCATTAACTGAGATAGGCTAGAGTAGTGGTAGGATATTACTTAAAAAAAAATACCAATACAGGCAAGTATCGTTTGTCTACTACCCACCCTGTCTGGGTGTTATGAACAGAGTTGGGTCTGTGAGGACTCTGAGCTATCAGCGCGTAAATATTATTTTGAGACACTGGGGCATGGATCCCCCCAGGCGAGATGATACGGGAATTTCTAGGGGTGAAGGGGAGGAGGATGGAATCTGTACCTGAGGGTCTTGATCTATGCAGATTAACACAGGAAACAGAAGGAGACACAGGTTGGAGAACAAAGTGAGGGTTTCAATTTGGGGGATTTTGTGCATGGAGCCCCTTCTTTGCACAGGTGCACCTCAACAGAAATCCCCAGACGACAGATAATTGGGATTCATCGGCACATGTAAATGATCATTGCACAAAGGTTTGTGAGTGCGCAGTTTGAGCTGTCAGCCTCCAGCTGCCATGCAGGTGGACTGCTGTGAGCAGCCGTACTTGGAAAGGACAGTGGGCTGGGGACCAAGCGAGGAGAAAGGGAGGTGGTTGCTAATGATACCACTAGGTGATGAAGAGATTGAGTTGCTAATCTTCATAAGACAGAATCACATCGACACATGGACATTATACTCGAGAATCAATCATCAACTTTGGAAACTACTACCAGAACTGGCTGTGACACGGAGAGTCTTTTCTTCTTCATTATTCAGTAGTAAAAGAAAATTCTGAAATATCTTATATTTTAAAAACTTGAGAGTTGAAGGGGGAAGAGATAAGGGAATTCCTCAATTAACTATGAAGGGTTGATGCCAGTGAATGACTTCTTCGATTGTTTTAATGTATTCAGCACTTACAGTAACCTCCACCAGTAGCTTACCTTCTCCTCTTTAGGACTTTCCAAACCAGCCTATTTTTTCATTATCTATAGCTAGTGTGTGTTCAATGCAAACAACAGGTGTTTGCTTTCCCCAAATTTTCATTACAGAAATTCTCTTTGCTTTTCGATCCATCTGCAATCTAGTCTCGGTGTTGATAAGTTCAGTGTATAGCTATCCAGGGTCTGAATCTTTTTTTGTTGTTTAGTTTTTTTTGTTGCTATTGTTGTTATTATTGTTACTTGTTTGTGTTTTGTCTACATCCATAATAACTTGATAAGCCCTTTTGTATCAGAAAAAACTTGGTCTCTGAATCTGGCTTGAAATACATGGAGAGGATATGAGCCTGAACTTGACTGTAGGGAGACAATCATTGACGTTTACAACAATGGGGGAGAGTCCACAGACAGTTAACAGAACTGGTGTCGATAGTACAACAATGGGAGAAGCATGTGGGAAATCCACAAGGAAAAGCAGAGTCATGCTCTTGTATGGATGTAGGAGAGGCAGACATTAGCCAGTTTTAGAAGGCAAGTCACTGTCTTCTTAGCTTGAGGACTGAGGAGATGTTAGTGGCACTAGCTGAGATTGCAGGTGCTGTTGGAAGAGTGAAGGCAAGTAAAGATCTCAGGAAGGAGCAAGGAAATATTTGACTTGAGGTCTGTATGTTCAAAACTAATGTGTGCTCCATCAAACGTATCAATCTAGCAAAATGACAAGGATGGACATCTAAAGCAAAGTAAAGCCAGAATCAGAGTCAGAATTTTGATCATTTACATGGCCTAAATAATTACATGGCGGAGCTGGCAGGGTGACTCATACAAGACCCTTGTACAGCAGAGATTTCTGTCACTTCATAAAGCATAACAAACGAAATGTTTTCACTCAAATCACAGAGATCCATTTCTGGGCTCTGATGGGAATCCAAGAAGCCATGAACATGTCTGTGCCATTTTAACAATGAAAAGTCTGAAAAATTAATGACTCAGAGAAATAAGACCATGAGGGAAATCAGTATTCCTTCAACTGTACAAGCATCTGGATACAGAGATATTTAACCAGAACAATAAAGAAACCACTATAGAAATCAGAAACTGACAAGTCACAGCAGGCTTGCCGTGGACAACTCTGAGAACCAGAACTATTAGGAAGTTTGTCTAGAAGGGCAACCAACAGTTTGAGAGTTCATTTCAGGTGTTCTGATTGAATCAAGCCAGTGAATAGCACAGCCCAGGGACACAGATCTAATGAAAACGTTTCCTGTCTTCCCATGTCTTACTACCATATCACTAAAGACTCATGCTATATTTTGTATGCCAAAAAGCTTGGTATGTGTATTTATTCATTGAGAGATGATTTTTATCATGACATCTCTGACCTAATGATTAGAGTCATAATTTGATGGAGTTTGTCAGAAACTGATGAAAACTTGGGAGCGGGGCCTGGTTGCAGAAAGTAGGCCTCTGAGGACAGGATGTAGGTGGCAGGCGGGCAAAAAGAAAGTCACCAGATGTGTTTTTGATGGGCTCCTCTTGCCCCAACCTCTTCCTGTGTATCCTGCCTTCTTGCTGGCTGCCAACAGGTAAGCACATCTACTCTACCACACTGTCGGCCATGACATTCCATTTTTCCTCAGGCCTAAAGCAATGCAACCAGCCAAGCACAGCTTGAAACCAGGAGCCACAAGAAATCTTTGCTCCCTTATAAGTTGTTTTCTCAGCAATTTGTCACATCCACCAAAAAAAAAAGTCTAAAATAGCCTGTTTACAAGAGTTCCTTGTATCCACCACATCCTATGTGTCTTTTGACAGAAGAAACTCAAGGCATATTAAAAGGCAAAAGGACCCAGTTTTCTGATTTAGGACTAAGGAAAGTGATGTTGGCATGATAAGATCATGAATTTAATATAGCTGTGATTAGTATGCTCAAGGCTCTGATGCAGAAAAGCAAACACCGTGCAGGAACAGACATGAATATAAGCAGAATGATGGAAAATCTGAAAGAAAAAAAGAACAAGAAAAGATTATGCAGAGGCCTGCAACTCTAGTCCTCTGTGCCCTGTTTTTCAAAACTTTCCTGCAAATTAATGGAAGAGAAGCATTAAGTCAGATGGTAGAAGAAAAAGCAATTCATAGCAGTCATGTTAAGAAAGCCAGGTCCTTTGACCAGGCCTTAAATCACTGCCTCAGAACTCCTACCATCCCTGCATCAACTGTTTTGTGCCTTCATTAGGCTCTGCTACCTGCAAAATGGATGGGAGGGAGGCGTGGAGTACAAGACCTCAATGTGCTGAAGCATTTCATAAGGCTGCTTCCACAGTGTCCGGCAGTATCACACCTTCCATTGTGGGACTCCTTATTATCACTAATTGCTGCAGAGAGTAGGATGCCAACCACTGCAGAGCAGCTACTAAACCTGGGAAAGTAAGGCCAGGAGCACTTCGTGGTTTATTGGGGCCATCAGGAAATTCTGGGAGGGGAATCAATTTCCCTGTAACTATCTGCCTCGTAGCAGCAAAAGGTTTCTCGGGTTTTTAATAGTAAATAAAGGCCTCCTGAGGATGAAACTTGCCCTGTACAGTGATTTATCATCAGCTCCTACTCATTCTGAGACTCACGTCTCAGCACGCAAAGGATTTTCCAAAACTAAATTCTCTGTGAGACATTCCAATGATGTAAACGTATTCTTGATTCCTTATTTACAGTGGAAGGATTCTAAAAGAGTGTTCTCCAGAGGCCCAAGGCAAGTTTTTTGTTCTCTTTTGTTGTTGTTTTCGTTGCTCTCTTCTAAGTGGACATTTTTGGATATGTTTTATCATGAAAGGGACTCATGGAAATAGAAATGAACTGTGTGATAGGTGACACCGCTCTCTTTGACTGGAATTTCTGGAAAGGAGATTCTAATGCATCATTAGTTACTTGGAAGGCGAGCGTTGCTTTTAATCTAACAGCCCTTGATGTTCTGTTTGAGAGTCAGAGACTCTTTTAAGACAGTGGAAAACTTCAGAATCTCTCCTGAGAAGCACACACCACGTGGCTTACACATGCAGGTGAGCTTGCAATGTCAGCTTGCCTGCCAGGGACAGATTTCCCGGGAGTTCAAAGACTAGAAGTAAAGGCTTCTTGCAGTAAGAGGTGAAGTGGGTGACATGAGATCTCTTGCAGAGTGGCTTTTGTTCCCTTCCATCCAATTATGAGGAAGCCATTTCTGCTGCTCTCCGGGGGGATGGTGGAAGCTTTTCTCATGGCGCTGGGCTCATGTGTTCCTCTCTCAGGTGACCATGGTTCATGTATTTTATTATCTGCCTTAGCTTTCTGCTCTCACTCTCTCCCTGCCATTCTCTCTCTCTTCCTCTCTCTGTGTCCTCATTTAATTTCTCAGAACATGTCTACATCCTTCAGTTGCACAGCCATCAAATACTCACCAACAGCACCCACAAATTGGCTCAGGGATGATGCAATCTTAGGTTTGCCCCTCAGCCCCCTGACAATCTGTCTCCAACATAGTCTCCTGAGATCTCTGCCAATTAGGCTTCTCCCCCGTGCTGCCACTCTGCTCATCCATCCAGTCCCGCGTGCAGCGTAATAAGTGTAATACAGGCCACAGGCAACCCCACTTCATCTCATCTCCAAGTCAGGCTTTGGAAATGGTGAAACCACCATGGATCCTGGGGTGAATGCTGCCTATAATTTACCTCTCTCTCTCTCTTCTCTCTCTCTCTCTCTCTCTCTCTCTCTCTCTCTCTCTCTCTCTCTCTCTCTCTCTCTCTCTCTCTCTCTCTCCCCCCTCTCTTTCTCTCTGTCCCTCCCTCCCTCCCTCCTTCCCTCCCTCCCGCTATCCTCCCTTCTGTCCCCCCCTCTCCTCTTTCCTCTTTCCTCCAGACTGACTTGAGAGATAAAGTAAACAAAGCAAATCAACATCAATTATCTTCTGGCTTCTGGCTGTAGAATCTTCTTGAACTGGGGACTAAGATGAGTGAAGACAGATTCCCTTCCTGTATGGCAGAATCATAAGTGTGGGCCCTCCACCTTCCACCTCACTTCTGTGACAGCATGGACCAAAAGGAGTCTTGCAAAGCTTTGGAAGTCACGTTAAAAAAAAACTACATTCCCTTATAAAACAGTGAGTTGAAAGACTGGCTTGGCTACAAATGTGAGATGATTATATAACAACAAAATCGCACTTAGATTAAGAACTAAGTTTCTGCTTCTGAGTATCATTTTAGTCTTGGTGAAGAGAGATAGAGATTTTAGAGACAAGGAAAGTTCACACCCCACAGTAAGAATTTTCTTCTGGCTACTGCTGGTTTGGGCCATGCAGCATGAAAGACATTAGAAGCATCTAAGTATGTACTCAGACACAGCTACACATCAACTTACTAAATGTCCTAGAAGAGAGTTGGACTATTTCATAGGGTGCTAACTGGTCTCTTAGGGACAGATGCCATTGGAGAGAACCAGAGGTAAACTGGAATTCCAGAACTGAATGGAAGTTGTCGATGAAAGAGCAGTGTCAGCTGTGGCAAGACACATTCCACCAGTATAACTGGACATTGTCCAAGAACAGAAAAAACTGGGGATTTTGACAAGTCTGGACACAGTCAGGGCCCTCCCAAGCCATTCTTCACCCATCCATCTATGTCACCATATAGTATAAATTTCTCTGTATCCAGATTCAATGGAAGAGGCACTGAAGCAAAAGAGAGGACGTCAAAGCCTGCATAATTAACTCAATGTGATTAGAATCTCAAACAAGAAACCTGAGACAACATTCTAGTGGAATAACCAGATATTTTCATCAAGAATGGAGGAGAATGGCATGATAGTAGTCACATAAAGAGAAAACTACCTATTTGCAAAATACTTCAGTAAGCCAGGACACTTTGAATCTATTTTGTTTTCCATGTTAAAAATAGAACACAGCCCTATGGAGTTATGGGGGGAGGAGATATAGCTTTATGCAAAGTAATGCAAATGTATTCAACTCTTCAGTTTAGAGGGACTAATTCTAAATACTTCATCCACCTTTACCACTATTTCAGAGTTATGTTAGTTTGTTCCATGACTAAAAGTATCGTGTGTGTGAGAGAGAGGGACTGACACCATGCCTAACAGTCTTACAGTACCATATAATGCTACCATATGCAGCTGCTATCAGATTTTACAAAGAATACTAAGAGGTTAAAGCCCTCTATGGGCTTGACTTTCTGAGGCGAACAAATATAAAATGCTGATCTTCTGATAGCTTTACAGTGTTGGAATACAACAAAATTTGTATGTGGCATTAGAGAGTGTTAACCATTTTGGAACCTGTTATTTTAAATAAACAGCTATCCATTATACAATGTTTATATGTGGAAGATTTTTGTTGTGGCTTTTTTTATTGAAAAAACAAAAAGGTTGGAGAGGTAGTATAATAAAATTATTTATAAAGAAATCTGAAAAACATACCGCTGATTTGCTATATGTGGAGCTGAACTATAAACAACTCCTTCAATTACCAGCAGGAGGTTCAGTAAATGATTAATTTAGTTGTACACACACACAACACACACACACACACACACACACACACACACACACACACACAACTCCCCTCTCAAAATAAGCCCAAGTTGGCTAGACAACTCCAGCACTTTATTCCCCATTCTCATGTGTTTGACATGCCCCTGCTTAAGTGCCACATTCCACCTTTCAGTCTTGAAAAGCTTTGGATATGTTCATCTTTCCTGACTCTTGCTCTACTCCTGCATCCTTCAATGGCAGTTAGGAAGGTAAATGAAATCTGCTTTGCCCGCAGAGGTCCAGTCGGTCGGATCACTTCAAGCCTCTTCTTGGATACAGGCTGGTTATGACACACTGTCCCTCTGGCATATGAGTCTGACACCAAAGGTGTAGAAAACCCCTCATAGCTGTGTTACTCTGTTGGTATTCTCCCCAGTATTCAACCGAGAAGAGGCACTGGTCACGTATGGTGTTTCATACAGCCAGTATTTGGTGGTGGTTGTTTCTGCCACACACCCTTCCACAGTCCATAGAAATGAAATACTATTCAACTTAGAAAACTGTTACAATAGGAGCCATTCCTTGGGAATCTGACCTTGCCATCTTTAAAAAGCATGTACTCTTAAAAAAGTATCTTTTTACATTACCAATGTGTGCTTCATTTGACAAATTTGTCTGACATTATTTGCAAAGTTTTCTTAACTCAGACACCAAACATTATTTACTGTGGCAATTATATCATCTTGGAAAAACTATCCCAGTAATGTCTAAAAATTTGGAAAATTAACTTTGGTTTTCTTCTAAAGTTTTTTTTCCCCAATTACTGAGAATAGTCTGAGGATTTGGGATTTCATAAAATCTTAATATTTTGCATTGAATTTTCTTTCTCATTTTAGAATGACTAATAGGTAACTCTAAGTTCCTCCAATAGTTTAATCTGTATTTTATGGTGTGTGTGTGTGTGTGTGTGTGTGTGTGTGTGTGTGTGTGTGGTTTCATGTCTTGAACTTAGGATCTAGGCACTGTTCCTTAGCTCTTACACTCAGGTCAGGTACACTACTATTTGCACCACAGCTCTAGTTCTAGCTTTTGGTGATTAACTTTCCTTCCCTGGCTGGCTTAGAACTACAATGGGAAGGGGGGAAAACAAGATGAGGGGTGGGATGGGGGGGAGGGAAATGGGGACCAAGACATGAGAAAGGGTATCAATGTATGTGAAGTAATGCACCTTCTATCTGGTGAATATAATGTAACCCTTCTATTAATGACAATAAATATATATGAAAAAAAGAACTACAATCCCTCAATTCTCAGTCTCCTGCACAGTTAGCATTACAAGTATGAATCAGCTGCTTCTGGCTTGAATTCTACCTTTGAGTCAAAAAGTAATAACACTTTCAAAAAACAAGGAAATCATACAGAAAAAGAAATGATATACTCAGCAGATACAATCAGCTTAAAATTTTGTACAGACCCTTGTATCCGCATGTGTTTATACCTTCACTGAGAGTCTGCTAGTTTTCTCCTTATGCAAGTGAAAAGTTCGCATATATTTTGTGGCTTAGAGTAACACACCTTATGATATTTAAGTTCCACTTAGCAGATGTCTGAGACAGGTCTACCTGGGAAGTAATCCTCCTTTCGAGGATCATTTGGTTTATATTGAGCCACCTAACTATGTGCTTGCTATCTAAAATTCAACTGATGTGCAATCTTAAATCTATCTTCTTAACATTTAATTATTTGTGGTAAAGGTGGGATCGTCACAATTTCTGAGAATTTGGATTTGAGCATCTTTAGTAGCCATTATTCTGCCTGTCACAGAAAGTAAAACGTGAAAGTTAAGCAGCACACATATAAACAAAATCAAATTCTAAACAATTGGCCAACTTTAACCAACTTGCTTATATCTTAAGAAGAAATAAAATCTAAATTAAACAAACTAAATAAAATAACATAGCTTCTTCTTTTCTTATCAGACTGGCTCCAAGAAGCCAAAAGAATGTTTAAAAATGCTGATAGGGTCACTGGATGTAACTCCTCTAAAGTGGGCACTTGTGAGATCCCTAGAAAATGTATTAAATGCTTTTATTTATGTAAGTGGCAATAAACGATAGCTTTGATTCCACCTTTTAAAACTCGACATTATCTATAAAACCCCATCTCCATCGCAGTCACAGCAGGTATTATACAGTTAATCCATTTCTCCTCAGGGCCGTGTGGTATTTCGAAGCATGAATGATATGCCATGCTAGGAAATACCATTTTACTTATTCATTCTCCTGGTTTAAAACACCAGGCTGCGTTCATCTAACGTCTACCACATCGACATGATTTTGATGGCTACACACAGCAAGTTGGATGGGTCATGGTGGGTGGAATTTGGGGGTGTGATATATGATCGCCAACAGGGATGAAGTGGCTGCAGTGTGTGGTGGCTCCTGTGACCCACAATCTTGTTTGTATTTTATCATCAAAGACTCACTGAACACAGATGCCCATTCAGAGCTAATAGGAATACCTGCCATCCCACCTGTATGCCCCTGCCACTCACCTGCACCCAAAGGGACACAGTCCCCTTACAAATAGACGTAATTCCAACAGCAAAGGGTCTAGCCCCACCCATTAGCCTGACACCAAAGAGCAAGGTGCTGTGGCTTCCACTCCACTGTGCCCCTCGGTCCCTCCGTCCACCTACTGCTGCACTCAAATGTATTCATGTTCTTGGGGAAAATGTTGCACACACACACACACACACACACACACACACACACAGCTTGCCATCGGCTGTGCACACATATAGCAGAGGCTGACCTACAGCTCAGCAAAATACTATTTCTTTGTCTTGCTCATGGGCAAGCATGCAGATGTGGGAATATTTTTATTGCAAGGCAGAACTCAGCAATGTGTATTTCATTTTAGCTTGAACCTGTGGGACTGATCAAGTGCATGAGATTGTAAGATTAACCAGTCCTAAACATGCCACAAATATAAATATATATAGTGTATGTGTAGATAGATATAAAATATTAGATTGCATCATTATCCTATGCAAGAGTATTGTACCAAAGTGTTTAATAGAAAGATGCATTTCTAAAAAAATAATAACCTATTCACAGCATCACCAGAATAGAAGTCTTCTAAAGACAGAAATTCTAGTTCATCAAAAAAATGAGTTATCAGATTTCAGCAACTCAGAGTTTATAAATTTTTACCATTTACACAATTGTATTGTGTGGCATGTCTGGTTCCTCTTCATTCCCCTGAGGAAGTCATCACTATTTCAATTTGAAATGATATACACAAGGTCACTGGGTCTGTGAATGAGGACACAGAGGACACAGCCAACATCTTGTAAGCCAAATAGAATCAACACAGCTTCAATAAAAAATATATATACTTGGTCAATGTCATAGCCCTTAAGTCTTTACCTTATATACAAACCTTTCCTTCCGCTTTCTTCACATAGTAGCACACAAAACCTTAAGCAACCATTTAACCTCTTCTATTATTTGTGCAATATTAATACCCCAAATATGACTCAAGTAGTTTACTTTATGCCTCAGTTTTTTTTCTTTACTCTCCCATGCTTTAAGTAATTGAAGTTTATTACCCTGTAGCTTTTGATCAGGAGTCTGGTAAGATCACTGGATGTCTGGTGTGTGCAGTTGCTGCTCACGAAGGGAGACCTTCACCTTCTAGAGTGTTCTTATCAGTGCTCCCTCCTCCTTGCACCCTCAGCAAAGCCAACAAGGCATCTCTGAGCCTGTCTTCCCATGCCTAGTTTCATCAGATGCCGAATTCTTCTCTCCCCTTTCTCCATTTCTTAGAATGAAAGTCATACAAGACAATCCAAGATAATGCCTTTATTTTACAATCAGATAATGCATTACCTTAACTCCATCTGCAAAGCCACATTGCCATGGCAGTTATACCCAGGACCTCTCTATGACAGATTATGAGTCAGGCTCATTTCTCAACGCTGAGGATCAACCAGTCAGCCAGACCAAGCCTTTGACCTTATGGAGAGTACCTTCTAAATCAGAATCAAAGACAGAAGTCATGCCAGGCAGAGAAAAGTATTAGAAAGAAAGTCAAAGTGGAGGGTGGGAGCATGGAGTCTTGTGGATTGGTGGATTGGTAGAGAAAGTCTCTTGTTCATGCAAACATCCACAGGATGAGAAGGGTATGAACAGTATGGACATTTAGGGGTAACACATCTGGAGGAAAGACAATAGCAATTAAGGGATTCTCAAGTGGGAGCATTGTATTCATAAAGGCAAACAGTCTAAGGATCACCAGTCAAAGCCATCCCAGCCCAGGCAGGAAACTTCAGTTCATCATTAAAAATGCACAAGGGAAGCTGTGCCTTAAGGGGTAGAATGCCAGTCTTTAGCAATGAAGTGAAAGGACAGAACCTGGGCCCTGAGTTCAAGCCTTTGTACACACACGGAGGAGGAGGAGGAGGAGGAGGAGGAGGAGGAGGAGGAGGAGGAGGAGGAGGAGGAGGAGGAGGAGGACGAGGACGAGGACGAGGACGAGGACGAGGACGAGGACGAGGAAAGAGAGGAAGGACAGCAACACCAACGTTAATGAAATTGCCAAAAGGAAAGAAAGCGGTAAAATAAAGCAGAGATATGGAGCCATTGGTCAATTGGTCATGATGTAAAGATGATACAGCTTGGAATTTTATTCTGAATAGGAAGGTGAGCATTGGAGGGATCGAAATAAATAATTGGAATAATGCAGTGCATATTTCAAAGGCACCTCAATGTCTGGAAGCTGAAGTTCAGAGAATACCCTCTAGACCTGGGGCTTTTTACAGCCAGCCTGAACCGATCCCATAGAGCAGTGAGAAGTTACTACAAGAGATAGATGCGTTTATTTATGTGTTCCTCGAACATTTAATGCTTCCTAAAACATGACACACAACATTATTTTATCCTTCAGGAAAGATTCTTAAGCCTTCCTGACCCAAATGCATCATCTGAACTTCAGAAAACACTCACTGATGTTTTGTTTTAGTCCAGGAAGGCAGGCATGGAACTCCATTGAAAACAACACACTTCCAGATCCGGTCTCCTATTTAACCAAAATGTGGTGCTTCCAGGTGGCCGTCCTGAATCCCATGGGGCTTGACTGAAGTCACCAGACCCTCAGGGCATCATTTCCCTGTGTTCCTTGCCTGCCATCCTGTTGTCTTTAACTACCAGGACCAAGTGTGATCTCCAGCAAGAACTTCAACTCCAGCCCTGTTTGGAAGATGCCTCAGTGACTCTGTCCTTGGGAGGTTTGTCTCCTTGGTTTTTCAGGAGACGAAGAAGTGAGTCGTTGGCTGGCAAGCGTGATGGCACGTTGACGCAGAATTTCCCTGTTCTGCTGGAGCAGGAGTGTGTGTGGAGACTGTAAGGGGAAGTGGACATTGTTCCTGGGCTGTTCAATTAGGAGAGGATGCCCGTGACCTTAATAAGCCCACTGACTTTCCGGGGGAGCTGACAGCCCTACAGGTCACACCCCTCCTCCCCTGGGCATGTGGTTAGGGTCATTTATGGCAAGTTCATCCAGGCACACAAACAGCCTTATCTTCACAAAGAAAAACAATGGATGATGGTCCAGCTTTATATAGCTAAGCAAACACAGAGGGTAAAATGTAAGTTGACAAGTATCAGGAGAGACACTGCCAGAAATTAAGCACTGAGCATACCATGGCCAAGGCTTAGAAAATAGCCACAGAATGGAGAAACCAACTGCTAAATTAAAACAAAAAAAAAGTAACTAAATTAATGAAGAGAGGAGGTAGGAAAAAATGGAGTAGAAATAAAGCAGCTCTCCACATTCGCATGCCAAAAGTCTAATTAGAAAAGAAATTGCAAACCAACAGTCAGATTGCTATGAACTGTGAACAAACACACAGAAACTTGAGAAAGAGCTGTCTACAAGTTTATCACACAATGAAAGCAGGGTGTGATATAAATAACTTTCCCATAATAAGGTCGTTGGCTGTTTTTTTTAACTTCTTACTATATCCACTGACCTGAATTAGGAACTTCATAATCAACCTTGAAACATTTTAAATAAAGACAATAATATTCTACAAAGAATTGAATCCAAATAATGGTAGGGAGACCAAAAGACCAGAGTTCAATTCTGAGCTATAGTGTGTGTGTGTGTGTGTGTGATGAAAAAAAAAAAAAGAGGTAATAAGAAAACAGACCAGATCTTCCTTACTGATCAATTTTCCATTTCTCTCCTCATTCCCAGAATGCTACAATTCCCCTCACTTGCGTAAGCTGAAAACTCACTGCTTTCCTTCTAGCTAATAATAGCATCCTGGTTCCTGTTATCAGCTTGATCTGCAAATAGCTCCCCTGACAGCAATATTTTTTTTCAGGGGAAAGTCCAATATCACTGACATTTGGAGAAGCAATTGGAAGAATTTTAACAGAAGAAATTGATATTTCCCATCCAACTATGGAAATACTCTACAATTGAGAACACTATAAGGACTATGGGTAAGAAAAAAAAATGAGGTAGCTGTAGATGCCTGAGAAGAAAAATGATGGGTTTGTGTTGTTTGTGGGTTATTGAATAGCTTATGTGGAACTGTGGAACTCACTTGAGAAACTTTTTATTAAAGTAAATACAATCCTTAGTATGGATCCCCCTCCCTAAAAAGTGTGTACTTGATTTCAATGTACATTATTTGGGATTTCTAAGTTCAAACCCCAGTACTAGTGAAAAAAAAGTTAAATAATTAAATAACAATGAAATAACATGTACTTTCATATAAATCTGTGAGACTGCCTTGCTCATAATCCAAAATTCTCTATTCTTTCCATCTAACCATGGATCTGGTTAGAATGGCATTCTTTCCCTGACTCCACCTCCTCCCCACCCCTGCCCACACACACTCCAGAAGAGGTGATCAGACTCAGGCAACATTTTGTCCAACCTGGGCTTTCAGTTGTTCACTGACAACATCGGTACTTCTCCCTCTTCATTCCCACTCTCTGAAGAGTTGTAACACGCCAGCCGACAAATGTTTTTTTGTTATGTGGGAATCAAGTCAATAATGAACGAAAACAAAGCTGAAACAAAGCAGAGCTGAGCAAATACACAGAACAACCTGTCAACATCTAACAACCAGGTCTCTGTCTCTTTCATCCGTGTTGCTTGGCCTCTATGAACAAACTTCTCCCGTGATCCTATTACCCAAGAGAATCAGGCTGTGCATTTATTTCATGAAAAGCCTAAGAGGAGTTACCTGCACGTATAGGTCACAGCTTGGAAAAAAATGTTAGAAATTGGACATTGGCAAGGGCTGAATTGAGCGCGCGTGCGCACGCGCGCACACACACACACACACACACACACACACACACACACACACGGACAGGGGATGTACTGGATCCAGTACATCAAGTTGTGAATTTATTTAGCGAAACCATTTTCATAGAGATTCTAGTTGAAATGGGGGCTTTGATCCAATATGACTAGTGCCCTTATTAAAGGACACAGACATGCAAAGAGGAAAGATGATATGAAAAGACAGAGGAGGAGGACAACCATCGAGTGACCAGAAAGAGACTCCTAGCGCGACCTGCCTACAGGTGCTGAGATGTGTGGCCCTCCCCTTGTGACACAACAGACTTCCTGTGGAAGTGGTACAGCCCCTCAGAACCCACAATAGATTCGTTCTAGAATGTTTTTTCCAACGGATACCAAAATCCACAGATGCCTGTGTTGGCCTGAATTTTTTTTGGAGCCACAAGCTGATGAGGGGCTCACTGTTCACAGGCCATATTGAGTGCCTAGCTCTTCCTCAGAACATGCTTTGGGTTTCCCTCACACAAGAACATCCTGAAAGCTCTTAAAAAAAATATCCACATTGAGTCTGGCCCAGTTTACAGGCCCTTAGATATAAGTACTTCTTAACTCACTCTAGATCATTCGTATTACCTCGTACAATTATGTAAATAATGGGTGTACTGTGTTGTTTAGGGGGATTAAAAACAAGACAAAGTCTCCACATGTAAAATGGGTGTGGTTAGTTGTATCTATGAACATGGAAGTCAAAATTACAAAAGCCCTGCTTTTCTTTGTTACACTAGCCCTCGCACACGAATAAAGACATAACTCCTTACCTTCTCTGTGACAAGTTAGGGAAGTGAGTCATAGAGTGTTTGCCTTGCTTAATGCTCCAATAATATGCTAGAATCAGAACATAGTCTTCATAATTTGTACTTCCCTCTTCATTTCCATAATTTTTATCCTATTCATTAGCCTTAAAATTCTCATGAAAATTTCAAACACATACCTTCACTTCAGGATGATATTAAAAATATAATAGCAAATCTGAAAAGTAAATAAATTATAAGATAGAAGAAGGCAGAGCCTGGGCACCCATATTTATAGCAGCTGTCATGAGAGGAAGATCAAATCTTTTAGTTAAACATTCTCATTTAAAACCAATTTACATAAATTACAAGGCTGCATTTCATGCAGAAACAATTCCGTGAGAGAAATAACATTGACGGAAAGGTATGCTGAGCATGTTGGCAAGTTGGACTCCATGCTGGGCAGGTGAGTTTTTTCTACCATTACTCTAGGCAGAGAGAGAGAGGGAGGGGGGGTTAAAAGAAAAGCATTGCTCACTCCAAAATAGTGAAAGTCTATTTTCTCAATGGTAAAGAATCAAATCTTTTGAAGAAAATTTGTTTATTTTATACATAAACCGGGTATAATTATGAGTAATTTGCTTGCTGTTTTCATGCTAGCAAAGACTTTGTTTTGTCTTTGCTAACACTCACCAGCTTTATACAACTTCCTGTGGTCTCCTTCGAGTCTTGTTTGCCTGAGATTCCATCTATGCATTCTGCCCAACATTTAGATTCACCTTGGTGACTCTGAGTGTTGTATTTTTTTCACAGCATTATTTACATTGAAATGATTTTCCACATCCCTTAACTTTAAGAATTCCTAAATAAAAGCTTTTCTTAGCATTAACAAATATTTAATACCTTATACTTCTTATCTTTTGTTGAATCAAAAACTGTAAATATAGGCACTTGACAGAATAACAGCAATAAAAATAATATTATGCAAGTATTCACTATTATCTATTTTCTGCCACACTTGTTTATATAGTACGTAGGAGGGGAACCAGTGAATTTTTGAGAGAAGAAAAAATACCAGAGTTGATCTGGATTTTGATAGATCATACCAGAAACTCTGAAAACATGGTAAAATTCCCTTCTGTTTTAGAAAATGAGATCAGAAATGGCTTCCTGAAACAGATGAGACTTACAGCAGAATTTCTTCTGTGTGATGTGAATGGAATCAGTCTTACAGGACCTCAGAGTAGAAAAGACCCTCATTTAGGAGCTCTAGGCCTATTGCAGGTGGTAGAAAGGCAGACAAATCACTTCCTCTGCAAACGTATACTTTGTCTTCTCCAGTCCATCCCAACATCAGCTAGATGGCTTTCGGTCCTCCAAAGGCACCTCAACTTCCATAGCGTTGATGCCATTCTCTTAGAATTACCTTTTAGGCATATGAGTGAGGGGATGCCACCAAAGCAAAAACTTTCACAGTCACAATGGCAAGCCCTTCCAGCTGAGTGACTATGCCACCGTCTCTGGGATCCCAGATGCCTCAGTCACTCTGTGTGGTCTCTAGGAGCTTGCTGTGGAATTCCTACTTCTTCCTGCTTTCCTTGTTAGCTCTGCACATCTGCCTACCTTTACCCAACTTGTGACACCACACGGGACCCCTGCTACCCTCCTAAGAACTAAGCCAAATTCCATTTTGAGAGCACTCCATGCTTTCTGGACATATTTTAACTACATTACCTTCCACTATGTCCAGGGTCAGCATCTGCTGTCCGTTGCAAGGCTTGAAGATCTTCTCTGCTTTTTCCCTCAAAGGCAAGGCAAGGTCAAGTGTACACAAGAAGTTAGGGGAAAATTCACATACGGTGAAATCAGATGCGATGGGTTCTAATTGTGATCTTTCCACTTCCTACGCATGCAGTAAAGGATCACGTTATTAAACTCCCTGTTTCTGTTTTGCTTTGATTTGTTTGTTCTTCAGTGGAGTAAAAGAAATGCTAACAGAGTCAAAAGCCATATAATGAGTGATTGTTGTCCTTAATGTACTATGTTAGCTCTCATCTCTTTTGCTGTCCCTTGGTTATCTCGTATTGTTACAGTATCTCACTTTATCTGTTATATTGGATATATTTGTATTTGGTTATTTGAAATTGGATAGGGAAGGGGGGAAACAAGATGAGGGGTGGGGGTCAGGGGGAAGGAAATGGGGACCAAGAC
This sequence comes from Megascapheus bottae, assembly GCF_031878675.1. NCBI lineage: Eukaryota > Metazoa > Chordata > Mammalia > Rodentia > Geomyidae > Megascapheus > Megascapheus bottae. The sequence goes on from NC_143527.1 coordinate 8,100,500, forward strand.
ATGAGAAAGGGAATCAATGTATGTGAATTAATGCACCTTCAATCTGGTGAATATAATGTAACCTTCTATTAATTACAATAAAAATATATGAAAAAAAGAAATGCTAACAGCTACAGGAAAAAAAATTATCTAGTTCTGCAATATGATGATACAGGTAAAGAATTAAACAGGATACCTAAGTCAAAATCACTATACAATGTGCATAAATGCTTATTGTAAGGGGATTTACTTTCTTTCACCATCACACATACATAAACACAAGGATGCATGGATAATTAAGGAATACTCAAACTATGAATCATTACCTGTTAATCTATTTAGCAGTAAATGTACTGCTAATTTGTTTGTGCAATTGCTGTAGAATAATTCTACCCGCTTTGTTCAGGCAAAAATACCTTAAAGCCATATGTTGCTCATTGAAATTCACATCAAATATCAGGTAAATCGAAGGATACGATCCCCACTTTTTACATTTCTTTACTGAGATGATCACAATTGTTTCTATTGAGCAAATAAACTAACCTTGTATGTTAAACTGGGATTATTAATTAATTATGCAAAAGAAGAACAATATTTTATTTCTTTTTGTTTGTTTTTGCCATCCTGGGGCTTGAACTCAGGGCCTGAGCACTGTCCTTGGGCTTTCTCAAGGCTCAAGCTCTACCACTTGAGTCACAGCCCATTTCTGGCTTTTTCGATGTATGTAGTACCAAGGAATCGAACCTGGGTCTTTGTGCATGCTAGGCAAGCACTCTATCAGTAGGCCAAACTCCCAGCTCTTTGTTTTCACATTTATAAAGGGGTTCCTTTGCCACATTTATGCATGCATATATGCCTGGATTAGATGCATCGTCTCTATCGCTCTCCCTGCTTCCCTCCCCTTCCTAGCCCAGTGTCAGCAACAACACTGTTCTCTTTTCATCCAAGTACAAAATGTCTTGTCATTTTATAATTCAAGGAGCAAAGTGAGTGATTTAATAAACACAAATGAACAGATCATGATGGAAGCCAATGGGTGATGTCTCAGGCTAGAAAAAATCAGTGTTTTATTTTGCAATTTAGAGAAACTTATTTACTCTCCTTCCTGTTTTTGTTTTTCCTGTTAATTTCAAGTAAGACAAAATTCAGGCAATCCCAGCACTGTCAAATCCACGTTTCAGATGCTGTTTGCGGGCCCCTGCTCCCATAGCTCCTCATCTCCTCGTCTTCCACGACACAGCTACCTATGGCAACCTTGTGCTTTCTGTTTGTCTGCTTGTTGCACCAAACCCCTGACAAGTGGGGCTGCACCCTTCCCCATGCTTGTCCAGCATAACAAAGCCAACTCTTGGCCAATAAATTACAATCACAGGCTATTCCTTATTCCACTGAAATATTGTGAGAACCCATTACATAAGTGCCATTTGAACTCTTCATGGACGGATGCTATATATAAAGAAAAATTATTAGCTTTGTATTTCAAACCTGAATCATATGACATCTCGACAATACAGAAGCAGGTACTTTCCTCTGACATAAATGGATGATTTATAATCTCTTTCTCCCAGCTGCCCAGTTCAGTTCCTTTCCATTTTTCTAAAAAGATTTAGCTTTCCCTATCTGAATGATCATTGTCAATGGGTAATTTAGATTTCTCAGCAGATGTCACATAAGCCTAGTAAGAATACTTCCTAAGTGCAAGTAATATTTGTGGCATAATATCCAGGAGTCAGTGTCTGTAATAGACTCTAAAATGATAAAGAAATGGCTATCAGATACTGGTATATGCTTCCCGACATTTTGTTATGAATATTACTTAAGTGGTATAAAAAGGAACTCTGTTAGCCAGACATATTATTTGAAGAATATATTATTGTCATTCTCTAACTTGTAAGTCCCAGCATTTTCTTCAGTATACTTCGAGTAGAACATCACAGAACCGTCTGTAGGCTAACTGCACTGCTAACAAAGATTTAAGTGAGGGGCCTTCCACTCTTTATTGGTCAGTGCATATTAACACAAGTTGACAGCTGTGATTTAGATGGTGGGCCAAACACATTTGAAAGTTGTCTTTTATAGAAAGACTAAAATCCCAATTTACCTAAAGTAATATGGAAGGCCTTTAAAATTATCAGCTCACCTGCCTCTTTAAGTCTGTTCACCAACTCTCTCACATAGAGCATGAATATATCAGTTATTTAGTTCAGCTACTTATTATTTATTTCTTTTTAATGATATTGGGGTTTGAAGTCAGAGTGTTGAGCTGACACACAATCACTTAAATTACACTGCCTTGCTATTTATTTTAGAGATAGTTTAGCAAATGTTTCTGCCCAGCTCTCAAAAGAGATTATCCAGTCTCAGCCTTTTGAAGAACCAGGATAGCCACCAACACTTGCACATCAGTAATATTTAAGAAGCCAGACTACTGAACAAGGTTGGAATGTCACCCTCAATTTCCTTTTCTTTAATCCAGGGAACTTATACTCCTCCGTTGAGTAAAGAGTCACTATTAATACTTGTATGAAGATGTTCCTGAATTTTCAAGTACAGAGTCAATGAAAGTATCTTCTCTGTTTCCACAGAACTTTTTAACCTTCTACTTTAATGTATTATGTAGAAAATATTCACTTACAAGTATGCCTTATTATATTTAAGGAAGTATATATACTGGAAAAAATCTATATGTTTCCTAAATTAGCATTCAGTATGAATCTATGACAAGTCATTCATTTGATTGAATGGCAGAACTCTGAAGAAGAGATTTGAAACAGAGGCCCAGTAATTCTCCAATGTGATAAGCACATAACAGAATCTAATCAAATAGAATTGGGTGAACATTCCATGAGCAAATACAACATATGTGCTTGAGCAGACAGTGAGAGGCATACAAATAAAAGTGCAGAAGATAGTTGACAGTCTTTGCCTTCTGGTTCTCTCCACGAGTCTGAAATAAAATCTTCAGCTACGAGGGACGTTAATCAAATAAGCATGTGAAGGAGATATATCACAGAGGTCCAGTTACAACATAGCAAGAGTAGAATCCAAGTAGTCTAACTACATCCATACAATCTCTCTCTCTCTCCCTCTCCCTCCCCTCTCTCTCTCTCTCTCTCTCTCTCTCCTCTCTCTCTCTCTCTCTCTCTCTCTCTCTCTCTCCCTCCCTCCCCCCTCCCTCCCTCCCTCCCTCCCTCCCTCCCTCTCTCTCTCTCTCTCTCTCTCTCTCTCTCTCTCTCTCTCTCTCTCTCTCTCTCTCTCTCTCTCTCTCTCTCTTCTCTCTCTCTCTCTCCCTCCCTCCCTCCCTCCCTCCCTCCCTCCCTCCCTCCCTCCCTCCCTCCCTCCCTCCCTCCCTCTCTCTCTCTCTCTCTCTCTCTCCTCTCTCTCTCTCTCTCTCTCTCTCTCTCTCTCTCTCTCTCTCTCTCCTGACTTATTAGGCTCAGAAAACATGTCTTCATGGATGTAGAGGCAGGACCAGGACAGATCCAATGCCTTCTCCCTCAGGCCTCAGCCCCATCAGTTCTGAGCATTAAGCTTCATTGGCCCCCTGAAACCTTCCAGGGGACCAGTCCTCTGGTCCCAGATGTCCAAGTGAGTTCAGACCCCTGCAGCACCCCTTACCTCCACCACCACCATAAAACAAGGATCAGTAGAGATCAAGTGCTTCCGGCACATGACTAGAGCGCTGCCTGCAGCCTGGGAGGTCAGAGGACAGAGCACGGCTGTCCTTGGAAGGAGCCACTCTCCCCCTCTCACTGTGAATGCAACACTGAACTGCAGGCCCTGCTGGGGAAAAAAATGGAAAGACTTGCCATGACCAAATCAGATTAGCCAATGGGCGCCCATCGTGGGCAAAGTGCAAAGTGTTGGCTGCAAGAGTGTCAAGGGGCTATGCTGCAACCCTGATGCCGACACCAAAGGCTACCAGAGATGAGAGGTGCTGGGAACAAGGCATCTTGGACCCCACCATCTCCTCTGTTCAGCCCATCAGTGAGAGGCCCAGGAGAGTACAGACTGAAGGAAAGCCAGAGCATACTAGGTGAGCACTCTACCACTAGGCTAAGCTCTTAGACTTTCTTGCCAAATCTGGCTTCAAATCATGATCCTCAGATCTCAGCCTCCAGAGTAGCCAGGATTACATGTGAGAGCTACTGGCACCTGGCTAAGAATTATTTTTATTCTTTTCTCTCCTTTATTGTCTTTGCTATTCCCATTTGCTTCAGCTCTCTTTAAAAACATTCTGTTGGTGGTTTATTCTAGCTCTTCTTTTTATATTTCTAACATTTCTGTCCCTTCTTAATCCCCAACATTCTTCCTTTATTTCCAAATAGTAATTTTAAGTAACATAGAGGAGAACTTCAAAAAGATCTGCTTGCAACAAAAGAAGACAAGTGATTAAACTAATTCAAACAGGATATAAATTTAAAAAAATAAAAAACTAAATGAAATCAAAGTCAATGAAAATAAGCGGTAAATGGTCTTAAGTATCTAACCAAAAGGCATAGAAAGGCAAGTTGGATGAAAAGTAAGACATAAACATCTGCTGCCTGCAAGAAAATCATTTCATTTTTTTAAGACTCTGAATCTGGGCACTTTTATGCTCAAAGCTAGCATTGGATCAGTTGAACCACAGCTTCACTTCTGACTTTGGTAGGGGAGGGGAGGTAGAGTTAATTGGAGATAAGTCTGACTTAGAATAAAATGTTAGAGAACCATCAGCCAAGCAAATGGACCCTGGAGACAAGCATGAGCAGTTATAGTCATATAATATACATCAGACTGCCTATCAAAGTTAAGCAGAAGAGACAAAGTCACTTCATAAGGTCTCCGAAATCATAGATTTTGAAGATTACTGGGCTTACATGGAATATGGAGCAAAAGGATTATCCTGTGTTGTTGTTGTCGTTGTCGTTGTCGTTGTCGTCATCATTGTTGTCATCATCCTTTGTATTTTGGGGACTGTGATATGGCCTAGGCTAATTTTGAACTTCTCATTCACTGTAGCAGTCTCTGTATTGCTGTGTTGCAGATATGGGATATAATCCATATAGTAAAATAAAGAATATTTTGAAAAATAATATGCACAGGCAATTTAAACTGTGTATACTTTTATCAATCTTAATATTTTTTTGCTTTATTTTTTTATTGTAATTAGTAAAAGGGTTACATGATATTTGCCAGATAGAAGGTGCATTAATTCACATACATTGATACCCTTTCACATGTCTTGGTACCCATTTCCCTCCCCCCCCCCACACCCCCCACCCATCTTGGTTTTCCCCCCTTCCCTATCAAATTTCAAATATCCAAATACAAATAAATTCAATATATCAGATAACAAAGTGAGATACTATACCAATATGAGATAACCAAGGGACAGCAAAGGAGATGAGAGACAACATAGTACATTAAGGACAACAATCATTCATTATATGGCTTTTGTTTCACTATCCTGGAGGTCCTTTCAATTAGCTTCACATTATATGTCCTTATGTATCAAGATTTTGCTCTATTGCAAATCTCTGCTAGTAGAGCCCAAGGTTTCTACAGATTATGACGAATGAGGGAAACCATTGAGCCTAAGTTCCTTTGAGTCTGGCTTACTTCACTTAATATGATTTTTTCTAAGTCTTTCCATTTCCTAACAAATGGGGCGATGTCATTCTTTCTGACAGCAGCATAGAATTCCATTGTGTACAAATACCACAATTTGTTGATCCACTCATCAACTGAGGGACATCTAGGTTGGTTCCATATCTTTGCTATGGTGAATAGTGCTGCAATGAACATTGTTGTGCTAGTGGGTTTAGTATGTTCTTGTTTCTGGATGGTTGGGTAAATGCCAAGTAGTGGAATTGCTGGGTCATAGGGGAGTTCTATGTTTAGCCTTTTGAGGCACTGCCACACTGCTTTCCATAGTGGTTGAACGAGTTTGCACTCCCACCAACAGTGTAGTAGTGATCCCTCCTGGCCACATCCCCTCCAGCATCTGTTGTCATTCGTTTTCCTGATCCTGGCCATTCTAGCTGGAGTGAGGTGGAATCTTAGAGTTGTTTTGATTTGCATTTCTTTTATGACCAGAGATGTTGAGCATTTCTTCATGTGTCTATAGGCCATTTTTGTTTCTTCTTCAGAGAAGACTCTTTTTAAGTCTTTGGCCCATTTTTTAATGGGATGGTTTTTACTTTGGAGGTTAGTTTTGGAGTGATTCAATTTTTTGAGTTGTTGATATATTTTAGATATGAGGCCTTTGTCCGTTGTTTGGTTGGTGAAGATCTTCTCCCACTCTGTAGGCTTCCTGATTAGTTTACTAGCTATGTCCTTTGCCATACAAAAGCTCTGAAGTTTAATGCAGTCCCACTTACCCAGCCTTTCTCTGATTTGTTGTGATTCTTGGTCCTTATTAAGAAAGTTTCGACCTGTGCCAAGGAGGCCTAGTGTATCTCCTATTCCTTCCTGTAGAGTTTTCAGTGTGTCAGCTTTTACCTCCAGGTCTTTGATCCATTTGGAGTTAATTCTAGTGCAAGGTGACAAAGAAGGATCCAGCTTTAGTTTTCTGCAGGTGCTTAACCAGTTCTGCCAGCACAACTTGTTGAAGAGGCTGTCTTTCTTCCATTCTATTTTTTTGGCTCCCTTGTCAAAGATTAGGTGGCCATAGGTCTGTGGTTTAATATCTGGGTCCTTAGTTCTATTCCATTGGTCTTCAGGCCTGTTCCTGTGCCAGTACCAAGCTGTTTTGAGAATTATAGCTCTGTAATAGAGTCTAAAGTTTGGAATTGAAATTCCTCCAGTGCTGTTCTTTCTGCTTCTTTTATTATTCCATATGAAATTTTGGATTGTCTCTTCTATTTCTTTAAAGAATGACATTGGGATGTTGATGGGTATTGCATTGAATTTGTAGATAGCTCTTGGCAAGATTGTCATTTTCACAATGTTGATTCTTCCAATCCAGGAGCATGGGAGGTTTTTCCATTTCCTTAGTTCTGCTTTAATTTCCTTTTTTAGGGTTTTAAAGTTTTCATCAAAAAGGTCCTTTACATTCTTAGTTAAGCTAATTCCTAGGTACTTTATTTTCTTTGAGGCTATTGTGAAAGGAGTTTCTTTCCTGATTATTGCCTCGTTCCTCTCACTGTTGGCATAAAGGAAGGCAGTTGATTTTTTGAGGGTTGATTTTATAGCCTGCTACTCTTCCAAAGCTTTGAATCAGCTCAAGGAGCTTGGGAGTAGAGTCTATAGGATTCTTTAAATACAGAATCATGTCATCTGCAAAGAGGGATAGTTTTATTTCCTCTTTCCCTACTTGGATCCCCTTTATGCTTGCTTCTTGCCTTATTGCACTGGCTAGGAATTCTAGTACTATGTTAAAGAGGAGTGGAGAGAGTGGGCATCCTTGTCTCGTTCCTGATTTTAGAGGGAATGGCTTTAGATTTTCACCATTAAGTGTAATACTAGCAGTAGGTTTCTCATACACAGCCTTTATTACATTGAGGAATGTTCCATGGATTCCTAGTTTCTCCAGAGCTTTTAACATAAAGGGGTGTTGGATCTTGTCAAATGCCTTTTCCGCATCTATTGAGACAATCATGTGATTTTTGTCCTTGCTCCTGTTTATGTGTTGAAGTATATTAATTGATTTGCGTATGTTGAACCAGCTTTGCCTCCCCGTGATGAATCCAGTTTGATCATAGTGTATAATTTTTTTGATGAGTTGTTGTAGACGGTTCAATCTTAATATTTTATACAACTTCTTTTCTTACCAGTTATAAATTACCTTTACCAAAAAATGGCTCTTTTGAATTTAACTCCATTCTACATGTACTAATTCTACCAAATTTTATATGATCCTATAGAAAGGCTGCAAGGAATGTTCAAAGAGAAAAAAAAATATTGGAAAGATCTCAGTTGTCTATGAAACAGGTGAATAATGAATGCTGCATCTTTATGAATGGAATTAGTCCATGCATGTGGTAATATATAGAATAACAATCATGATCATTTAAGGGGTATTTTGGATATTTTCAAGATTTTCTTTCTTTGTGTTTTGCATGCCGAGCCAATGAACACACATCACAGAGGAAAAGTCATGACTAGGGAATATGAACCTTTACATGAAGTTTCAACTTTTATTTCAATCTCTTCTTCTAAATAATAGGCATAATTTTGGCCTTAGATGCTTAGATGCATAAGTACAGAGATGAACCAGGAAAGCACAATGGAGACATGTGTATACCTGCAGCTTATACCTCCAGCTTATACTTACCATGGCAAAAGACAGTACATGCTCCATTTAGGCAGTATCTCTATGTTAGCACTGTCACCCACCATACCCTTCAGTTTTTTCATGCATATTCTAACATGAAATTGCATCATAATAAATAAAACTTTTACACTTAGTAAATCAGTATTTGGGAGGGCAAAGAGAAATATCAAGTGCCTTGTGTACGTTTGTTGTTCTATGAATATTGATTTTAATATTAGACTCCCTCAAAGACAAAGCAGAAAAGAAAAATATTGTAGTCTAGTCCTTCTACCAGATTAAATGAAAGCAGAGATTTTTCTTTGATAAAATGACACCCCAGAAAAAAGGCACTACCAAAGAAACTGAAAATTTTATCACTTGAATCTTGTAATAAACAATAGATTCATAATAGATACTTCAGTTTTGTAAAAGACTCCAAGCATTCAATAAAAAGAGTCTTTCTTAAATTGACTCAGTTGGTAAGCCAGCCCATTCAAGTTCCTTTCTCATGTGTGAGACAATGCTTATGATGTGTAACAACACAATTGCAGAGGATTTGGTATTGGTGCAGAATTCTAGAAGAACCATGGAATACCAAGACCTATAGAATCTCTGACATTCTGAGAGAAAACCATTGGTTGGAGAAAACTTCTTAGGAGGCTGACTACAATGATTATTTATTAACAGTTATTGGAGTATGTTAATTTCTAATATTGAATATGACTATACCCAGTACTGGGGGAATGGGTAAATACATAGGTAAGTATAGACGTCAAGTTTGTGCAGTTCAACACTAGCTGTGGTGAGAAGGGAAGTAAGTCATAAACTTAAGGGTTTTTCTCTACTCCTCTGCCCCCAATAATTGGAACATAGTAGCGACCTGGGATTTTCACTTCACTGCCCTCAGGAAAAGCATCCAGTGTAGCTGTCAGTCACTTTGATCAGGCCCATGTGAGACTGGCTATAAAGTTTTGAGTGCAATAACCGTTTTCAGTAGGTAAAGGTTCATGGTAGTGTGAAACTCAGGATTTTGATCTGGAGGTGACAGGTGACAGGGGCTGGTTTAGAAGTGAACAATATATGCCTTTTCCATTTTCCTCATTTGGCTCTAATGAGCTTGGCACTGTTGCACAATTAGCCCAGGAAACTGAAAAGATTGCTCTTCCAGAAAACCAGCTTTTCTATTTAAATCCATAAAGCTGAGCTACATCGAAGGCCCGGGACTTAGGTAGTTCATCTACTAAACAATTACACAGACACAATTATTGGATTTAATCTGGCATTTTACATGAGTATCATGTGGTGACATTGTATGTCAATGATAGCAAATTTTGCAAAGAAAAGAAGAAAAACCTTCATGAGGCAAAAGTATAGTTCTTAACAGAATAACTTAGTTCTTCCTTAGCATATGAAACTGAATTTAACTTTACTCTCCCTACATTAACTTGGTTATCTGGTTATCTGCTTCCCAAATTCCTCACAATGAGGTACGTAGTTAGCCCTCCATAGGAGAACAAACTGTGAAGAAAGGACTCAACCACGGCAGGAGGCCCCTTGCGTTATTTCAGGAGGATGGGCTGGCATGGCCTTAGAACAATACTCACATGAAAACATAATATTATCTTCCTCCGCAGGAGAAGATTGAAAAGAGGAAGGGGCATCATGCTGGCTTCAATAGCTTGTCTCGGGTGATTCCTAGGTAAGTGGGGATGAAAATGTAAGATGAGAGGGAAAAACTGGGTGCATTGGGGTCTACATGGTAGAATCTCAAGAAAGAAACAGATCACTGAGCAACTGAGTGTCCAAAGCAGGGCGAAAGGGACACAGACTTTTAAGAGTTATTACCAACTGAAAACCATGAGGGGCCAAGCAAGGACATGGAGGCAGGAAAGCGTTACTTCTCAAGGCAGAAAAACACTGCAGTGTAAAAGCAACAGCTTCAGGTTTTAGAAGGAACATAGGCTATAAAAGCATAAACACTGTTATTTACACACTGTTGGTGGGAAGTGCTCCAAGGGCAGTGAGGGCAAAACCAGGGTATCAGAGGTTAACAGGAAGGACAGGTGGTTAGAAAGAGAAGAACAATTAGTCTATATCGCAAGTTCATTAGATCAAACACATTTTCATTAACATTAATTCAGAGCAAAAACAAAGGATTGGGTTTGGACACACTCTCAAAGGTGAGAAGCCTGACCACTCCACTGATGAGAGCACGACCTTCGTGGAGTGATCTGATCTTGCTGCACTTCAGTTTTCTAGTGCAAATCAAGAAAAATAGCAAAACCAACCCTAGCCAATAGATGTGAAGATTAAACAGACATGCTTAAATCGCCTGCCATGGTGTTAGACACGCAGTGGATGCTACACAATCGCTACTGTTACTGCTGTTATTACACGAGGAGGAGGAGGTCTTCGTTGATGAGCCAAGAGCTCCGATTTCCTATAGCAAATACTATGGAGCGCTTTATGGATGCAGTTATATGAAGAGTTATGGAATGATGATCAAAGCTAGTCTTTGGTCTTCATTCATTTAAATAGAATTCTGTGTGTCAATGAGCTTTTCTGACAGTGCACATATGCTATATGTCTCACAGAGCAGATCATGGAGTCAAGTACATGGAGCCATCTGTGTCACGACCAAGACACACACAGGTGCTCCAGAAACACATGGAGAATCCTGGTTGTCTGGAGACGCTCCATCAACTCTTCTTTCAGGACTTAGAGAACCCCCTTCAGACATCCTGAAGACCGAAGGCTATCGGTTCGGCTGACATCTCCTGGACACTTCTATCTAGTTAGTTAGTTGTAATCAGTGGGTGACCATGCTGGAAGTGGTCAAATAGACTGAATATTGTTTTTACAAAAGAATAACCTGAAGGCTTCTCTGAGGTATATTTCTTTAAGGAAAAGGAGCGGTCAATAGGTAAATAGACTTTCTGAAGGATGCAGTATTTACATGGACCTTGAATGGTAAGCATGCAAAAATGTGAAAGAAAAGAGCATGCTAAGCAAAATGAGCAGGATGCACTAAAAGATAAAATTCATACAGATGGGGACAAGATCATCTGGAATCTGTATTAATATATATATATATTATATATATATAGCTGGTATTAGATTCTTAACAGATGTACAGGGTAACAATAAAAGATAAACAGAATATTTTAAGTGAGGTTGGTACACATGGTGTATGTTCTGTCTCATATTCAGAAATTAGACCTAAGATACACTGGGATATGATAAACTATACACGATTCTAGATGTGCATACACAGTGAGACCAAAATCAGATACTGTTAAGAAAGAGGTAAAAAGGCTTAATGCCTTCATGCCTAATAATATTTACATAAAATAATAAATATATATTGAAATGAACTTCAAAATAAGGAAACAAGAGATCTCTCTTTTCATTCTCTTTTTTATTTTTTGTGGGTAATGGAGCTTGAACTCGGCCTGGGCTTTGTCCCTGAGCTCTTCAGAGCAAGGCTATTGCCCTACCTTTGAGCCAAGCCCCACTTCCCATTTTCTCGAGTATAACTGGAGATAAGAGTCTCAAGTCCTTGTGTGCCTGGGCTGGCTTTGAACCTTGATCCTCAGATCTCAGCCTCTTGAGTAGCTAGGATTACAGGTGTGAGCCACCCTGCTTGGCTTTTCTTGTTTTCTTTTTTAAATTGTTTTTGGGGCTGTAATCCTTATTTGTTTTATGATTGTCTCTTTTTTTCTTATATATGCCATATTCAAGTGTGCATCTTCAGAAGGGTTGTGGGGAAGGTATAGAACTCAAGAGGAAAAGGGTGAAAAAGTACAGCAATGAAATTCACTGGACACTGACCAAAGTGAACTACACAACTCATGGATGGAAATGGGAGGGAGGGACTGGGAGAGAGAGCTAGGGAACAGAAGACACTATAAGAAAGGGAATATTCTTATTACCTGACTCATGTAATTGAAATCTCTATAATAACAATAAGATAAATTAATTTTAGAAAGGGGGAGATTGGTAGTTCAGGAAGTTATTGGTTAGTGGAGGAATCTGGCTTGATTTTGCAATTCATTTGTGTTGAAGATTCTCCAAAGAGACGTGTTTTATGTACTTTCTTGGAGTGGACCAGGAAGGATCTTAAGACTCACTGAGCTGCAGCTGCCATCCAGGTAGAAAGAGATGACAGTGTGCGGTAAACTCATTGCGTTGGGATACCAGGAAGGAGTGATCAGTAGATGGTGCTAAGTGTTTAGTGATTTTGTTTTTTAATTATTACAGGTATCCCAAGTTATCATTGTCTACATCATGACTCAGACACGTTTTAAAACTGTGGGGTAATACATGAATCGTTGCCTTAAGAAGTATTGCTGTCTTTATAGTACACTTTTAAAGGAAAATTTTGTTTACCAAATATTCAAGTCCATGTCCCCAAGTCATTTCTCAGTCTAACACACTCCTAGCAATTTAGAAGAAAGTTTCTGTGAAAACATTTTCCACTGGTCTATAATCATCTGCAGTCTGCTTTGTATCGTATGCAGAAATATTTAAGTATGTTGATTATATTCATTTTCTCTTGCAATCTGGTTTAACTGGCAACTGGCAGAACCAGTTAAAATTAAGACGATGGATATTTTGAGCTAAACTACAAACAATTCTGCTGAAAATAGAATGTGATAACTAAATTGCTATCATTCATGACTGGGCCTCTAGAATGGGGATAATAGGGGAACGAAGAGGCTACAATTTCCTTACATAGATCCAAACAAAGCCAAGCAGCAAATGGCTCTCCTAGGACTGAAATGTTCCTTGGGCATCTAACAAATGCAAAAGGAAGTTTGTGCTGAAACAGTTTACTCAACTAGCTCCACACTGAATTTTCTCTCCAAGTTCTATAGCACCTAAGAGTAAATACCTTTGTTAAAATACACATTTTAATTCACCATGGTGAGCACATCACACAGAGACTCGGGATCATTAATCTGAATCTACTTTGCAGTTGATAGAAAAATTTGATGTGCCAGTCAAACTGAGTGTTTCTCTACATTTAACTATCATTCAGAATTTAGAATCTCTTTAAACTAGAAAAAAAAAATCTTTGGAAGGACAGAGAAGAAACACCTGTTCATGAAACATTCCATCACAATTGCTCTGGTTCCTGTGCTAATTATGTTCCACATAAGGCTGGGGCTTTTGCTGTAAGCATTCATTATCTACCCTTCTGGCCTCTTCATAGTAAGGTGGCTATGAATCTATTTTTAAAGAATAATAATTAGGTATAACTTCTAAAAACACAAGATAGTGGTGTGATAAAAAAAATGTGTACTATCTCCAAAGGCTCTTTGTCATACAATAACTCTTGTGAAGACTATTCTTTCTCTCCAAACTTTTAATAGTTTTCAAACATGTGAACAAGAACTACCACTGCAAGCTTAATATTTATCTAATTGTATAAATGTATCCCAAATCAAAACTGGATCTCATGACTGTAATAAGAGAAGCCATAGGGAAAATGAAAATATGAGTCATAGTTCAGTCATTAGACTACAGCCATCCAGATTTTTCAGTTTCTTACCCACTCATTTTGGGTATCAGAACATGATATCCCTAAGTATAAAGCCTTGACCCACTGAGTACTTTAAGCTGAAGGAATCATGGTGAAAGATTAATCTTTCTGACCATCTTCTGACCTATTTTCTACTTGTTTTCCCAAAGTAAAGCATAGAAACCAGAAGTCTACTTCCTCTAGGTTTATCATAGGATAAGTACCCCTCTCCTTCAAGGCTAGTAATGAAACCTACAACTATTACTCTGACCCTGTTTCCTTTTTTTAGTAAAAGTTGCTCATAAAGAAAGATGGGAAGAGGAAGGGATGAGGGAAGGAAGAAGAGAGAGAAAGGAAAGAATGAGAAATAGAGAATGAAAGAAAAAGGAAGGAAGGAATAAAGGAGGAAAGGGAGAGAGGGGGAGGAAGGAAGGGAGGGAGGGAGAGATGGAGAAAGGAAGGAAGGGATTTTCTTACCCATCTCTTTCAGTCAATCAATCATAAGAGCCTCATTCCAGAAGAATTCTTACCTGAACAAATATATTTGGCAGGATTTTCCCCCTTGTTCTCTTAACATAAGGATATACTCTTACCTTGCCAATGGTATTTCTAAACAGCTGTTTATTTTTTAATCAAACCTAAGTATAACAATAGTACAAGAAAAGCAGTAGAACAATCATCATGTTAAGCCAGATAAATCAAGCTCAGAAAGACAAGAATCATCTTGCCAACTCATGTTGCAGAAATTAGACCTAAGAGAAAAACAGTGATAACATGTCATTATTTTTAAATGGGGAGAGAGACAGAAACTGTGGATGGTTGAAGGAGAAGGCACAAGGATACAAGGCATTGAATAATAATGCATATACCTACAAGAAAAAATGCAAACAAATCATAATGACTTCCTCTAAAACTATCAAAAAGAAGGAGGAGGGATAATAGTTACCAATGATGACATTATATACATATATATATATATATGTATCACAGTGAAAGACCATTGCACAACTAATATACACTACACAAATAGACTGGAAATGTGGCTTGAGTGGTAGATTGTCAGTGGTGAATGAGAGAATTCAGCAAGAGCACAAGAACTTGAGTAAAAGCCCAAGTAAGAAAGTAATGGTGATGAATTTTGTGCCAATAGGGCAGAAAACTCATAAAACCAAGATCCCTGTAGTTTTGGGCACATATTGTTTAGAAAATCTCTTGTATCTATTTCATTTCATCTTTTTCCTCCCTGTAAAATCTGTAAAGTCAATATATAATTCATTAGATAGAGTGCTGATTCAATAATGTAGGTGACAAGTATGCTAAGTAAAAATTGGAGCGCTTCACTAATAAAACTTTACAAAATTCTCATACTTTCTACTTGATCATTGTAAATCCTTCTCCACCGGCCAGACAGCTTACACTTACGTATTCCATAAATTCAGCCTGCTTAGAATGGCCTGTCTTACCAACCTTCTGTAGATCACACCTCTAATGCTAGATTCTAAGGAGACTGAGAACTGAAAAGCAAGATTTGAAACCAGCCCAGACAGAAAATTTCTCCAGACTTTTACCTTAAATTCATAATCCAAAGCCAGAAGGGGAGGCATGGCTCACATAGTAGAACACCAGTCTTGAGTGAAAAAGTTAAGAGCGAGAAGATATGAGGTTAAGCCCCCAGTACCAGCACAAATAAATAATAAGAGAAAAAGAAAATGTCAAAAAATAAAATAAATAATCATGGAATGACCCTTCTTGCTTCTGAAATGTGCTAACTAAAAATTACGTCTCTTTTAATAATTCTTTGTCCCAAAACGTTATATCCATGTGACTAGAATTATCATGTATGTACATATGTATGTACATATGTATGCATATACGCATGTATGCCTGTGCAGCAAGTATGTCATGACAAATTTCTTATATCCTTGGCTAAAAAGGATATGAAAATGCAACCATTTCATTTTTTTCTGCATTAGAACGAAAGTAGAAATTGTTCACTACTTTCCTCACAAGTCAATGGGTATTTAAAGAAATATATTTAAGTGAAACACCAAACAATACAATACATATGTGTGTGTTGTTACTGTTGTTGTTTCCAGTCCTGGGACTGGAACTCAGGGGGCCTAGAGCCTTTTTGTGTTCAAGGCTAGTGCTCTACCATTCAACACAAAAGCCACAGCACCACTTCCGGCTTTTACGGAGCCTTTTATTGGACTTTCATGGACTTTCCTGCCCAGGCTGGCTTCAAACTGTGATCCTCAGATCTTGAGTAGTTAGGATTACAGGCATGAGCCACTGGTGCCCGACACAATATATATTTATTAAGCTGCCTTCAGGCAAAAAGTGCAAGCCTGTGAAAACAGAAACAGGCTTGTACACCAGGACCTGAATCAAGTTTATTTTCATGTGTTCTTGAGTACGTTTCACTGTGTATATTTGCGTTTAGATGTTATAAGACATAGATAGTAAAATAGTCATGTAATGGAGTAGGTTAACATCTATCATTTCACAGGGTCATTTTTTTATGTAATAAGATCGTCTAGATTCTACTATCCAAAACTTTAGTATACAGTTGTAGTGACTTCAGGATTGATATTGGGCATTAGATCTCTAGAATTGCTCACTCCATCTTCTCATTGCTGTTCTTTGATCTACATCTATCCATTTCCTCTCCCACCCTCATTTCCCATGATAACCACTGTCAAGTAGCTTCATTTTATACATCATAATAAAACAAGACCTGCACAGGTGAAAGACAGCCAATGATGCATAGATAACAAGTATGAAATGAGCAATGAAAAAAAATTATGGGTTAACAGTTTGTGGAATAGGGTAGCCATTAAGTTTAAAATATAAATGTGAAATAAAACAAAATTGGACTCCCATAAGGGTAACTTTATTTGAAAAGTTTGTGTTTTGATGAGTGTGGCCTTAGGGGAGAGGGCTATGTCAGTCGAGGACTGGGCTATTAAGGGTAAGAATACTGTCACAACAGGGGGACTATTTCTACTGGAAGAACTGCAAGTACCTTGAAATTAGGGTGCTCAAATCTAGAGAGCATTGGATGTCAGCAGTGAGATTTTTTTCATATATTTTTGTTGTAATTAATAGAAGGGTTACATGATATTTGCCAGATAGAAGGTGCATTAATTCACATACATTGATACCCTTTCTCATGTCTTGGTCCCCATTTCCCTACCCCCCACGACTCCCCTCATCTTCTTTTCCCCCCTTCCCTATCCAATTTCAAATAACCAAATACAAATATATCCAATATATCAGATAACAAAGTGAGATACTGTAACAATATAAGATAACCAAGGGACAGCAAAAGAGATGAGAGATAACATAGTACATTAAGGACAACAATCATTCATTATATGGCTTTTGTTTCTATATCCAAGAGGTCCTTTTATTTAGCATTATACTATATGGCCTTATGTATCTAGGTTTTGCTCTATTACAAATCTCTGCTACGAGAGCCCAAGGTTTCTACTGATTATGACAAATGAGGGAAACTATTGAGCCTATGTTCCTTTGAGTCTGGCTTACTTCACTTAATATGATTTTTTCTAAGTCTTTCCATTTCCTAACAGATGGGGCGATGTCATTCTTTCTGACAGCAGCATAGAATTCCATTGTGTAAAAATACCACATCTTGTTGATCCGCTCATCAACTGAGGGGCATCTGGGTTGGTTCCACATCTTTGCTATGGTAAATAGTGCTGCAATGAACATCGTTGTGCTAGTGGATTTAGTATGTCCTATAGTATTTTATTGTCATGATAATGCATAGGGGAGTTACAGTTACATTCATCAGGTAGTGGGTGCATTACTTCTTGAATGTTGATACCCCTTATCATGTTTTTGTCCCCTTTCTTCTCCCTCACCCCTCCCAATCATCTTGTTTTCCCCTTTCCCTTCCCTATCTCAAATAAACAAATAAACAGGTATACAACATATCAGGTAACAAAGTCAGAGTAACCACATGAGATTAACCATAAGTGGAAAAAAAGAAAAGAAATAACTTCACTTAGTACACTGAGAACAGCAACCATAAAGATAAACCTCCTGTTTCCATATCCTAGAATTCATTTGGTTTAGTCTCATCCTATATGACCACATGCACATAGCTTTTGAGCTACTGTGATCCTCTGCTGGGAGAGGCCTAGGTGTGTACCAATGATTACAAATGAGGGAAAACATGAAGCCTCGGGGTCTGGCTTACTTCACTTAATAGGATTTTTCCAAGTCTTTCCATTTCCTTACAAATGGGGCAATGTCATAGCAATGAGATTTTAATTTCTGGTCAGAAAATGTTTTGCTTAAAGTCATGTAAGTTGCATGAGGGTCCATTGACCAAGGGCAGAACTATGCTCCAATGATCCCAAGTTAGCCATATGTCAGGTGCTGAGGGAAAAAAGGGAACCCAGTGACACACACCAGCACATTGTATTAACCATGAGAATCATGCATGCCGTGGAAATTCAGAGTCTCAGCCTCACTTTGTCATAGGTAAACAAGAAAAGCATCTGTGAATCTTAGCTAAGCCGTATGAGGAAATGGGTTCCTTGAAGCAAGAATTTTTTTCTATATAAAGTTTGGGGAAAATGTTCACTATTTTAGGAAACATGAAATCAAGTAGAGTTTGACATTGTCAAGAAGAAGGAAGGAATTAAAGAAGGAAGGAAGGAAGGAAGGAAGGAAGGAAGGAAGGAAGGAAGGAAGGAAGGAAGGAAGGAAAGAAGAAAGGGAAGGAAAGGGGAGGAGAGGACAGGGAGGAAGGAGAGGATAGGGTAGGAGGGAAAAGAGGGAAAGGGAGGGAGGAAAGAGAGAGAAATATAGAAAGAAATGACGGAAGCAGGGGAGGAGTTGGAGACAAAGGAGATGGGAAGGAAGAGGAACAGAGGAAGGAATAAGAGACTGAAGAATGTAGGAAAGGTTGAGAGGAAGCTTGCCTTAGGTTCAATTGTTTCCCATAAGTCTGTTCACCATGGAGGGTGCTGGGGGCAGGGGTTGGGGGCAAAGAGCTCTTGGAAGCTACTAAGGACAGACTGAATGCTGAAAGCAGACAGAGCCTACAGTGCAAGGAAGATTGTTATTGAGTAAAGATCCATCTTATCACAACCAGTGTTAAAGGTGACCAAAGTATGGAGAATTACTAATGTCTTGGTTGGCTTTGTAAACACTCATATCAAAATAAAAATGCTATGAGCATTATATAATAGCTAGATAGACAGACAGAAGCTTTCTATATCCTGCACATGTTTTCCTAAACACATTAAGGGCAGTGAAACGATGTTTTCACAGCATATTTTCATAGCAGTTCTTTGGGAAAACTGACATAAGGTTATTGTCTAATGACCAAGCAGAGATTAAGAGCTACCTCAGCAGGGTGAGACCGGATGTTTACCTCGTGCAGTGTGTGCCTTCCTGCAGGGCCTGTCATTCATTATCCAGGATCTGGGGAGCCAGGCTGGCTCACCTAGTTGCTGAATAGAATCATGTATCTTTTCATCTGTAAAATAAGCGCAGCAGAGAGAGGTGAGGCTGAAGTTTCTTTCGTCTTGCTCTATTTATGCAAAATAAATATGAGAGGCACTCCTGATAGAATAAAATGCCTCCTCGCTGTTCATACCAAGTAATTACTTTTATGGAACGCTTTCAGCCTAAAGAACTCAAGACTGCCTGATTTGTACTCTACATTATTGTTAGGAAATCTCTACAAGATAGAGTTATTATCCCTATCTCTAGGAAAAGAAATGAAGTCTTAGTGAAATGATGTTACTTACCTATGGAAGGTCAAAGAAAAGAGAAGCAAGCTGAGCCAGGAATGAGCTTGACATCTGTGGATGGTTCAATTAGCTATAGCCTAGAAGTGTCTCAAGCAGGACTTGGCTATAAATATCATTTTTCTGAGTTTGGAAAGGAAAAAGGAGTCATGTGCAGAGACTCAGAGAAATATCCTGGATCTCCTTGCTAAAAAGTCATGGAGAGACTGTTTAGTGCCTGTCAGTGTATTTGCACCACTGTGAACCCCAGGGCCCTTCTGTGGACTGTTCTCTTATATCTCCAGAAAAACATGTCTCTCTGTCCTTTGTGAAAAACCAATACTATGTGTCCTTCTCTGGACCCAATACTTACTAGCAAGGGCTGTAGCCTTCAGAGCCAAAGTCCGAACTGTGAGACCTTTGGGTCTAACTTATGTAGCAGACGGTATTCTCCCCATTTCATAGGTAAGGGAGTAGCACAAGGCATAGAAAATTCACTGCATTTGATGCTGACCACTATGAATGTAGGAATACAATTGCACTAACTCTGGTCCTTGCAAAACCTAGAATAAGTGCTTTTCTGCAAGCTGAGGTAATAGTGCATCACTCCTATGAGTGTCATAGGCTTTGGCCAGATTACTACCTAAAAGACATGCCAAAGATAAGGGACTCTTTAGTGCCTAATTACTACAAGCCTGAAGAGCTTTGGGAACAGGTAATTTACCTCAATCAAAGGATTCCTAGGGAATATAGTCAAGGTTTTGAGTGTATTTTTCTCATGGCCCTGTATGGCAGGATTCCTATAGAAGGACCACAATACCTGGGCATTTGCCATTCTTAAAAGGGTTCTAATGTTTGTCTTTAGGCATTTGATTTATTAGAGTCAAGGCTTAGAGCCTGGAATGGATTACTATAGGGAATAAATTAGGCAGTGTGAAGAACTAAACCCATTGTTATGCAAATGTAGGTTAAAATGCAGTTGTGTGAAGTTTGTGTTGCTTTGTTTTAAAGGAGTCAGGTTCCTGGGTTTTTGAACAGTTACTTCTAAGACTGATTCCCACCTCAAGACTCATTTCCATCAAAGAAAGGCCTGTAAGTAACCCTAAGGCAGCTGGTGAATTTAGCTCCTTTTCTTGTTTGAGAAAGTATGTGAGAACAAAAGGCAAGCGTTTTCATGAGACTGTCAAAGCAGAGTTTGCAATAAATTTGCAAAAATTTTGCAAAAATTTGCAAAAGGAAAACCATGGATATGAAGTAATAAATGTGTCACACACACCCAAACACACACACATGGTAGTGTCACATTTTACACTGTACATACATATATAAATAAGAAACATGAAAAGGAAATAGCAGCTTGTGCATATTATGTAATGTCAAATATAATTTTATGTACACCAGCTTTGTAGACACAAAGGAATTCAGCCGTTAACAGCAATCCTACGAAATCAATATTAAAAAGGTTACATCAGATTTTAGTTTATATAACTGATATGTTCCTGAAGCATTATCAGAAAGATTTTCTTAATTAAAACTTTTGTTTGTCCTAGGAAAGCAAACATCTTAAAACAATTTCCCTGGTCAATTCCTCTAGGAAAGTTATTTATTTCATTTGAATGTTCACTCTCTATTTTGTAAATTGACTCACATCCTGAGATGTGCTTAGTTAATAATTCTTGCAAAAATATCCTGTATATTAAAAGAAAAAATATGGGGCCAGGTGTGTGACTAGTGGTAAAGCGCTTGCTTAGCATACATTAAGCCCAGGGTTCGATTCCTCGGTACCACAAACACAGAAAAAGCTGGAAGTGGTGCTGTGGCTCAAGTGGTAGATCACTAGCCTTGAGAAAGCTTGAGGACAGTGTCCAGGTCCTGAGTTCAAGTTCCAGAACCCCCAACGATAAAAAAATAAAAAATAAATAAATAAATATTTTTAAAAATCTTTGTGCCTGGTATGGAAGACTTGATTTAAAGGTGTTAGAATAAAACCAGATCTGAAGGGAAGTGCAAATAAGGTTTTAAAGAGAAAAGGACATGACAGGGAAAATAGATGTTGATGGGTTGGCTTCAAGGAAATAAGAAAAGCCATTTTCCGGTACTTTTGTAAATGAAGAAACAAACCAGGAAGGACTGGAAGGCGGTGGACAAAATTTCCTTTTATTTATGTATTCATTCACCTCCTTCCCACCCCACTGTGATTCCTGAGCTTTGAACTCAGGGCCTGGGCTCTGTCCCTGAGCCTCTTTGTGCTCAAGCTAGAGCTCTACCACGTTGAGCCACAGCACCACTTTGGGCTTTTTCTTTTTCTTTTTCTTTTTCTTTTTCTTTTTTTGTTGGATTTTTAAAATAATTTTTTATTGTGATTAATAGAAGGGTTACATTATATTCACCAGATAGAGGGTGCATTACTTCATAAACATTGATACTCTTTCTCATGACATGGTCCCCATTTCCCTCCCACCCTCCCTCCACTTATCTTGATTTCCCCCCTTCCCTATCCAATTTCAAATAACCAATTAAGCACATTTATTGTAGATACAAATCTCAGTGAATTTCCTGCCTGGGCTGGCTTGGAACTCCAGTTCTCAGATCTCTCCTGAACAGTTAGGATGACAGGAATGAGTCACCACTGCCAGACTGGCCCGCCTTTCTTGATGGTGACATTTCACTGAGGCCTCTCCCTGGTCCAAATAAAAGGAAAGCTGTAGAGAGTCTTCAACAAGCTTACTGTCTGAAAAGTGTCCAAAAAACTTACATCTGCACAATGCCTACATCAATGTTCTATAACAAAGAATATCAGGAGCCAAAAGGCAGGAATCCTGTCTAAATTTAGTAAAACAGGAACATGTTAAAAGTTCTCTAAGCCAAATCGTCAAAGGGGCACCAACAAAGAAAAGCCAGGCTCCTCTGCACTTCAGTGTAACCAAAGGTAGTGCAAGGTGTAAGTCTGCATCCTTCTCTGCCCTCCATAATATGTACTGTCCCCACAGCTCACTTGCTCCTACACACACACACACACACACACACACACATGCACACATACTACACACACATAATTTGCTATAGGAAGCTTTCTAGTTGGAAAGACTTACAAATTTGTTTTTCCAGGGGGCTGGGTCGAGCCCAGCACCCTGACTTACGTGTTATGTGTTCACACCCTAGGTGTACGGCAACATTTTAGGTCAGTGTGTCTGTCATTTCATCTGCGGACATCTGGATATGGCCCTTTTGAATTGATTTGAATAACATTTCCCAAATCTGGACAAGTAGATTTGGGCTGAATAAGCAACAAAGTCAGTATCAGAGAGCTCCACTGGAAGGTATGAGACATCAGGAAGCAAACTGGAAAGCTACGATTCACAGCCTTCTCTGAACTTACCAACTGAGTCCTATCCCATAATCACCTGCTAGAGAGCCTGGAATAAGCAATGGCAGCCGAGGTAGGATTGAGAAGACGTGGCAACTTCCTTTCTGTCTGAGGAAGGCTGTTTTGATAATCAGCCCTCAGGTCTCTACACGTAGGCTTCCTACCATTTTATGAATCCCTAACATCCATTTTATTGATGATATGTTGTAAATATAGCAACAGATGTTTTTATCTGAGAGAATTAGAAATGACACCGTGTTTTAGAAAATCTAGAACATTTTCGGAGATATCCTGGAAAACAATAGCCTTTGTTTCTGCAATAGTGAAGATCAAGCCCACTCATTCTGGGTGAAAAACGTGATTTTCATTCAACATGAAAAGTCACTGATCTAAGAGTAAAATATGTCTTTAAGCAGTTGTACGAAAGAGCTGCCCTTACCAGCGTAGTACATGAACACAATGTGTATTGCCCAATGTCATACCTTTCAACATTCTCACCCATCCCTCTCCTACCCACCCCTTCCCTCACTCTTCTTAATGTTGTAGGATATACATTCAACTCTCGATTACATTCTCCCCCTCTTCTCCTCTTCAACCAACTACCCCTTTCCCCTTTCCCCTATTCCACCACTTTCAAAGTACCTGTTTCCTGGTGCTTATTTTGCTTATCCTTCTAATGAAATACACCATATGTGGTTTTTTGAATCTACCATATTTCATTTAATGTGTTTGTATACACATCATATTTACTTAAAAGTTTATAAGCTAAATCTACCTTCCTATGTAAAGGAAAATAGACATCCTTTGTCTTCCTGGACCTGACTTACTTCAGTTAACATAATTTTTCCCAGGTCTTTCTTTCCATTTGTTTACAAATGGCACAATATCATTCTTTGTAATGGATATGTAAAAATTCATTATAGATAGATAGATAGATAGATAGATAGATAGATAGATAGATAGGTGTATCTAGATATATATATCACATTTTCTTAATCTGTTAGTACATTGAGGAACATCTGGACTGAATATGAATGGTCTTTTGTGAAACAGAGATCAACCATCAGGAACAGCCATGTAGATTAAAGAAAGTTGGAGAGAAGTAAGATTTTGAATAAAAGCTAGTCACCGGTGGCTCATACCTATAATCCTAGCTACTCAGGAAGCAGAGATCTGAGGAACACAGTTCAAAGCCATCCCAGGCATGAAAGTCCATGAGACTCTTATCTCCAATTAACCACCAGAAAACTGGAAGTGGCACTGTGGCTCAAATGGTAGAGCACTAGTCATGAGATGAAGAGCTCAGGGACAGCACCCAGGCCCAGAGTTCAAGCCCCATAAACGAGCAAAAAAAAAATTGTGAAAAAAATTATAAAACACCACAGAAAAAGTATGAAAGAACTAATTATCACTTGGATAAAATGCTAACGAGTGTTCAAAAACCGAATCTTGCTCATCAAAAATAAACAAAATTAGATCATTAAATCGCTTTATTTTGTTCACTACACTCAGTGGAAGAAAAAGCCAGAAACACTGCTTCTCTCTCTCTAAAAAAAAATAAATAAAAATAAAAATAAAAGATGCAGAGACCAAGACACGTGTTTTGTAATGGTGGAAATATTATTATTTTCCTGGCAAGTCTAACTTCACTTCCTAGAATAATTCTCCCATTGTTCCTCAGGAATAACGTATGCTTTTTTTTAAAGCAATATGCAAAATAAAAACATTTAAAAAGTAGCTTCTTAACTAACAATGTGGAGTTGCTAGCTAATGAGTTATAGCAAGCTATTTTTCCAGTCTTTCATTTCCAGTCCATATTTCTGAATAGCTTTGTGAGATTCTGCATTTGTTTCACAGATTTCCCCAAATGATTCTGTGTGGGAAGAGAACAGGGAGCCTCTGTGGCAAACTGATTGTATCACTCGATGTTTGCTGAGAGCAGAGCACTGTCACTCACCTGCTGACTGCAGAAATAAGCTTGACGATTACTATTATTAAACAACCTTTTAAAGACCCATACAACCTATTAAGGGGAAATACAGCATAGCCAAGTATTTTGGAATTCTTCCACATTCTGCTCTCACTTTTTCTCACCATGGTGCTTGATTTTTGTGATAAGTTTGCATACATTATTCTTCCCTGAGGTACATTTAGTTTAATTAAATTTTACTATTAAAAAGTATTAAATCCAGCTTCTCATAATCCTCAGAAAAGTGCACTTGCCCCTATAATACTTAAGGAGACTGGATAGCTTTACAAATTGACGTGTGAAAGAATAAAGACAGAGGACTGGAGGCTGGCTGGTCTTACCCCAAGTCTAGCTTCTTCCACACAGTATCACACAGTAGGTAATAGTAATATACTTAGAGATCAAGACACCTGAGTGTGACTTTAAAAATCTACCAGTTGACTTTAGTCATTAGATACTATTTTAGTTCTTTTTTTTTCCTTACTGGTCAATAAACAAGAACTTACCTAAAACAACAGAAACGATGAAATACCAGTCCTATTTTCCACCTCTTTCCTATACACGCATCCTCCAGTTTCTTACACTGCCAGCCAACTTTGTCTGATGACCTACTGTGTGCTGATTATCCGCCAAGGTTCCATGCACATTGGGATGAACAAGGCCAAATTCTTTCAAATCCTTTCTGACAGGAATTTACAATCTCATCATGAAAATACCCTGTCTGAATTCCTATCTCGTGTTGGCAGCTGGTTTTGAAAGAAAGTGAGCTGCAAGCTTGGCTAGTCATTCTTTTAAAAAGGGTAAGGGGAGAGGGAGAATTGGAAGAAAAAAATCATGAGATAGTCTAACAAGGATGCGATTCTAAGAAATGTAAAATGACTCCACTGAGCAGTAGTGCTTAATCTCTTGACTGCGTCGTCTTTGCTCTGATAGATTAACAAAGTGTTTATTTGATCTGAAATTGCCAGTCATCCATACCCACAGTATTTAACAAAACAGAGCCTCTGTCTAACTCTCAGCAAGCACCACACAGGGATTCTAACACACTAATCAGGATGTTGAAAAACACACCAGTTGCCCTGCATCGGAAACCAGCAATGCTTTTGCAGCCATACTACCTGCTGGGAGGTCATTAGCAGGGCTTCCACCACAGCACAGTGTTTTGCCACAGGTAATAATGGCTGTACTCACTCCTAATGTTTTCCAAGTATAGCATAAATGAAGCAGCCAAGGCTGGTGTCAGGCCAAAGCCAAGGGACTTTTCTTGTTGTTGTTTATTTCATTCTACACTTTGTACTTGACAGCGGGGATCTTTTTAAACTTCTAAATCCCTCACGAGAAAACACAACCTAACATATGGACACTAATGCAAGTGTACACACAAGGTTGGAAAGCACTTCCAAATGGGGAAGCTCTCAAGTCTTCTCTGTGGGAGATGTTACGTCCTCTTAAAATATAGAAAAATAAATAAATAAAGTCTTGCATCTCCTCTGGAAAACCTGTTCTATTTATACCCACCCTCTCTTTCCACTTTATTCTCTAGGCTTCAAGTTTTAATGAAAGCCAGTTAGCAACTTCTGCTATTTTATCAGCCCTCCACTGTTAGAAATAGACACAAATGCATTCATACTCTGATCCAACATCACTTGGTATGATGTCTTACCTCTCTCCCTGCCTGAGTTTCCTCATCTGTAAAATGTAACTACTTAGCAGATATTCTGTACAAAGTCAATGAGGACAGGTGAGGATACAACACCAAACCACCCCTCACTTTGTGACTGATGAATGGTGAGAAAAAAAAGTAAAAGACCAACATATATTTTTTTTCATGGAAATCTCTCTGTGGGACCAGACAGCATCTCAGAATTGAGACTCGTTCAGTAATTTTGACCTTAACATCCCTACAGAAACAGTCTACCTTGACCTCTATTAAGGATAAATACAGAGACCTTGTTGCCCTTACAGGAGGTATTATGGCCCAAAATACTTGAGATGAGGATCAGAAAACAGAAATCAATGGTTTGTTTGGGCCATGTATCCACCATCTTCCTTCTTCACTGACAGAAGAGCCAAATGGCTGCATCCAGTTCTGGAGAAACTTAGAAGGGTGGCTTGCAGGCTTGGGAAGGATTATAAAACTTGTTAGTGATCATTAGATCACCTAGCACTGATATCTCCTAGCCTTGTGAAGATAGACAAGCTCACAGATGTTGTTTTTAATGTGTTTGCAGAAATGGCAGAATGCACGGACCTTGTGTACCTCTACCGCAAGGCGCAGGCACAGCCTTCCTGGGTCACTCTCTGAGTGGGAAACGTAGTGTCCTCAGTAAGGGCAGAAACACTGCAGGGCACAAGTCTATTGCCTAAACTACCCACTGAGAATGAAGGAAACAAAAGTAGGCTTTGGTCCTGACTTGATTTCTTCGGCTGTTTGCTAGTCTAATCACAGCTCTCTTTGATTCAGTCCATCTTGACCCGATGGAAGACCCACAATTGGGACAGTGTGTCCTCACTCCTGGACCAGGAATAAGAGCCCACCAGCTAGTTATACAAACACTGACAAGGCAGCATTGGGCTCAATGGCAGAAAAGTGCAACACATGGAAATCTGCACCACCATCATGGAAGCCACATGTCACTGGAGCAGGAGGTGTAAGATGGCAGAGAGGAATCTGCAGCAGAAAAGTATGTCATCGGGCATTTGTCAGTGGATGCTCTGAGCTCCTACAGACTATATAATTGATGTAATTACAGTGGCAGAAAAAATAACATATCCATATGGTAGGGATAGGGCACAGTAGCACAGTCAGAATGCTTCCTGGCAGGACACTCAGGGCTAGATTTCAGAAATTCCCTGGGAGATGCTGACTTCACGAGCTGCAATATTAGGGGGCTAAGCGAAGGTGAGCAATGGATCACTGGGTAAAACATATACAAAACTTCTGAATTGAAGGGCAACCTGAAAAGCTGGAGTTCTGTAGCATTAAATAAACCTTCTAAAGTTCAGGTGCCAATCAGGGCTTCAGTTTGTAAAAGCACAAATCTCAAAGGCTAACTCTATTGACAAATTGCTAGCTTTTCTTTCCTTGGGTTAAGCCAGAATGTCACTGGGAACAATGTAACGTGTAGTCAACGCACTATAACAGCCCAAGAACAGCCAATTGCCCGGCATGAAAAAGCACACCAGGAAGAAAGCTTTGAAAACTCTATAGCTTCATCCCCATAATTGCTATGTGTTCATAATTAGAATCAAATGAAAAAAGAAAACATGAGCTATCGAGAAATCAGGATGTATCTCTGACCTACCAACCAAGCTTCTCCTTTGGGTAGACCAGATACAGTTACAGTGTTGATAATTTCAGATGGGCTGTGGTATCTTGGTGTCTTTGAGAACATGAATCAGACAATCATATGGATTAAGAAGCATATTAGAATGCAAATGATGGTGAAAAGGTACTCCATTAACATAAAAACTAGTCAGTGGAAAGGGGAGGATAGATAGGAAAGAAAGGAAGAGAGAGAGAGACAAGAGAGAGAGAGAGAGAGAGAGAGAGAGAGAGAGAGAGAGAGAGAGAGAGAGAGATTTCCACACACAGAATTTCATTTGTTTTTCCCCTCAGATTTTTACTGATTATTTTCACAAGAAGGTATTGCACATATGTGGAAGAGATGGAGGAGATAGAATGTTCAGATTGTATACTCTTATTTCCAATGAACTATCAAAAAGATCCACAAGCGGAGCTGTGGCTCAAGTGGTAGAGCATTAGGTCTTCAGCAAAAGTATGTTTATTAACAGCACCCAGGCCCCGCGTTCAAGACCAGCATACACACAAAAAAAGTTGAAATGTACATTTGTCTCTTAGATAAAAGAGAGCTATAGAAGAGATATAATATTCTAAGAGAAAGTAGCTTAGAAAGTGACATACATTACCTATTTTAATCTGGGAACTTGTGGCTCATGCCTGTAATCCTAGCTACTCCAGAGGATGAGATTTTAGGATGGAGATTTGCAGCCAGCCAGAGCAAACAAATCTAAGACTCTTATGTTTAGTTTACCTGCAAAATACTAGAGGCATGGCTCACTGGTAGGGTGACAGCCATGAGTAAAATAATTGATGAGAAGGAGGTTCTGACTTTCAGTCTCTATGCTGGCACACACAAGAAAAAAAGGATTCCCCATTATAAAATAAGCCAAGTCTTAGGGAGAGCATAAATTCGAAATTTTCTCTATGTTCTGGAAAATGAGACAAGAAGGCACTGCAAGAGAAAACTGTCAAGATGAGAAGAAAAAGTACCATAAAAGGATGCCAATCAAGACAGATAAAGGAATGTCATAACATCCAACTGCATGGGAACCAGTAATGGTCCCCTCATGCTTAGTTGAACCTTCACACTTTGAGAGCGATGGTGAGTAATGGAAAGTACACACAAAGAAACAGTGGGAGGGCACTGCTTGAGGAAGATGAGAATTGATAAAACAGAGATGATTACAAGCACCAACCAACCCAATGACACATAATGGAAAATGCAGATGCAATTTTGCCGTAAATGTTTCTTTTTTTCTTTTGTGATCCAGTAAACTGGAACTAAAAAAGTAACTAAGAAGTTGCCACTAGGAAGGAAAATAAGCAAAGTAGGAAGGAATACAGAATTGACTTTGGCCCTAAGTATACCAGCCTGCCCAGCACGGCTGTGTCTTTGTCTAAACAAATCCACCACTGACTTTCACTTCCTAATTTTGTGTGTTGATCATTTCTGGCACTTATGTATGGTATCTTTTTGACAGCAGTTATTCATTTAAATCATTATATTTTATCTCTTCTATTTATGTTCCTTTTATGGAACAAGGGATTTCTAAACTGAGAGTGTGAGATGCTGGAAGCCAAGGGCTGTCTATTTCCGATGCGTTTGTAAAGTCATTATAATGCTCAGAAGATACAAGGGTACATAAATGCTAAGTTCTGCCTAGAGCACCAGTTAATATATCTAATCTCACTAGAACATGTGGCATTATAGTGAATGAGTAAAGCAAAAGGAGACTAATTAAGAGATGACTCACATTCTCTTTTGATTGGCTCCTGCAGTGGTTTTTGTACGTCCATTGTATGTATGGCACTGTGAGGCAGAATCTCAAAGCTCTTGACATGATAGGCAGTCACAGAGATGAGCTGGTGTTGTCAGGCGCAAACTCTCACCTAGATGGTGTGAACGTCAGGAAATGGCAAGGGAAGACATTTTGTGCCCAGCCATATGGTTTGCAGAATTATAACATAGCCCAAAAGACCCAGAGCCATCCAAACAAGAGGCCATACAGTGTACAGCATTGAAGAATCTCATCTCAAGATGAGATGTGCTTTGGGAAAAAGAATGAATGGATATTGTTTTTGATTTTTGGCCTAGTAGCTCCAGGGAGTAAGGGTGTTCTATAAAAATATACTAGTATAAAGAGCCCCCTGCCCCTCAAACTAAGATCTTCCTAGGATCTCAGAATGGGTGGCCAGATTTGGAAACAGTCCTTTAAGACGAAATTAGTGGATTTGGAAAATATTCCCATGACTGGTGTCATTGGATTCTTGGCTAGTTCTGTGGGAACAGGGAATAGGGTGGCTTGCTTTCCAGACACCTTCCTGGGACTGTCAGGATGTCAAGGAGAACTTGGATACACACACACACACACACACACACACACACACACACACACACACACACACACACACACACGGAACCGCAATGTGAAGATTTTGGTATGGAGCCCACCAAGACCTCACATTGCCAGCAATTTGACAAAGACCGTTTTCTCTCTCAGAACCTCCAGAGCATGAACTAACTGCCTTACAAGCTGACTTTAGACTCATGGCCTGCAGATGTTAGAGACACGCCCGAGTCATTTTCAGTCTCCCAGCTGCTGGTTCCTGAGACCACGGCTCAGATCATATTAGCTCGACGACCTCTCCCACCACAGCGTGTCCTGTTGTTCCCTCCATCTCGAGCCTCCAGCCACAGATCCGCTCTATTCCATTCTGAAGATGCAACTTCTTTACTCTTTCCCTGGACTGGGGCCAGCACAGATAAGGGGTTACAAAATACAAAACCACAGGGAGACTCACGTTGAATGGTGACAAGCAGAAGTTTGCAGCACTTCAGATTACAACCCCACAAACTGGAGACATCTCCAGGGGTGCCTCTCCTGAGAATCATCCAGGAGGCTCAGCGAGGTGCGTGGAGACGGGGAGCCAGTCACAGACCTCCCCTCCACCAATCAAATACCCAGAAGACCCTAAGAGGGAGGACTTAGGGGACCCACCCAGAGAGGGCCCCAGAAGAGAGACAGGGGACGCCTGGCTGCCCCATCTCTTTTTGCACAGGAAGTCCGTTTTGCTATTTCCAATCATTCACTGTTTCCTTTGCTCTCCGATTAGGCTGCTCTGTCTGGTGTAAACACTTGCCTCTTCTTCAATGCTTTCACTGGAAAAGAAAATGAACCCAAATCCAGTTGGCATCCTGGCAGTCCCAGGAAGGTGTCTAGAAAGCAAGCCACCCTGTTCCCTCCAGAGAACTAGGCAAGAATCCAAGCACACCGCAACCTCAAATGGAGCAGCCAGGGCCGCAGCCAGGACCTTCCCCTGAGCTTTTATTTCCTTCGTCCTGGAAAGCCTGGAAGTTAGTGGTCAACTGCCTGGAGGGACAGAATTGGGGGACATGGGGCATCTCAAGTGCTGATGGTGAAATAAATACACAGTGCATTCCGGCAAATATACATTAGCCATAACCACAGAGAGGCCACAGTCACAAGTAAAAGAGAATATTTGTTTCTAATTTCAAGGGAAAACGGCAGCGCCACCACCACCAATTCTTCAGAGGCTCGGGGAAGGTGCCCGGGATGTAGGAAGGTAGCTGACGCCAGGCTTCCGCTGGCTGCTCACGTCCTGGCCCGAATCCTTCAAGGTTTTCTGTGAGGTCTCTCAAAGAAGAGCAAAGACTGGGCCATTCCAGACAGAAGCCCTCCTCTGAGGTAGGTCACACTTCCAGACAGGCTGGAGAGAGCTCCAGTTTGCTTTGGGTGTGTGAGTATTTAATTAAACAAAATACCACGCTTGAGTAACTTTGAGGGGATGTGCAAGGGTCACACAGAGCAAACTCCAGCTTGGTTTGTAGCTAATTACTCCATTTGTTGCAGAGGGCTTCCCACAAGGCCACAGATCCTCTGCCAGCCCTCACTTTTTTCCAATGGAAAAAAAAAACTTCTTAGAATCAGTAAGTCATCTCTCTTGTAAGAATAATTGGATATTAAGCCTTTCTTTAAAAAAATCTGTGTTACATGTCAAAGTAGGGTTACCTTACAGTCCTTAGGGACTGCTACTTAATTCAGTCACAAACTTCAGCTAGCTCTCTTTCATCTGTGCTCAGAGCAATGCAGTCTGTCTTACAGCTGTGCCCAACTTGGAACTTGTGTTCTGAAATGCCACGTGTGTGTGTGTGTGTGTGTGTGTGTGTGTGTGTGTGTGTGTGCATGCACACACCAACAAGGAACCACAGGACACACTTTCATGTGCATTTGGACTGGTAGACTTTGCTTCTGAAAAAAAACAAGTCAGAAGATTGTTCAGGAAATCAATTTGCAATGGAGATCTCTGGACCAAATAAAGCAAAAGGACAATCCTAGAGGGCTGGTCTTAACTGTTGACTGAACCCGGGTCTCTTGACTGAGCGTGCAGAGTTCTTCTCATTAGATGTTAAATGCTCTTCAAAATTGGTTACAGCGATAAGGAAAGGCAAATGAGATGAAACTGAGTGAGCCAAGCATGCTTGTTTTCTGGAGAAAACAAGATTTCCTCCACCTCCCTGCCCAATCCTGCTTTTGTGCTTCCTGATTCTTCCTGTTCTCAGCAGGTTTTGTATGTAGACACACTTCTAGGAAGGAGTCTCATTCCTCTGTGCATCCACATCATCCAACACATAGCATGGGACGGGAGCTTAATAAATGAAGACTTTCAGTCAGTCTAAAGTCTCAAGTCAGAAACAGATATCCATAAAGATAGGAAAGAAGAAAAGTAATCTTTCTAGATAAATTGCTTTAAAATACAATGAGAGAATTATACCTTCCTTTTCTTAGAATATTTTAGTCATTTGAGATGCAACTATAGATGAACAGCGATTGGAAAAGATGGAAGAAAGAACTATAGGTGAGATACCTTCTGTTGGATTGATTTGAATGACATCTCTTTTCCCCAGAAATCTTACATTCCTCTGATTAACAGTTCTCTCCCTTCTTCTTTGTATCCTATGAAACTTCAGAGGTCCTTGTTGCTTGACTCGGTGTCTTCACAATTTAAGTCAACAGCACCTATAGATTTAAAAAACAAACCAGGATACTCTAAACTAGGCTGTTTGCAAATAATTGGACGCACGAAGACTTTTGCAGTCCAGGCTTTCTGCCAAAGGCATGAGTACTTTAAATCCCTAGGTTGCTCATACTCTTTGTTTAATTCAGCATTCACCCAGATTAACTATTCATTTGTGTTTTTTACTTGTAGGACAGAAAACACCTGGTCCCACCTCTTACATATGATCGGCCCTCATATAGTTTTAACAAATAAGTAGTTCTTTTAAAGTATTCTAAACAGACAATTCACCCTATTTATACAGTTTGTCATGACTAATGCTCCAAATTTGAATATATTTATGACAACAGCATCAGCCCACTTCAAATTTTCTAATTTTCTCTCAAAAGACAAGAATGGCGTAAAGAGCTTAGATTTGATTAGTGTTAATTAAAAGTCAAATTAACTTCATTGTCTGCATTCTGGGTAACACTCTAAGGGTCATGATTTCTAAAATAACAGAATTTATTCTCAGTTCACTATAGTTTACTGTAGCACCTCTGAACATTCTTAGGTTTCCATACTAAAAACAAAGTCTAGGTTTTAACTCTGAATGTAGACACAGAAAAAAAAATGCCTTGAAGTAATTAATATGTTTTCAACATTTACCTTTATTGCATAGTCTTTGGTACACTTTTTTTTAAATAAAAGAACTTTTTCTTTGTATCTTTATTAAGTAACATATAATGAATTTTTAATTTTTCTCTGGTTATGTGTTGACCAACTTGACTTTTTGCTGTTTGCTGCTTGATAAACTAATCCCACTAATTACAAGGATTTTAAGATGACAAATGATGCAGGTAAAGAGCATAAATCATTTAGGTCAATGCCCTAGCCTCCAGCCTTCTTATTTGTATTTCTCATCAACCCTTAAAAAGGTCAAGGGTGCAAAAAGTTTGAGGATAATATTGGGGAATGCCATTCTCCAGATTAAAATTAAAGAAAGAGTTAATATTTCATTATATCATAAAACAGAATGGAGGTTCTAAGCTACCATAAAAAATAGTTCCATGAATATGTATTCTTCATCAGTATTAAGTCAGTGAACTTGAAATACTGTATTTTCAATAATAGTGCTTCAATTTTTTGTTTTTTTGCAATCTAAAAGCTCCCTCTTCTGTCCACACAGAATAATCTTCACATTTTCTTCATGTATTTCTTACTTTCCTTGTTATATTCCTCAATTTTAAAGTTCCGGTTCTATTTTCTATTTAAAGCTCTTATTCTAATAAGAAAAAGAAAACCTGATACTATCTAGCAATAGAATTTGTTTTCCAACCTGAAAACCTTGCAATTGTAAGTTTTAAGTTTTTATTTTTGTCTAAGGTTATTTTATTTCTGAAAAAAATCAAACTCCTTTGTCTCAATAAGTTATTCTAAAGCAGTAGATATTATAATCTGGTTTATTTTTTGGCTGTAAATGCTGTGTTATTTAATCACAAGTAAGAAAACAGACTCTACAAGTTTTATAAAATGTTTTATTTAATAAATAAATGCCTTAGGGGCCGGGAGTTTGGCCTAGTGTTAGAGTGCTTGCCTAGCATGCACGAAGACCCGGGTTCGATTCCTCGGTACCACATACATAGTAAAAAGCCAGAAAGTGGTGCTGAGGCTCAAGAGGTAGCGTTCTAACCTTGAGAAAGTCCAAGGACAGTGCTCAGGCTCTGAGCTCAAGCCCACGACTGGCAAAAATAAATAAATAAATAAATAAATAAATGCCTTATATAAAAGTTGAAAAGTACCAAGATGGATTTAAGTCTCAGCTCATTAATTTAGTTCTGACAGTAGAAAATACATCTTATATGTCTGCATAGTATCCTATACAAGCTTGTCTATAACTTTCTTTTTAAATGTATAAAGATATTTACTTGGATTATTTCTAATTTGCAGCACTGTAAGTATTGGTGCTTTTTGTTTTCTCTCTATTGTATGATACTGGAGATGGAACACAGAGACTCTCACTTGTTAGTAAAGCATGCCACCACTTGATACTATGCCCTCATTCCTTCTGTTTATAAGAGCCTTGCTAACTTCCTCTGGCTGGTTTTGAACTCTCATCTTTCTCACTCTACCTCCTGAGTAGTTGATACTACAGACATGGGCTACAACTCTCAGCTTTATTTTAAATCCATATTTCTTATACTTTTCTTTGAAACACAACAACTGAAAATGAAATTGCCTGAAAAACACCTGGAGAGTTCTGAAAATACCAGCACTGATCACCTTTCTAAAGTTCTTTGCCGACACATCATACAAATCAATGTGCATGAGTGATCTCTGCTTTCAACAATAGTTAGTATTTTAAATATTTTTAAAGTTCACAAATTTTAAATGCTACTATATATTCCATTTTCATTTGAACTATGTAAAATTCTTTCCTATCTAGTTATGACTACTTCAATTATTCCTTTGTGAGTTAATATTAGATAACTTTGAAACTTGTTTTGAGTATTCAGATTTTACTGTTAGTTTTAATAATCCCTCATTAGTTTATTACTTTAAAATTAATAAAATTAATAAATTTCCTATTCCCTTTTTACACCTATCTTGTTTTATAATGTTAAGATTTTAGTACTTCTGGCAAGGAGATTGGCCTAGTGGTAGAGTGCTTGCCTAGCATGCACGAAGACTCGAGTTTGATTCCTTGGTACCACATACATAGAAAAAAAACAGAAATGGTGCTGTGGCTCAAGTGGTAGAGCTCTGGCCTTGAGAAACCCCAAGAACAGGCCCTGAATTCAAGCCCCCGGACTAGAATAAAATAGGCATTTTTCTGAATTCTGTAAACCAATAAGAAGCATATCAATAATTTATAAGAAAGTGGATGGAACTTAAATATATTAATAAAAAGAATCAAAATTTATAAAAAAAAGATTTTAGTACTTCATAAAATAAAATCTACACTTCTAATTTTACTTATAAAATCTATTTTAATAATACACTCAATGATATAGCTTATGGTACTATTGTTTTATTTAGTGTTTTAATACATCTATAATCATTTTTACTTGTAGCAATAAGATTTCATTCTTCTAATAATATACTCTCTTAAATAAATCATAAGATTTAATAACTGTCCTATTTATTTCATACTAACTATAATACATGTCACAACCTTTTGATTGATTTAATACTAGTTTTTCTACATTTGCTTGTTAGTGCCTCAGTCAACTATGGTATTTATTTTTAACTCTAATAAAAAGTAACTTTATTATGCCTGATTTAAAAAAAAATTTTTTTATCTCTTTTGCACTTAGATGATGCTAAAATACGGAAACATTTGCTCAAATTCCAAAATATTCATCTGAGTTTAAGCCAGAATTGCATCAAATTTGGGTCAAATTCATATCCTTCCAGTACTGAGACTTTATACCTCAGAGTAGGGACTCCAGCTCCACTAGTTTCGGTTTTCAATTATGGCACTTATTATATTATATATAAAGGCTCCAATATAAGGCTCTACTTTCTTATATCTGTCCTAGCTATCTCCTAATATTATTAGGAATTCCACAGTTAAACTTTAATTAAACCTCATTCTGGTTGCTACATAGGTAATATTTTTTTCTTTAATCAGGGACACTGCAGAAAATCTCAAAGGCTCCTGAAAAAAAAATTTAGATTCAGTCTCTCTTCAGGTACTTACTGAGCTCTTTCTATGTGATCACTGACTATTTCTCCGGAGCCCTAAATTACCCATTTTATACCTTCAAACAATTCTATTTGCGTTAGTCTTCTCAGAAAGACTAGAAAATCCCAAATCATCCTGCCCTTTATTCCTTCCCCTACTTGTAGTGTTCTGCTAAGCTGTTTGATCATTTTTCCTTCATGTGACTAAAACTTCTGGTCTTTCTTGTCTACTAATGTATTTTTAATATTTGTTTTTAATTCTTTAAAAATTATTTCCCTTCGAATTCAGCTTTACTTCGTTGTGTTTCAGATAGTTCCTGTTTTATCTCAATCTGACCGGATTTCATGGCTTCTTCCCCATAACACCCCACCCCACCCCCACTTTTTTTTTTTTTTTTGGCAGCCCTGGGCTTGAGCACTGTCCTTGTGCTTTCTCGAGACTAGAGCTCTACCACTTGAGCCACCGCGCCACTTCTGGTTTTCTCTATGTATGTGGTACCGAGGAATCAAAGCCAGATCTTCATGCATGCTAGGCAAGCACTCTACCCCCACGCCAAACTCCCAGGCAGTCTTTTCCTTGTCATAGAAAAAGCCTTCTTGTCTTACCTCTTACTGAGATCATTAAGAAGACATTGCCCTAATGTAATTTATTTCCTGCAGTAAATCTTTCCAAAACCAACTCTCTTCCTGCACTTTCACACACAGAATCTTTCACCGTCCTTCCATAGGCCATTTCTTGACAAGGGAAAGGGTTTGCCTTGCCTGGGGTTTGCAAGTGCGTAGAGCTGAGGAATGGCCTGCATGCCCATTGGCTTGCTGTTAAAAATCTCTTCCCAGATTTTCAGTTGGACAGTTTTGGTTGTTGTGATTGTTGTTGTTTTCATTAAATTGGCCTTTCTGTTTAGTGAAGCCAGATGCCCAGGAGAAAAGCGTGACTGGGAGGAATCAAGCCAATGCTGTGTTCTCCATGTGGCTTAGTGGCAGCTCTCTGGTTTTGAGGACAGGTATATAACTGATGCCTTCTCTCTAGATGCCATTTGTTCAGGAAGAAAATCTGCTTAACCCAAGGAAGGACCCCTGCCTTCCACAGATGTCAGAAACCCTGGCCACCCGCATATACCGGCCCTGAGTGCTCAGTGATCCCTAGAGGCAGACAAGATTCCCCAGGCTCACGCACTCTGGCTGCCCACAGTGGAGAAGTAGGGGAAGAATAATGCAATGTCTGGACTCCATCAAGTTCCGCCTTACTAGAATATCATACACTTAATTTTTCCTCCAACTTCCAGTTATAGCCAAGAATTTGCATCACTTGGTTAAAAACCCTCTGGCAGAAAACGATCTCTTCTTCCTCGCAAATGAAGTAATTCGCTTTTATTTCTCATATATGCACTTCTCTTTCTATTTATCCTCCTGGATGGATGAGAATGAGGAAAGGGGTGACACAGATAGGGAGGCATTGTATTCATGAACTACTTTGTTGAATGGCAACTCCTATGAACAACTACTTAAAAAGGCCCAACAAACTTTTTCTTAGAAAAAATAAATTTGAACGTAAGTCCAAGGAGTCGTCTCACATTATGGCAAACAAAGAGAGTGTTTTTCTCCGTTTTCAGCTCCATCTTTAAGCCTTTTTCCACACCCATCCATTTTAAGCTGAGTCTTTCCCATGGCAGATGCTGGTAAGATATATACTGAATGAGTCCTTTTTACTATAAGATTGTAAGAATGTATCAGTAAGTCAGGCTCACAGTCTACAGCTGCTAACTAGAGCTGCTAAGCAACTTAACTAGCAGGTCATATGTATTCATGTGGGGAAGTTGTCAACTTTTCAGCAGAAACAAAGTAACTTGGTTCATTATCTTTCAATACTTGCAATTTAAAGGAAACCTCATCACTGCAAAGTTTCAGACATAATTACAAGGAGTAAAGTGTGAGTGAAATGATTTGCCAAACACTAATATTTTCAGAAACTAGAGGGTATGCCATTCAGTAGGATTGCAAAATTCTGTTTCCTAAAGCTTTGGTGCCTTAGGCTTCTCTCCATAACCATTTGCAATATTACAATTAATTACCTACCAGAAGCACAATAATATAACAAATTTGCTTTAAGACATGTTCTTTATCCTAAAGAAGATTTTGTTCAGGAGTGTTTGAGAGCTGTAACTGTTTATTTCTGCCTTTTAGCTAACTCAAAATTACCCGCCCCATGCATCCTTAGTAAAGGATACTCCGAGCAGTTTTTCATATTTTAAAATATTGGAAATAAGTTTCTCACTTTAAATGAGAAAAGGTCTTTCCCTCAGCATAATCACTTTATGCAAGTAAGTCACTGAAGTGGACAAAATCCTCTGAGTGAAAACCCAGCCAGCATTATCCACATAACTACTGAAGGCATCAAATCCATTGGGAAAGAGAACCATCCAACTATGTTTAATTTTAAAACTCAGATTAAATAGCACAAGACAATGTGACTGAGAGAAAAACAAGTTCAGGGAATTGTAGTCCCTCTTTCTCCAGGCAACTGATGTTGAGTTTTTAAAAATTTAAGAAAACTCCAGAAATCAGAAACTCTTAGAAAGAGCAAAAGATCAACTAGGAGAAACAAAACCTGTGAAGAAAGACCAAAGGTGAAATTCTCCTAAGATGCATTTTAGTTTTGTAAACATGTTCAAGTTTCCTGAGAACTGAAATTGTGCTTTATCAACCAATCCATGCTTATTCATGCTTATTCCCATAGACGAGTGCACAAGGATAGTTGACATGAAAATAAAACAACTTAGATTAATACCACTGCCATACCAAATGACCTTCACTCACAATTATGCCACCTGTCTTCAGAAACCTCCAACTGCAGCCACAAGAGGATCAAGAAGTGCAGAAACAAGCGGATTCCGTGGTCATTATTTGAAACAGGAGACCAACATAAATCAGATCCAGATCCCTCACATGTACTGAGTGATCAGGAAAGCTACTTGATATCTCTAACACTCTTCTCTCTTAAGGAAATCAGCTACAACAAAAGATACGTACAAGAACTTGATAGCAAAAGAGGCCAACTTATACTGTGACGTTACATGGAAGAGTCACACTTGGTTCAATGTCTATTCATAGCCTTCTTGAAATTCTTTTGTTTTCCAGTCCTGGACTTGAACTCAGGGCCTGAGCACTGTCCTTGGACTTTCTCAAGTCTAGAGCTCTACCACTTGAACCTCAGACCCCTTCTTGCATTTTTCTATGTATGTGGTGCCAAGGAAATGAACCCTGGGTCTTCATGCATGCTAGGCAAGCACTCTACTGCTAGGCCAAACTCCCAGCCCTTGAAATTCTTAATAATAATAATTTTGAACATGTACATGAAGGAAGCACAAAAACAGAAAGAAATTCTCAGTGTGATGTATACATTCTGTATAGGCAATGCTCCATGACCACAGAATTTTGGTGAAATCATAAAGCATAAGGTCTTAGACAGATGGACAATTTAGATGGGGGAAGCATAGTAGATCTCAAACTATGCAAGGGTGGACTGAAAGAGGACTGATGCCCAAAGCACTCATGTGTTCTATTTGAACTGGAATTTACTTCCAATGCCCAAAGAAGCAATGGTATTCTGGGAAACATGAGCATCCAGGAACACTATCAAAATGCTTCTCACTCAAGGGATTTCCCCATATTAGGCAATGACTTAGTGCACAAACCAGGACACACAGAAGGAAAGAAAATGATAGGGCAACATACCCTGTGCCCTCTTGTCAGTCCCCCTTTATAAAACAATGACAAAAGCAAAAACCCTCGGTGATTGTCTGTAGAAAGGTGGAGTGAAAACTGCTGAATTTGCTTTATGGGACATTTCTATCTGGTTGGTAAGTAATGCCTACACACACACACATACACGCACACAAGATGGAGGTTGGAGGTAGGGAGGTCACTGAGGACATACCCTTCACCTATATTTGTTGTGACCCCTTCTTATGATGACTGCTGTCTGCTTTCTGTCCACCATAAGGAGAGCAGCTCCTGCCATGGTAATAGTTCTGCCTCACTTCAGGCCCAGAAGCAATGGTGCTAAAATTCATGAACTAAAATCTCTGATACCATGAGCCAAGCACGTCCTTCTTTGCTTTAGTTCTGTGTCAGTTACTTTGTGATGATGACTGAAAATATGACGGGCACGATTTTGGCATCGTACAGCACAGATGGCATAGTTCAGGGTAAATAATTCATGTTCGCTTTTTAATTTCCAGCAATATAGCAAATTAAAATAGAATACACGATGACATACCCTAAGAAACTACAGAATTGATGAAGAAGCTTTGTGGTTTTAGGATCATCATTAGCCTGTTTTTGTGACTTCTATGTAAAGCACTTCATATTTTTATTTTTTCTTTTTCTTTTTCTTTTACATGAGGTACAATCTCATGTTACATGTTCGCTACTTGGGAAAAAATGAAGTCATCTTTACAATATCTTCTGATAGTCTTCCATCAGTTTGATCATAACACTATCATTAGTGTTAGTAGTCTTGATTCCAAAAGCCCTGTTCTTTTGTGTGTGTGTATTGGTAACCATCTTTAATTGGTAAACTGGAGAGGTAAAGGATGTACTGAGAAAAAGCATAGACATTCTGATCTTACTCTTTGAAACACATGTTTGTGTATGTCTTCCAACCTAAATATTTTCTTCACTTTGTCCTTTCTTTTTTTTTCTTTTTTTATTGTAATTGGTAAAAGGGTTACATGATATTTGCCAGATAGAAGGTGCATTAATTCACATACATTGATACCCTTTCACATGTCTTGGTACCCATTTCTCTCCCCCACACACACCCCCTACCCATCTTGGTTTTCCCCCCTTCCCTATCAAATTTCAAATAACCAAATACAAATAAATTCAATATATCAGATAACAAAGTGAGATACTATAACAATATGAGATAACCAAGGGACAGCAAAGGAGATGACAGACAACATAGTACATTAAGGACAACAATCATTCGTTACATGGCAAGCCACTTTGTCCTTTCTATGGATACTTCTTTACCCCTATGCCTAAAAACCTATATTCATACCTAGAAGTATAAAGATAGGTGTCATCTTTGGCCTCTTCATACGGAAATATCTATTTCTATCCACTCCCTTATTGCATACTTCTTCAAGCAGCATTCCTGAAGGTATATCAGCAACTGGACTCCCTTTACTTTTTGCCTGTAGAATGATTAGAGATCAGTGGGGAAGAGAAGCCAGTATATGTTTTTCCCCATCTATGGAACTAACTGCATCACCCAGGTCTCTTGTGCTTGCTAGATGGTCTCTTCTTCTGTGTTCACAGCTTGCCACATGCAGCATTGTCATCTTAGTTCATGCAAATCCATCTTCCCCATGCTAGCTCAGAAGTACCTCCCATCCTTTTCTTATGTTTTTTCAGTCTTGCCAAAAATTTTGCAGGGAAAACCATCTATAATTGGTTTTCTGATAGTCTCTTTCACTGCTAAATTATGTTTTCCAAAATTACTGAGGAGATAATTATTGATTATCGTAGTAAGGCATGATGCTGATGGTATAATGCCAAGATGTGTAAGACAGAGACCATCTGTCATCCTCAGTTCCCTGAAGTGTCCTATGAGACACACAGATGCATCCAAGATTACTATAAGGTATTGTAGATAGGTACATGGTATCTTGGAACCAAACCAGAGAAGGCTGTTTCTATCACTAGCTTCTGCTATTAAGGATGGACAGTTGCCAGGAATTTGGCCTAGTGGTAGAGTGCTTGCCTAGCATGCACGAAGACCCAGGTTCCATTCCTTGGTATCACATGTATAGAACAAGCTGGAAGTGGTGCTTTGGCTCAAGTGGTAGAGCTCTAGCTTTGAGAAAACTCAAAGACAAGGCTCAGGTCCTGAGATTAAGCCCAGCCAAAAATAATAATAACAATAAAAGGGTCAATGGTATAAACTTTCAAGAAGTACTTTTCACACTGTCCAAGAAAGCTAGATTGAATGGTTCTGGTAACACGACAAGCAAGTAGGAAGATCATTTGAGCAGGCAAACTGAGGACACATTAGGAATATCTGACTAGATTCGAGCCATCATCTA
The DNA here is from genome assembly GCF_031878675.1 of Megascapheus bottae. NCBI lineage: Eukaryota > Metazoa > Chordata > Mammalia > Rodentia > Geomyidae > Megascapheus > Megascapheus bottae. The sequence continues at coordinate 8,143,442 of NC_143527.1, forward strand.
CAAAGATATTCCCATAGCTCAGGATGGTAGATGAAGAGAGGCATAGGGAGGTACAGGAGATTCACTTGACCCATGGAGCCATACATAGTAAACTGGAGGGAGGAAGGAAATGTCATCACGTACGAAGTCTGGACTTAGCTGACCTCTCCTCTCTTGCAAGAGTCAGCACTGAAAGAATCCATGTCATGGTGTCCTATTTTCATGCATTCTTCTGTGCTCTCTTCCTGACCAGATTGAAAGATGGGTCCTCAAAGACAGTAGCAATGCCTTAATTTGTTTTGGTCTCCTAAATAGCTCTAATAATTTACTTATGCAAGGATATTTTAACAGATTTATTTAATGTGCTCCAAATATTACATATTACCATTATCCAGATTAAATAGTTATCTTTAAGACTTTAGTAAAGTAGCATTAAATTATTTGCTTGCTGAAGTGTCAACTTATTAAATATTAATAATCAAATCAAATCAAATACAAATTCAGTCTAACTTTCAGGAATTTGATCTTCTGTGGTTTCAGGTTAATCTTACTAACCATTTTTTCAGTAATAAAGCACTAGTAATGGCTTGATGATTAAAATTCAGACACCCAGCTTGATTAAATTTTCTGATTAAGGGACTAATGTTAAGTAGGCAATATGATGCATTAAGCTCCGTATTACAGTTCTCCTTAAATGGAAGGCTTACTGCACAATTTTAAAACATAAAAAAAATACAGTGTCCAGTGTTCATTTAGTATAAATTGACTGAAATTGAGTGGAAGAAAACTTAAGACTATTTGCCTTATTGATGCTATTTTCATGTGTCTTATCATTATTTCTTAACATTGATTGGAGAGACTGTGATTTGCTTTCACATTTAATCAATGGAAAGAAATATTTGGATCAGGATTCTTCTAGAGTAATATCACTATTACCACATTACAGAGCCCACTTTCCTTTCTCTCGCTATTGATTCTAGGTTTCTGCTTCTCGCTAAACTGTTTAGCCTGTTTGGAATTCATGCGACATTTGCCACAAAAGAAGTGTGAAATGCCACTTTCCATACTGCCGCCTTATAAATTATTCAGTCCTGCTGTTTATCAGCCAGCTTCTGCTTATAGATAAGAAGTCACCTCTCGTTTGCTGCACACATCATAAGGGCCTCGACAATCAAAAACGTTGTGTAGCTTGCTAAGCAAGCAAGGGCTTAAATCTAAGCAGGAGTCATTTGAGATGGGACTCTTCCTACTGAAACAAGCCCCACCAGTCTTGCCTGCAGTGAAACAACAATAGTTCAGAGTCCAAAGTGTACAGCTGAAAGGAAGATACCAACTCTCAGTAGAGCAGAGACAATCTTCCAGCTCTTTTTAAATGGGTAGATTTACTGAACCAAAAGCAAGGAACAAATTGCCATTAACAGAACATGACAGACTGTGTATTTTTTTCATTTTTCATTTTTTGTTGTGGTTGGTCATGTGGCTTGACCTTAGAGCCTGTGCACTTCCCTGAACACTCTACGCTAGTGCTCTACCACTTTGAGCCACAGTGCCACTTCCAGTTTTCCGGGGATTCATTGGAGATCAGGGTCTCACGGAGTTCCCTGCCAGGGCTGGCTTCAAATCATCACCCTCATATCTCAGCCTCTTTAGTAGCTAGGATTATAGCTTTGAGCCCCTGACACCCAGCAAAAGTTTTTCATTTTTGCAGCTATGTCATTATTGACACTTTTCTCCTACTGTGAAAAGACTTGGATATGATCTGTGCATATGTGAAATATTTGCCTTTTTAAAAACAATTTATTGACTTGTATCTACTAAAAAAAACTAATAGTATCTTCAAGCATCTAAGACTTCAGTGGACTGCCACTTGGACATAAGAGGTATGACTAAGTTTACTATGACTTTAAGTGATTATTACTGAAAAAATGACTAAACTAATCATAATATTTCTGAGTCCTCTCAGAGTTCTGCATTGGGTTATCTACTGTTTTTTTATTCAATTCAAATTTTGCATGAAATATAGATCTGAACTTTGAAGAAGCCTCACAAATTTCATTATGTATATAATCAACCAATCAAAAAAATTAACTTCAGTGACTCACAAAGCACTCAATGAGATACTGTCATGAACTGAAAAGAAATATCTATACATAGTAGATGCATTGTCTCATATATGTTAGATACCACCTTCTCTCATTTGCTCAGTTTAGGATCTAAGACACAGATTAAAACAGCTTACCTAAAGCTCGTTGCTATCACATGCCTGTCATCCCAGCTACTCAGGAGGCTGAGCTCTGAGGATTACAGTTCAAAGCCAGCTCAGGCAGGAAAGTATGTCAGACTTTTCTCTCCAATTCACCATCAATAAGCCAGAACTGGAGATGCAGCTTCATGGTAATGCCCCTATCCTCTAGCATAAAAACTTAACAAGAGCACCTGTGTATAAGTTCAAGGTCCAAGATCTGCACAAGTGCACATGCATGTGCACACGTACACACACACACACACACACACACACACACACACACACACACACAAACACACTTACCTAAATTAGTAAACCACACCAGGACTCAGACTTCTAGTCTCCTGGGCTAGCACTTCCTTTCCTTGTGAAACCCACATTCTCTCTGGACTAAAACAGCACACAGACAATAATTAAGGGGGAGAGTCAAGGGATAGTAAGTTTTTTATGAATTGATAGGTCACTAGTTACTAAAATTCCATACTTTTCACAGTTGGTGGCATACCAGGACTGGTTCCTCTCCCTGCCATGTTCCCGTCCACTTTTCCATACATCCTTGGTGAGTTCCCAGTCTAATTAGGGTCATTTGCTGTAACTTTTGATATGATGCTCGGAGTGGCTTTTGCTAATGTGATGGTAGAAGAGGAAAAGACTTGAAACTACCTGTACTCAAGATTTATTGTCCTGTACAACCACCTGCACTCTGAGGAGCCTGATGCAAAGACTGGGTTAATTGACTAAATGCTGCCTAGATCATCCAGACTAAGCCAACTCTCCCTCACACTGCCTGAATGAGAAGAGCCCAAATCAGCAAAGCTCCAAGCAATTTGTTACTGGAGAGAACCCCAAGGATGCATGAGAAAGGCTCCCTTTTTTATGTAAACCACTGAGGTTTTAAAGTGAATCATTGATGGTCTAGCATTCACTCACACACTAGACAAAACAAAGTTCAACTAATCATAATTATTGTCTGCCATAATATAGTATAAAATATAAAGAAATATGAGAGGCGAATGAAAGGAGATTGAAAATAACTTATGCACATGCTGTGTCTAGTTTTAAGGAACTGGATTCCTATGGAAATAGAAAAGAAAGTTGCCATTGTTTTCAGTAAGCTTAAAATTGAATTGATGCTATGTGCCATTGGCATATTAAAAAAAAAAGTTACTCTGCTGTTTAAAAGTTCACATTGAGGCTAAGTGCAGTGGCTCCTGCCTGTAATCCTAATTGCTTGAGTTAAAGAGATTAGAAGATAGCAGTTTGAGGACTGCCAGGGCAAAAAAAAAAAGTGAGAATTCATCTGCACTAATGGCTGGGCATTGGACACACATTTATGATACAGTAGTGCAAGGAAGCACAAATTGGAGGCCCACCAACAAAGTACACACTTCCACTTTAAATCCTCATTAACCCATAAGACATTGTTAAAAGAATAAAACATATAGGAAAACCAGGGAGCTGTGAGAACGCCCTTAGGAAGCATAAATCATAGAAGTGAGGATGTTTTCCAGTAAGAAATGAGTCCGACTCATGGCATCTGAGATTCTCAGTCCACCCCACATCTCTTCAGAGAAGACTTATATATTCTCTTGCCAGGGAACATTTAATGGAAGAGCATTTGCCTAGCAAGTATAAGGTTCCGAGTTCAATCCTCAGCAACAAAACAGAACAACAACAAAAAAGGACCAATCTCCAAAAAAACTGAGTTTTTCTTTTTAGAATTGTGGGAACCTGTAATTGCCGAGCCATGAGGGGAGAAAGAGCAATTCCTCTTAGCAATACTGGGACCCGAGATTCTGCCCTAAAGGTGAGTTAATCAGAATCCAAACGTCCTTGGACCCCAGGAGTTAGGGAAAGGCCTAAACAAATGGAGGCTGTTGGCTGTTTCCATCCCCTTTCTAAAACAAGGAAGTCACTCATCCTGAGATTGTCCGACTTGCCTGTGTCTGCTGCCTCACCTCCTGTACTACTCCCCTGTCTGATAATCAGTAAAGACTCTGTGAACGGGCCCTTGGGCAGACTGCCGCTGGCTAGAGGTGAGGGCTCTCCAGTGCGCCCCAAACCAACCCCAGGGTCGATCCGATTTCCATCAGCGCATTGCCTCTGTTCGAGGTGGCGGTTTGCAGCATACCATGACATTTTGGACTGATCCAAATTGCTAAATACGAATCCTGGTAAATGGCGATTACCATCAAACAAGGCTTCCCTTTATCATTTGAGGCAAAAGAAGTGCTGTTTAAGCAGATTCCATCCCAGTGTTGTAATGGGAACCAGGGGATTTGGGAAGACTCTTAGATGCTTAAGGAAGAAAGAAGAAAAGCCGAAAGTTCCCTCTGCCGCGCTTTGCTAGAAGGGGAGCCAGACTTTGGGTAAGGGCATTAGAGGAAATGGCCTGTCTGCTTCCCAGGACCATGGTGGGTTTGCTTCTCTACCAAGAACCTGCCTTGCCGTGACTGCGGCATGAAGTGACCAGGTGTTGCCACCACTGCATGCCACCCACTTTCCCCACAGCTGTTAGTCTCAGAGTTACTGCCATGTGTGCCAGGCGCAGTCTACTGCATCTCAAGCGTGAGTTGTTCAGGTGCAGATCCGGTGCCCTGAGAATGCAGGCAGAAACATACCATTCCAGGAAATCACAAGTGCCAGGCACACAAACAGAAGGACAGCCAGTGAGGAAATTGGGGAAGTCACCGTGAGGCTTTTGAAGAGCCAGCCTGAAGTAGACCAGGAAATCTATTCAGGGAAGACAAAGGGAAGCTGAGCAGACAGTGGCCAGAGAAAATTCTCCCCAAAGCCCCAGTCTGTGGTGAAGGTCGACCTTGCTTCCACTTCTCTGACTGAAAAAAAAAAAAATCCATAGGGTATTTTGAAATTGTTTATGAAAGTTAGGCTAAGGGCACAGGTGTAAGAGAGGAAAACAGTAGAAAACTTAACATAGGGCAGTTACAAGATTAAAGGGAAAATTGAAGAACAAGGCAGAAAGAACATTATATAGTATAAAAAACTCAATACAAATAACTGTGAACCCCAATGATATTAAAGTCCTTTAAATTTTCAGCATCAAATCACACATGACATAGGAAGCTATTATTACATATTATATGTTCTAGTCTAGGTATTATATATACTATATTATATATTATCATAAAGTACCTATATAGATTTTTTCCTTTTCACATGTACTTAAAACAAGAATTTCAAAAGAAGAAAAGTGAAAGATGAGAGAAAACCCAAAGAATTGGAAGATGAGGTTAATCAAACTAGAAATAGAAAATAAATGTGAAATAATCCATGCATAACAAGGCCTAATGTCCTACAACACAGAGGAAGTTCATTTCCAGTGTATTGTCTTGTGAGTATTGCTGCTACATTGGTTCATCCTTTGTCCTTTGTCTCACCTTTTCACTGTGGAGGGGGGTTGGGATTGGGGGGAGAGAAAATGGGGGAGGGGGTAACAGTGTTGGAAAAGAAATGTACTCACTACCTATGCAAGTGTAACTTCTCTGTACAACAAAACCCATGACAAAAACAACAAAACCCCTGACAAAAACAACAAAACCCCTGACAATAAAAATAAATTAAAAAAAGAACAAAAAATAAAAATAAAAAAAACCCAGCAAACACAGAGCAGTTGTTATAGAACAAGAAAATGAAGCCACTGTGCAGAGGGAAATGAAGAAAACTGGAGACAAAGGACAGCAAAAGGTGGAAAGGACCCACGGAGCCTACTCTGTGAGTGGACCCAGGCTAGGTCGTGGGGGGGCACTTCCCATCTGTGTTGTGCCCAGAAATCTCATGGTCAACACCACAGGCCAGGATTAAAGAAAGCCCCCTTCACTATTCAGTTTAACCATGATCACATCTGCCTTTGGTTTTGTCATTGCTCTAATTTGCCCAATAATGCCGGGAGTGCCCTCCTCTATGGAGGTCGGGGCTAAGTGTCAATGTCTCTAAAAGATCACATAATATTTTCATAGGAAGAGCGTCTCAAAACTGAACTCAAATGCTTAGCTACTCAAACGCTGTGAACCCAATATTTATATGATGCCTTTCCAATTATTGAATAATAAAATTCAAATGCGTATGTTAAAATCCATTTAAGTTTAACAATAAATAGCCATTTCCGTTTGTAGTAAATAAACCTGAGGAATTATTGTTATCTTCTGAGAACTTTTTTTCCCCTTTATTACTGGGTTTATGCAAATTGTTATTATCTCTTAAAAGCTCAAATTCGGGAGTCACAGCTTGATGCAAAGAATTGAACAGTCAGCCTGTCAGGCCTCTTTTTTTTTTACCTTTTAAATCTGCCTCTAGCCTGGACTAGTACGTGTATAGTTTAATCTCTGTTAGTAATACTGTAAAGTAGGTTTGATTTGGATTATAATGAGTAAGAAGCTTTGCTGGAATCTATCTAAAGAGATTATTTCTATGATTTCATTTTGTTGTATTCATAGACTGTGCTGGGTGTGTTCTATTTGCTGAATATACCCACCTTTGAATCAAGTGTCTTGCCCAAAGGAAATCTGACAGCTAAGCTTGAGGTTCAGAAAATAATATATATCTATTTGGAACAGGAAAAAAAAAATCTCCCAAATTTTCATCCAAACTAAATTTGCACAACTTTCCCAGATGGATTATATTGGATAAAGTGTTTTCTCTACCTTCAGTAATTAAGCACACAGTTATAATTTTCTTGAGACCAATTTCTTTGTCTGTTGAAAATTGGACTTAATACTAGGTTTTTCTTTTTTCAAAATAAACAGATTCTTTTCATATTAAAAACAATTCATGGTGAAACAATGGAAAGTAGTGATTTTTAAAAAATATCTTTATTGTTTTTAAGTAGTTGTATAACTGCATTGTTGAATGGCAATATGAATGTGAATATAGTGCTTATTTGAATAAAACATATTATTAAGGAAGCAAAAAGCAATTTGTGGTATGGTAGGAAAGAGCAAGATTTTGAATAAGTGAACATTATCATAGCCCCATCAAACTAAGTACTTACCTCACATTACTATGTATATATATATATATATATATATATATATATCCTCACTGGCTTGTTCATTCATTTGCAAATACACATAATCAAATATTTAAATTAATATTTTCCTATACATTCTGATAACATGTTCTACTTTATCATATTATCTCTATCAGGATTGTCTTCTTGTAATTTTAAAAGCTTCATAAAACCAAGATCCAATTAATTGACTTAAAATCATTTTCTATGTCCTTGAACAGATACATGATTAGTTACTCAATTATTATTTTCTACCAATAGAATTTTATTTTTTTAAAAAAAATATGAGTTTCCAACATTTTTGCTAGTTCTAGAATTTGACCTCAAGGCTTTGCGCTTGCTAGATCTACAAATTGAATCACACCTTTAGCACAGTATGTATAAATTTTGAACCAAATGATCAAGGTTTTAAAAATCCCTTTTGATTAGATCACGTCCTTGAACCTGAAGTGCCGATTGAAGACCACTGGTTCATTCACTAGTCTAGCAAATACATATTGACTGCCTACTATAGCCCAGATACTAGTAGGCCATGAAAAAACTCTTTCCTTTAGCATATTTGCATAAAGAAGCAAAATCAATCAATAAATAGATAAAAGCACAAGTAAACAGATCAATACAAATGTAAGGTATGAGGAGTACTAAATGATAGCAGCTCTGAAGGATGGGTCAAGCAAAGTAAAGAGACAAGCAACAAGCTGATCTTCTATAGCAAACCATAAGACAGGTCTCTTCAGCTAAACCATGTAAGTTAACAAAGCAACAACAAGGTGAGGTAAGCCAGGCGTGTAAGTGACTGTCTCTGTAACCACTGTGAGGAGGAAAGATGTAATTTAGCTCACGGCTTCAGAGGTTTCAGTCCATGGTGGGCTGTGGAGAGGCCACAGTGCATGATGGTGGAGGTAATGTGTGAGAGAGAAAATCACTCATGTCATGCTGCCCAGGAAGCTAATTCACACAGAGAGGGAGCAGGGACAGGCATACCCCTCAAAGGCATGACCTTGGTGAGTTACTTCCTCCAGCTGGTCCCATCTTGTAGTGTCATTTCCTCCCAGTCATATCCAAACCACAGTGAGAACAGGGGCCGACAGTCACCGTAGGATGGGCATCTGAATAAGTAGAAGGGACTTTGGATACATTTTAGAGAATGATGTAGTTGGAAGGCTGGAAAAGGCTCTGCCATGGAACTGTGGCCTTTCCTTTTCTGTACAAGTACCTGTGCTTGAATTCAAGACCTTGCACTCTCGCTCAGCTTTTCCCTCTCATAGCTGGTGCTCTACCATTTCAGTTGTGCCTCTACCCTGGTATTTTGCAGATTAATTTAAAAAAAGAATATCTATTTCTCTCTCTCTCTCTCTCTCTCTCTCTCTCTCTCTCTCTCTCTCTCTCTCTCTCTCTCTCTCTCTTCGCTCTTGGATTTATCTATCGGAGCTGGTTCTAAACACTTACTTTCAGATAGCAGCCTCTTGAGTAGTCAGGGTTAAGGGTGTGAGCCAGCCACACCCAACAAGGTGATGGTCTTAAGGGCATGCCCTTCTCAGAAAGTGTACACAGTCTAGTTTAATAAAAAAAGACAATGAGTTGACATAAAAGAAGGCTTTCTTCCATTCCCAGGTCACTTAATATAAAGCCTCAGTTTTCTCACCTGTAAGGTAGAAAAATAGAATATTTATTTTGTAGAATTGCTAAGAAATTCAAATACAAAATGAGGGGTGAGGGTCTGATCCAGGCAGGATAGCACCTGCCTAGCATGTGTAAAGTCCTAAGTTCAAAACCCGACCCAGCCCCTCCCTCAAAATGTCATGTTAAGGTGAGCAATCAAAGGGTTAAAGCACCAAATTACCATTCCATATTGGTTTATAGTGGGGCTTCACTGCTCAGAACAGAGTTCTTTCTCTATATTCCATCTCGGTTTGGGATAAACTTGAAGTTACCCCAAGCAGTTCAAAAGCACAAAACAGATGCTGAAAATGACGGAACTCTATTTGTCGTATATAATAGATTTGTTTTACCACTGATTATGTCTGTCATGGATGAAAAGTAAAATGAAAGTTGTTTCCTAGTTGACTATTTCATACTTGAAGAGTGGAACTCCCGGGATATTTGCAAGCTATGATATGAATGTCTAAACCTTGTGAGATTTACAAAAGTACTAAGTACCATCAGGTACAGGCAGATGAAACCTGTAAGACTACCTACTTGGAGACTAAGAACTGGAGGGCCAGAGCAAGAAAGTTTGTGAAACTCCAGCTCCAATTAACCAGCAAATTGCTGGACGAGAGGTGTGGCTCAAGAGGTAGAGTCTAAGCTATGACAAAATAGTCAGGAAACCCTCAGTTCAAGCCCTGGTACTAACACACACACACACACACACACACACACACACACACACACACACACACACAAAATGTCAGGAGATACATACCAGGCATATATGAAACAAAGAAACTTCATAGTAAATTCAAGTCCTCCAGTCCTATCTCAACATATATATGCAGATATTAAAACTTCAACCTATATCTGTATCCCACTCTGAAAAAGTAAATGAACTGCTCTAATTGAAATTGAATTATTACCTAAGGAATCGAGCAAGTTTTAAGTATTCCCTTGTGACACAGAAAAACATTTGTAAAATAAAGTTCTCATTCCCAGGAGATATTCTCAAGGATCAAATTAATGGCTTCCAGTAACGTGTATCTCAAGATCAATTAAATCATTCTGGATATCTTATTTTCAAAGTCATACAAAAGAAAATGTACCTTTCAAGAACAAAAAAAAATTAGCTACTTGATTTACTTTCTGGCAACATATATTAGCCCATTGATTGTAATGTTGATTCCCTAAAATAGCTGCAACTTGATCCCTAAGGAAACCAATTTTGGAGGACCTGACATTAATTCAAATCATTTTTCCTCCCAAAATAACTACAATCTGATGTTCTCAAAGTACAGAGTGTCTGTCCTGCTGAGTCATATTTCTTGCTAGTCACCTTGTCTCCTGCTTTCCTTTTTGTCATTTAATTGCACGTCTAGAATCTGCTAAATATAGTGTTTGGCTGTTTTTACCTTCTCTCAGGACAGTATGTGATTTATGGGAGGGCAGAAACTTACACCGGCTGACTCACAGATACCCAGAATTCAGAGAGACACACTGGACCCTTCACAAGGCTCTGAGCCCTACAACTTGGTAGAAAGAAGTATTTTATATATATACATATATATACATATATATATGTATATATATAACTCTTATGAGTTTTGTCATTTTTTTTACCTTCCCCTAGATTAGAAACTGATTAGATCCCAAATTTCATGATAAATTCAAGAGCAGAATAGAAGTGTTGCTCCATCAGAAGGTTTAAGTGATAGAAAAGTTTATGAACTCAAATTAGATCATGCTATGAAGAATAGGGACCTTGCCTGTATTCTTCTCTTTCTTATGTCTAACCACCTCTTAGCTTCCGCATAAACGTGAACCCGAGAGAACAGGTCTGCCACTCACTAAGCAAACAAGTAAGAGACTCATTTCTAAATGGTATGAGGAATATGTAAGGAGTTAGGCTAGGCCCCTCCATAAGTGCGGTGATACATTGTCTGTGTGATCCAGCAGGTGGCAACAGCCTGGAATCAGGCTGTGCCTGACCTTCACCTCGGCTCTGCTGCTTGCCAGCTCTTCAAGGCTCTGTTTACTTAGCTACTGGGTAACCTGGAGATAATCTGGGTTCCTTATGCATTTTAATAAAGGATAATGACATCTAGGTCTTTGGTTACTTGGAACAATTGCTAATTTTTTCCACCTTTTCTCCAATAAATAGAAATGATAGTGGCAAAGTCATAGACAGAAGAAGGTGTTTTTGAATGCTCTTTCATTTCTCCATTTATATTAGGTATGGGGTCAGTGAGGAAAGAGGAGCTCTTGGTGTCTAACTCAAGTGCTGCTCACACCAACCACCAGCCTTGGTTGACCTTGCAGCTGGCCTTGACCTTGACCCCTCTCCATTCCTCTGAGGAGCCATGGCGGACCAGTGCCTCCCTCACCCACTCACCATGAGGGAGAGAACAACCCAGGTTTATCTCTGATCCACAGAAAGGGCCATGGGCTTTGGAGTTTGCAGAACCCAGCTTCAAATTCTAACTCCTTTACTATCTTTGCAGTTTTGCTCTTTCATCCTCTAAATAAAGAAAATATTGCCTTCCTTAAAAGAAAAAAAAATCTATTGTAATGTTAAATCACATGTACCTGCTGGAAACATCCTGGGCTTGGAGTCTGGGTTAAGATCCTTTCTCTCTCTGCCAGACATCACTATTGTCTCCTAAATGCTGTCAACTATTACTGAGAAAATAGGCTGTTGCAAAGAAATCAAATTCTATGTCTGTGATGAGGAGGCAAAGGGACCACAGCCTGGTGCTTCATTGTGATGAAGAATTAACCTTACTCAAAGAAAGAGGTGTACTTTGCCCTCAGCCACTGGGGGGCGGGGTGATCTCTAGGCCCTTAGCTCCCCTGACTGATGAGAATGTCTTTGTCTGGAAACTTTGGCCACCAGCTAGTATAACTGTGATTGATTATGGGGACTTAAGGTCAGGCCACAAAAGTTCTGACTTCCAAAGAAACTAACAACAAAATGTGCTAGCCAGACCACCAGAAGGACTGGACACAAGAGTTCAGCATGTAGGCAAAGGATGATTGCCCTGAATGGAACTCTAGACTGAGCTTCCCTAGCTGGCACTGTGCACAGTCATCCCTTGGGGCCAGAATGAAGTACCACCACCCACTGAGGCAGCATCAGTTCAGGAAGGGGCAGCCAAGGCCTAGGACTCAGACCCCTCTTGGGTTCTGCACAGTGCATCTCTTCCTTCTGAAGTCTGTGTTCTCAGGGATAATAAATGGGTAGCCATGAGCACAGAGGCTGCCAGGGAGTCCTCTGAGGGGTTCTGGCAAATGATCAAGCCTCGGGGTGTTCAGAAGGCTCCTTTGAGTTGTTGTTTTGGGTGAGGGCCGTCTCTTCTCCCTCTGTAGTTGACTCACAACACTTGCATTTCTAGAAAGAGGAGACAAAGCAACAGGGAAAAGAGTTCCTTTTTCAGCAGATTACTAAGAGAGAAGGACTTTGAAGGAGATGCATAATGAAAGGGAGAGAAGAAACGGCTGGTTGAGAGGAAGGCATGTAAGTAAATTTTCCTGAAGTAACATTTTCTGAGGGGTAGAACTAGGTAGCAAAATGGAAAAGGTATTTCAGGACAGCAGGCGTTGCTGAACACATAAGACTCTCCTGATTTAGTCATTCAGAGCAGGAGCTCAAAGAATCTGCAGTTTTTGTGTCACCCCGGGTGATTTTGAGGTTCAACCACTTTGAAGAATGAGTCATGAATGGAAACATTTCTGAGGACTTTCAGTGCCAAATGGAACCAAATGAACTTTTTTGGTCCAATTCTCCTTGATTGAAATATTATTTTCTTTGTACTTCCCAGATAGCTATGTTCCAGTGACACGGAGAGGGAGCTGGCAGTCGCTCTGTAGCCCACATGCCATGGAGGACTACTCTCTGCATCTCCTTGCTGATTCGAGAGAGTTCTGGAACCCTGTACCCAGCTATGGTGACAAACATAGCCAAGCCAAGGCAATATGTTCACTGTTTACTGTTCTGCTTGATCTGAGTCTGTCTTTCTTTTCTCATTTGTCATTTGACTGCAGCCTCACACACTTGCAGTCACTGGTGGCCTTCAAGAGGTCATCATTGTCATTTGTTAGAGGAACAGACCAGGAGAACAATTTGGAGATCAGGGTTCATGTGATTTCTGCTTCTAAAGAGAAGAAAGGGTGGTGATGAATTCAGATGGAAAAAAAGAAAAAGAAAGAAAGAAAGGGAAAGAGAGAGGGAAAGAAAGCATGAAGGAAAGAAAAAGAGAGAGAGAGAAAGAAAGAAAGAAAGAAAGAAAGAAAGAAAGAAAGAAAGAAAGAAGAGAGTAAGAAAGAAAGAAAGAAAGAAAATTATATTTTAGCTTCCTCTGAGCCACACATTGAAAGCTCCATTGTTTTCTGTAAGTGTTGGCACCAGAGATTTATCATCTGAGGAATCTTTGTTTAAAAAACCAAACCAACAACATCTAAGGGAGTCATTTGCTTAAAGTGGATTTATGATTTCCAAGGGCAGGTTTCACAATGCAGAAACAGTATCCTATGACTTAAAATCACTCAAGGCACAGAATGTGTGAGTGCGCTTTTAATTGGCACCTCTCCCCACTCCTCTATGATCTGTAAGCTACTGTTGGCTGAGTACAGTGGCTCATTCCTATAAATCCAATTTTTTAAAAGGATGGTGGTAAGAAGCCAGCCTGGGCAAAACTTTAGGAGTAGTGTATACCGAAGAAAAAGGTATGATAATATAGGCCTGTCATTTCAGCTACATTGAAGGAGATTGGTAGGAGATTCATAGTACAAGGCTAGCCCCAGGCAAAAATCAGGAGACCCTGTCAGAAAAGCAACCAATGCAAAAACGGAAAGCAAAAAACGAAGGAGAGGGGTAAAGGGGAGAAATGGAAGGTAGAAGGGAGGGAGGGAGGGAGAAACAAAATGAAATAAGGAAAAATAGGCTAGAATAAAGTAAATTGATAGAATGCTTGACTTGTACAAACCTTAAGTTCAAACACTAGTATCATCATCTCGAAAAAGAAAAGAAACTGATCTGCGGTAAAGTAATAGAACTCAGCTGGGCACCAGTGACTCACGCCTGTTATCCAGGCTACTCAGGAGGCTGAGATCTGAGGATCACCATTCAAAGGCAGCCCAGGCAGAGATTTCACTGAGACTGTTATCTCCAAGCAACTAACAAAAAGCTGGAACTGGCACTGTGGTTCAAGTGGTAGAGTATTAGCCTTGAGCAAAAGAAGCTCAGAGATAGCACCTAGGCCCTGAGTTCAAGCCCCAGCACGGGGACATAAAGGAAATAGAACTGATTTCCTACCTGATACATATAAGCATGGGGTGAGGACTAAAGGACTACATAAAAAGCACCTTTCTATTAAAAGTGAAGAATTATATGCATACACACACACACATATATATATATATATGATAAGAAAGCATGTATACATATAGATACATATATGCATGTACATAAGGGCATATATTATAGATGGATTAGGCAAGATTAAGATGAGAGAACAAGCTTGCAATCTTAATGGAAGGCATAATATTTTGGAAATACCATCAAACCCTGGAAATGAATAGGAAAGTGATTATCCACCACAGTAGAACACTGGCAAAGGGTGTGAGCATCAAGCAATGGGTATATGAGATATCCACCTTCATTAGAAAGAAGAGCTGTGCCAACTAAAGTCAAGAGAACTCACTTTCTACGTTTTGAATTAATGGAAATAGAAAGTCTGGATAATTGATGGAGTGTTAAAATGTAGGGCCCTCAAGCATGACTTTGGTATTGTCAGCTGTGGGAGGCCATCTGGTACAGTGAGTTAAGTTTGATATAAGCCTGCACTGTGATCCACTAACTCTACTTCTGGGCATATATCACAGTGAATTTCTCACACCAACTCTTAAGGGGTTATGTGTTAGAATATTTATTGGAGCCTTATTTGAGAAAGAATTGAGTTGGAGAAAAGGTTGAGGAAGTGTATTGCCAGGAAAATGGATAACTAAATGAGGATGGATGTTCTCCGAACAGGAGCCACATATTAGGTGTGCACATATCAAAATGGTAAGCCTTGGCAGACATAATGAGGAGAAACAATACATAAGAAGTAGAAAAGCTGATATTTAACTCAACAGTGGTTATGCTTAAATCACACAAACATTCAAAAAATAATAGACATCTTCTCCAAAGGACATGTAAACAAGAAGACACTAGAGTAAGTGTTTACATTGAAAAATAAAAATGAGTCATGATGATAAAATGGGCAACTTCGTGCATTAAAAAAATCACTGAATCAATGACAATAAGAGGCTTTTACTGGGTGAATTGGGTTACTGTCAAGTGACCGTGGGTATTATTATGTAATCATCATTATATAACTTTGTTTATATCGATTTACTTCCAACACAGTTATATACTTTTATATATATAACAGCATATTAAAAAAAGAGGTTGGAATTCCACAGACCTCAAGATGAAGATCTGTTCCTGGTGGCATTTCTGTGTCTTGAGGTTGTTTGTCTCATGGCTTCTGTCTCAAAACCATGGAAGAATGCACCCAAAGCTAAACTGAATGCATCGTTGTCATGAAAAGCAGTGTCAAATTTGTCTTCTTGGAATACTTCTTTATTCACAGATCATCTTTGACTTTAAAAAATATTTTGTTTCCAAACAAGTCATCTTTCTGATGAATTATCTCAAGAGTTTACCACTATTTTTTTCACTGTCACTATTGTGTAACGTTGCTTTTCTAATCTAGTTATTTTCAGCCCTTTTTATGAAAGATGAATTGCCGTGGGGGTTAACCAAAATGAGTTGGAAGGAAATCTATTCAAGGCTATCTTGTCCATTAAAATGAGAGTCACTAGTTTTGCAAAGGATGCTGACTTTAGCTTGACTATTGTTACTACTGAAATTTAGGGCACAACCATTAGGGACAAGCATTTGTTAATGAATTTTTAAAACATCATAATGCTGTTCCCTTAAAAAAAATTATCATGGCAGATCCTCTGTGAAAGAAGTTATAGGTTCTCTGAGAATGACAATTTCACATACTCTTATAAAGTGTAAGTAAACATCAGCAGGGAGAAATAAATATTTTCAAGCTGCATTTCAGATGTTTTCAATCACTCTAGCATATTGGAGGAGAAAGAAGACAGGAAAGGTATTTAATCAGGCTCCATAGTGAGGTAGCTGTTGTACTAGATCAACTATTGAATAATATATAAAATATTACAATGCAACTATGCAATGCCCACTAATAATGTGAGGCTCCTACCTCCTACCTCCCCAGCCTCTCCTCCTTTTTTTATAACACTTCCCACAAACCATTGTTCTTTGATAAACTACCACGTGAATTAATTGGGAAAAGACTGTGTGTCTTCTTCTAAAGCTAAGTTTATCCTTTGAAATACAGGAAGGTGATGGGTATAAAGCCTGATTGTGAGGAACACAGATCATAATTTTTACTGTGAGATGAGCCTGAACTCACTGAATCAGTGCATGATTTGAGGAAGACAACTTCCCTGGATTTGGAGAACACAGTTTAGATGCTGAAATGGAAGATGCTGACTAACATTTCTTCTAAATAGGCATGGCTACATTTTTTTTCACCCTCTGGGGACTGAAAAGGGATTACTTTTAGCAACTTACTAGCTCCTCAATTAACAAGATGGTGTTAAAAATTGATTACTTCTTATTCTATTGGTATGATTGTAATCTTAACTGGGAAACTCTGGAGCATCATGCTTTAAACCAAAACTTCCTGAAAATAATATTTTAGGCATAGGCAAAAATCCAACAACATGAAAACCACGTGGAACAATCTACACCCCCATCAAACAAAGTTAAAGAAGTTTAAGTTGTTTGTCTAGACAAAAAAAATATTTCCCAAACTATTAGGGTTAGAGAAGACAATATGAATTCTGTTATTGGGAATTTCATTAAAAATGTCATTGGATCATACGCGTGTGTGTCCTGAGACACACAGCATTAAGGAAGATAAATAGGAAAGTGGAGTTTGCACATAGGACATGGCCACTTGGGACCCGGAGGACAAGCAGCATCCATCTTATGAGTATTCCCAGTAGTGCTAGCCCAGCCTGGTGAGCGTTACCCACAAACAGGACACGAGGGAACCCCTCCATCCTCTCATAATCCCGCACGACAGAACAAGCACGCGTGGCTGCTGTCATCACGCACACATCCGTATCAACTGCCCTTTGGAAGAGAAGACACGAAAGCTCTGTGCAAAGGGGGTGCAACACACAAGCCAAGACAGGTGTGTGAACGAAATGATGAAGGATGAAAGATGACGCAGAGGAAGACAAGCCCAAGTTCCCAAGGGGAGGATGGCCCTAGGGAGAGACATTCCTTAGGAAACAAAAGAATGAAAGAGTGGGAGCAGAACGGAGAGGAAGGTCATAAGAGAGGAAAATGCAGTTATCATAGTCAATATTTGTGAAAGTGGAGCTGGGAATGTTGGTGGAATGGGTGGGGTTCGGGGAAATGGGGACAGTGATGAAAGAGATGACGTGAATCCAGATGCATTGCCCTCACAGACTGGTATGCTGAATTCAACCCCTTTGTACCACTACTCAAACACAATATTTTTTAATGACAGAAAAGAGTTACCCCTTTCTGCATCTCACCTCCATGATAACACTACAAACTTAAATAAATACGTATAAATGAAATACATGCATTACCCGAATTGGGAAGTGGCAATACATCTCTACAACACCTTAATAATAACAATAAATTTCTATCTATAAAACAAAAGACAGAAAAGATGACCCAACTTCAGTGACTACATGAAAGTAAGCTTGTCTCTATGTTCCTGTCAGTGAAGGGTGGAGG
The DNA here is from genome assembly GCF_031878675.1 of Megascapheus bottae. Classification (NCBI taxonomy): domain Eukaryota; kingdom Metazoa; phylum Chordata; class Mammalia; order Rodentia; family Geomyidae; genus Megascapheus; species Megascapheus bottae. The sequence goes on from NC_143527.1 coordinate 8,161,199, forward strand.
AATTCAAATCTCTAATACACGAAGCTGAAAGCCTGGCATGCAGTAGGCCTTCAATAAAACATACACATTCTCTTCTGTGGAAAGAGAAACTTCATCATTCAGACGTCCTCGATGAGATTTGCCAACTCTCTTCATTAGTAATCTCTAGATTCTGTCACTCTCATTGCCTTTGGTGCTCTTATTACCTTTGAAAGGAATTCTTCATGGAAAAGGATCTGTAATTAGGATACCAAGGAGAAATGAGCACCTGAATAGCTCTGTAGCACCTGCCTATTGTCTCCACTGCTTTTTATCTCTAGGCTTGCAATATCAAAAGGACTCAGTACACATCACAAATGCAAAACCCAGGCCAGTCTCAAAGTTTGTTCATCTCCCATTAGAAATACTGGCTGTGCAGTTTTTCTCTCTCTCTTAAAACTGGCACTTCTCAACTGCACATCCCATCATTAGTGCTTGGTTTTCTCTTCACTGGAGTGTTTTTCTGTTCTCCTTTCATCACTTCAGTGAGTGGGGTATTCAAGGGAGAGAAATAATGTCTCAGAGCATGCTTCATGTTCCAAAGAAAGGGGCAGAGTCCAGTTCCTTGATGAGCTTCAACCTTTTCATCCAGATGGAAGGAGGCTCAATTTGTTTTGTTGGCAAAGCTGAACTGGTTAGTCAGGCAGTTCAACAGTTCAGGTTTATTGTAATTAACTGGCAGATCTGAGTCTGAGACCAATGCAAAGCAGGTCAGCAACAGAAGAGTGTGCATTCTGTTGAAATTACCCATCAAGAATAGCTTTTCATGGCAACAGTTAGCCCTGTCAATAGTTCACAGCATAAACAGCAAGTGAAGGTGGTTATCAAAACATCAGTTTGACCTTTCACTGGGTGATCACTGCTGCTCTTTTACTAGTATGAGTGCAGGCTTTCTGCTTCCCTTGTCTGTATGAACTTTTCTGCTGGAGCCTCCATGCCCAAAAGCACAGCCTTTGAGGCTTGTGGATGTTCGAAGGCAACATAGAACTTGCATTGTCCTATGAACAGCCTGAGTAACAGGTAACGTGATGAGTTTTCACTTGCCTAGCACTATGCCCTTCTCTCTTGTGTGACAGCACAAGTCAGCAAGATGCTGAACTTCTTGACAAAGTGCAGCCATGACTCACAAATCATCCACAGGCCGAGTGGATAAAGAGAAGGATCGATTTGTCTACTCTGAACCAAACAGGTTTATTCTTTCCCTTGGAAATTTCCATGATGACAACAACACCAACAATAACAACAACAACACGTCTGCTGTCTTTCACAAAAGATAGGAGAAAATTCTCTGTGCTCTTTACGCTGGTAATCACAGATCATAGCACAGTAGTGGGGCAGCTTACCTGCCTAGAGCAGGAATTTCACTAGAATTCTCTGAATTCCACACAGAGGAGAAAAAACTGGATTTTTTTGTGGACACTAGCAATAAATAAAATCAGAAAGAAGGACAACTCATTGGCATAAACCAGAAAGCCAGTGTGTTGCAAAATAAATTGATTTCTCTCAGCTCCCCACCCCCTAATTAGCCTGACTATTTTTATAAAAGACTCCATTATGTCTGCTAAAAGACTGCTTGGTTTCACTTTGGTTTTCCAAAGCTTCTAAACTCAAGCAGAACCCACACCATTTTGATAACATATTTCTGGGAAGAATTTTGTAAGCTGACAATTATGCACCTTGATAAAAAGCATTGGAAACTGACCACTGGCCAGCTGCTTTCTGGAATAACTAACTAGTGGACTGAAGCTTCAGAACGTCAGCAGGACATTTTCTCTGCATCTTAGACGCATGTAAGCCCCAGCCAGGCAGCACTGCCCATGGTGTCAGCCATTTTCTCTCTGCAAAGTGAGTACCCTTCTCTTTCTGGCTTTACTCTGATACTTCTTGAATTCACACTCAAACAGGTAAAGTCAAAAATGCAGTTTTGACAAGGCGTAGTGGCTCAGGCCTGTAATCCTAGCTACTCAGGAGGCTGAGATCTGAGGACTGCAGTTCAAAGCCAGCCCAGGCACTGAAGGCCCTGAGACTCTTATCTCCAGTTAATCACTAGAAAATAGGAAGTGTGGCTGTGGCTCAAGGGGTAGGGAGGTAGCCTTGAGCTGAAGAGCCGAAGAGCTCAGCGACAGTGCCCAGACCCAGCATTCAAGCTCCATGACCACCCCCCCCCCCAAAGAAAGTGCAGTTTGCCTTTTAGGTGGCTTTCAAATAAAAGCAGAATTCCAATGGCAAATGAAAGAACCTTATTATTGCCTGGAAGACAACTCCTAGCAGCCATCTCTTCTTAATAGATTTTCAAATAAATAGAATACAGTTCATTTTTTTTTAATTTGGTGGTGGTGGGGCTTTGACTTTGGGCCTGGGCACCGTCCCTGAGCTCTTCATTCTTCAATTCAAGACTACAACCCTACCCCTTGAGCCACAGCACCCCTTCCAGTTTTCTAGTGGTTAATTGGAGATAAGAGGCTTAAGGTCGTTAGTGCTTGGGCTGGCTTTGAACCTTGATCCTCACATCTCAACCTCCTGAGTAGCTAGGATTACAGGTGTGAGCCACTGTGCTGGCCTAAATATTGTTTTGATGGTCACAAATTTGGATTTTTTTACATTTTAAATTCAATTCAAAATATTTTCAAATGTGTCTGTGTACTTCTTCCTTGACATGAAGCTTATTCGGAAGAATTACTTAGTTCTCAAATATTTACAGAAGAGTTTATTATGCCATTAATTTCTAATTTCATTTTTGGTAATCAAAGAGAATTCTTTAAATGATTCATGCACATTTGAAATGAAAGGATATTGCTTAGTTGAGTTAAGTAGCCAAAGTAATAATTAGATGGCATTTGTTAACAGCAGTGCTCAAATCTTCTCTACCCTTTTAACTTTCTTTCTACATGCTGTTCTATCAACAATTGAAGGTTTGAAATCTCTTATTACGATTGCTGACATTTTTGTTTTACTCAAAGCTCTATGCATTTTGTGGCAGCTATTTTGATGCTGTTTCTAGCTACATATATTTTTGGAACTACTATGTATTACTGATGAATTGACCATTCTATCATTGTGAAATGACCATTTTTATCCTTCATAACAATTTTTCTATATATCTATAATTGTATCTAATTCGTCTGACATTAATATAGTCAAGTGGTTTTTATCTGATTACTATTAACTAAATACACATTTTCCCAGTCTTTTCCTTCCCACCTAACTCTGCCTTTCTGTTTAATATGAAATACTTATAGACTACATGGTTGGGTCGTGGGCTGTTTAAAAGATTGAATCTAGCCATCTCTGTATTTTAGTTCAGCGTGTGCACACAGTATTATGATGGCTATAGTTAAGCTTATATTTATCATAAGCTCTGTATTTTCTATTCAACTACTCTCACCTCTAAGCTTTCTGCCTCATCTTTCTTCTCAGTTAATTTGATCTCCAATGTCTTATTTACTCCAAGCATGCATTTTGTTAGTGTGGAAGTTGCTTTAGAGATTACAGTGCAAAGCTTAAACCTGATGTTCAATGTACAAGGGAAATAAATTTACAAAACAAGTTTCTCCCTTCTGAAGCTATTGTCATAGAATTTATTTTTACATATTGTACCAACTCGATGAGATGAAGTCACCTTTCAATTCTCTTTATTCCTTTATGTACGTTCAGATCCCTGCCTTCTGCCTGGTAGCCCCTCTTTCTATTCTTCCTGCACTCTGCATCTGCTGGTGATACATACATCCTGTTTTTACGTGTCTGAGAAATACTAAACACAGGTATAAAATTCTGGACCACCAACACAAAACAAAATAATATTAGAACCTGGAGGAGGCAGATTCAGTCTGCAATGCTAATTTAAGAGCAAAAGCTTCCATTTAGAGCCTTCATATTAAAGGAAACTCTGAGGGAAAGAGTAAATGGCACTGACTCGGTGACAGTTTTTAGGTTCACAGCTCTGCCGAGCTAACATAAGTCTTCTTTTGCCCCCATATGCTGCATTAATGACTTTTTAAAAAGACTTTCTTTGAAGTACTTTTCTGGTGTAAAAGACTGTATAAGTAAAAGGGGACAACTTTCAAAGGTGACAGAAAACTCTGAATGTGAAAACTGCCTGAAGCAGTTTTGCAGTACTCTGGCCCCAAATCACAAAAAAATCAACTCTGCTCCATGTGAATGGCCTGTCACTGTACCTGCAGATGCAGCCCTTCAGCTTTCTCAGCTGGCCACGTGCACATTTGCACACACAATTACAAGAGCATATGCACAGAAACAAGAGGGTGTCCATTGCACGCTGCACGGGAAACTTCAGAAGAGAACCAACGATTCCTATCTCCCCTTTTATTTCTTACAAGGATGTTCGATGCCCTTATAAAAGAATAGCATGGGAAGACTTCATTTAGGTTAGCTACAAGAAAGCCACTGTACTAAATACCATAGCCAGGCACAGTGGGAGGTAGAGATAAGGATCTGATTTGAGGTTTGACAGATACCATCTTAGCCATTCTACCTCCTATCCCAGCTATGGAGGATGTACAATGGCTGAGGGCAGCAATGTGTGCCTACCTCAACACCGTTCATACAAAAATTAACACCCTATATTATAGACTATATGTGAAAAGAAAATATTTTCTTAGTAAGTAATATCAGATTATTCTACTCAGTTTAGGATAATAGAGTTTTTTTACTAATTAGAATAAATATAATTATAATTATATGCACATTAAAATTTGAAGTCCTATTTATTAAACAAATGACCATTAACTGGTTGAAAATAAAAGCCATAAAGATAAAAGATTTGCCAAACATATAACCAAAAGAGGTCTGTTGCCTGTCATGAATGGACACTCTTCTTGTAAAGTGCCAAGAGTATATAATTTAAACTTTGTGAGCCACATGACCTCTGCCTCCGGTACTCAGCTTTGCTACTTTAGCAAGTAAGCAAGTGCGGCTACAACCTAAGATATATTATTTACCAAAACGATGGCAGATCAAATATACTCCATAGACTATGCTTTCTCCATCTGTAGTATACACACACACACACACACACACACACACACACACACACACACAGTGCTTCTCCAAAAGAATTCAAGTACCGGAAACTCAAAAAAAAAAAATGAGTCTTCAATCAAGAGGATGCACCAATAACCCAAAATAGGTATGAAAAAACTGCTTAATAGTGTTAATAATCCAATGAATACTGGGTAAAATCACTATGAGATACTTGACATTCTCTAATAACTAAAGTTTGATATAATAATCATAGAAAATGTTGATAGGGACCAAGAGTCATTACAATGAATGAGAAATATATTACTTTAGGGAATACTACTTTAGGGATTGGTAAATCCACTATGGAACTTGTTAGCCTATACGAGCTTCATGATCCTCTAATTCCCATCAAGGAATGTATGTAGCACAAAGAAATCCGTGAACACCCGCCCTTGGAGTTATGTACGAGATTGTTCCAAGCATCCTTGTTTTTAATGGTCTAAAGCAGAAACACGTATATCCATCACCATGATGGATAAAGAAATGAAATGGTGGCATATTCATTCAATGAAATATTCCACAGGAGTTAACATGTTACAGTCATTAGTAATGATGTAGATTGATCTCACGAATCTGTCAATGGTAGAAAGACAAGTTATCAAGAAATGCAAGGAAGTGGTTAATGATTAGCTTTGTATGAAAAGACTGGTACACAAAACACACACAGTGGATCCAGGATATAATCAGTGACAAACTTCTTGATTTGAACAACAGAGGCATCATGGGTTTTATCTTTAGAAAAATCTGTTTAGCTGTGCATTTACTTTTTATTCCGTTGACAACTAAGTATTAGTAAATGAATATTGATGAAAGATAGACAAGAAAGAAGGAAAAGGAAAAAGGAAGGAAGGGATGGAGGGAGAGAGGGAGACAGAAAGCAAGGAAAATTATGGGACATAAAAATACCTGCTAAGAATTGGGCCCATGTAATCCTAGCAACTCAGGAGGCTGAGATCTAAGGATCACGGCTCAAAGCCAGCCCAGGCACAAAAGTGCGTGAGACTTTTATCTCCATTGAACCACTACAAAACCTGGAGTGGGACTGGGGCTCGAGGGGTAGGGTAGTGTCCTTGAATTGAAGAGCTCAGAGACAGCACCCAGGCCCAGAGTTCAAGCCCCATCCACAACTTGGAAATAACAACAACAACAGGGCCCAAAATACATTAACTCAAAGGTTCCCACGTGCCTGGAATTCCAGATGTGCACTACCACAGCCAGTGAAAGATAAAGATGTATGATGGAATTACCCAAAATAAATTGGATATTTCCAGCTCTCTACACACCTGACATCTTTGAGAAGAGAGAGAGAAAGAGAACATACATCTAGGTATATGACACTGTTTATACTCACCTATTATTGACTTTCCCAGCAGTATTCTCTGTTGATCAAGTGGCATTTCCAGACCTGATGTCCCCCAAAGAACATCTTCACAGGCCTGATAGATTACTCCAAGGAGGAATGTAAAAAGGAAGAACAAGAGCATGCCAGTCACACTTCCATTGCTGTGACAATACAGCTGAGGAAAACCACTTAAGGAAGGAAAGATTCATTTGGGCTCACAGTTTGGGAGGTGTTCGTCTATCATGAGCGGGAGTATATGAGGAGGAAGAGCCACTGGAGTCTCGCTAGCTGAGGACCAGCCTTCCATTGCATTTGTATCCCCAGTGATAGGCTTACTCCCGCTAGGCCCTCCTCCTGTGTTTCTACCACCACGCAAACAAGCTGAGGACCAGGCATTCAGCGGTGACTCCTACGAGACCTTCCATATTCAAATCATAAGACGGTTGGGGTACGTGAACTTGAGTTCCTATGAATTCAGAACACGCTGAGGTTGAGGTGACTTTGAGCAAAGTACCTGAGCCAACTCTTAGTGCCTCTGAGGAAATTCAATCTAATAATGCTCGTTGAATATTTATATCTTTTTTGTGGCTTATAATGTCTTTGTTTTCCCCAGCCTTTATTATTACTTATGTATACTTCTCTCCTCAATACTTCCCAAACCCTGAGGCTACCCAATAACAGTGCTAATGTGCTTCAGTTCAGTCAATGAACTTTAACAGAAACCAATGCATTTTAACTGAATTTTTTGTTTATCTCAAGGAGCACATTTTAATGAAATCAATACATTCTTGCTGAAAGCCACATGAATCCATTGGAAAGAACACATTGTTACTGAAACCAATACATACTTTTATAATGTCTGTATGTTTTAGGGTAAGCAGAGCTATACATTTTTAGCTGGAGCACCAATATATTTCTGCAGGGCTTATACAAAAAAAAAGCCTTATTTCATAATGAAGTCAATTCATTCTTCCAGAAACTAATACTGCACTCCACATGCCTATACTAATAGTGTCAGCCTAAATGGAGATTCAGATTTATATTGCTAAAAATATAAACATTTCCAGAAGTGACATTAAAATAAAAGTTGCATTGGAAGTAAGGGAAGCACTTTAATATCCTTATTTAAACTTACAAAGTCAACTGGTAGAGTTTCTGAGTGGCAAAGTTAAAGTCTTTGTAGTCACTGTTCAGAATGAATATTTATAGATATAAACATAGGATATATTTATTAACTTTAGAAATATGTTTGCTGAACATTCAATTAGATTCAAACAAAATAAATATCCTTCCAGAGAAATTAGATATCAAAACCACTAGAAATTTCCAGGCCCAGAAATAAACCATCGCCCTCCAGATATAAGAATACTTAAATCCCTTTAAGTGTTTCTCCCTAAATTCCTTTCTGCTTTCAAAAATATGAACCAATAGAGTTGCTTCTAGTCTGAAATTAATAAAGGAACGCAGAAATAAGCATTGGTTCAGAAGTTAGATTATCCAAGAACCATATTTTAAAGGCATTATGTAAATAGGCATGTACGTATGTGTGTATGTATGTATGTATGTCTGTGGGTATGTGGATATGTGTGTGAGTGTGTTTGTGTGTGGATAGTATGCGCATATAGTAAACACCATGAAAGTCTCCAGGCCTGGATTAGGTAAATCTATTTTCCACAGTTAGATCACCCTGTTATATTTCATCCTTCGTCCACACAGAGATTGAAAAGCATCACGTTTTATAATGAACACTTCTAAATTCAAATGTGTTTGTATTTTAAAAGGGTCTGGTTATCTCCCAAGACATTATCTAATTGGAAGAGTAACCTTGTTGTATAATTTATGCAGAGTATCAAATCCGAGGGCAGTCAGCTTCCTAGACCTTTTCATTTGCCTTTTCAGAGTTCTCAGCTAATGACATTTCCAAACAATGAATGCAATAGAAACAAAACTACAGCACAGGAAAACACCCCCCCACATACACATTTGGTATTTCAGGAGAACAAAAATTATAACTGGAATTAAATAATATTCATCCAAGACTAAGAAATATCAGAGCCCATAGCTGGCATATCTGATTAGGAAAGCTAAGCAGAACACCAAAATGTATAACAAAGACATTTATTCTTGATCAATAAATAAAGGGAGAAAAAAGAATAAAAATTCTATGGAGCTGATGCTAAACCACACACACACATACACACACACACACACACACACACACACACACACTTTTTCTATCACAAAAGTAATTCTTCAGGTCTTTCAGAGTTTTTTTTACTTCAAAGCATCTTTGTATGCTTGAATCCCCTGACTGTTTCTGTCTCTATAAAGATCGTAGTTCCAAAATAGCTGCCTTACCCAGGGTTTATTCTTAATGAGGCTCCACTCTGATGTCCTGCTCTACTTTATAGATTGATTTTTGCAATAAATCCCTGTAACTTCCTAGTTTAGGTGTGAGGATTCCAGAAACTTAGTGAAGCAGTCTCAAAAGCAAATTTAGTACAACCAAAAACTGCACGATAATGAATGCCTTATTCTTCTACAGGCTTTTGCTTTTTGTTCGACTGAAGATGAAGAATATTCCCAAGTCTGGGTATTTTTAACCTGTACTAATGCACTAGGCCCTCAATCTTGTCTGCTCCTTGCATGTCGGCCTCCTACAAGCCATTCCTAGCATTAGCTCATTTTGCTCCATACTGAAATAGGGCTGCTCGCTCCTCAACTTCCCCAAGCTCTTCCACATGCAGCCTGCTCTCTGACCTTCTCGGCTGCTCTGTGTCCACATCTACTATTTACCCATATACACCACACACACACACACACACACACACACACACACACACACACAGAGTCTGTCTGCTCCCATCACTGTGATTGACTTCTGTTACATCACTGAAAACAGTCAATACTGAGTATAATTATCACTTTCTCTACAAATTCTTGCATATTCTGCAACCTTGCAGCTAATAAACTTTGAGGAAGGTACACTATCTTCTCCTGATTTCTGCACACTTGGTTAAGACCCCTTTCCATATCCAGAGTCACTTCATATTTGGCCTCTCGTGGCCTACCTGAGTTTTGTCAAGTGGTTCAAAATCTGTAAGCTGTAACTGTAGGTGACTCACTCTTATTTAAGTTCAGCCAGGACAAAGTCAATGAGTTGATCTGAATGTGGGAGTTTTAGTATATGTATTCATTTATTGTTTAGTTGTTTGTTCACTTATGCCTTGGTTGGTTGGTTTTGTTTGCAAATATTCTAACGCTTGAATCACATCTCCAGTTCTTTTGTTTTCAGTTTATTTTCCAGTGTCTTGTGCTTTTGCACATGGCTGGCCTCAGACTACAATTCTCTGAACTTTGCCTCTTACGTCATTGGTATTCTAAGCATTCACTGCCAATACTGGCTTACAGTTTCTTTCTCAGCAAAGAAGGGCCAGGTTGAATATTTGCACTGATTTTCCTGTTGCCTTCCTAGTGCCTATAACACAGAGACAGGCCCACACAACCACATCTAGATATGTATTCCCCATTAGGAAGGGAAGGCCTTCAAAAATACGTAGACAACTAGCAAGCCTGCCTCTTTTCTCCTCTAGGAAGAGACACTGTTGGGATTGCTCTTTGAGAGGTAAAAGTATCTCTGGGCCTCCACTCTGGAATGACTTCAGGAAGAGAAAGCAATGCATTCCTCTAGATAGAATTGCTATGTTTTTCCAAAGCTAACTAATACACCACCATCTATTTCTGAGAAAATATACAGAAGGGCCAGACATGGAGGATTCTCTCCATCAGGTGTACATAGCCAGACACATGATCTCATGATTTATCCTGTCAGTACTTTTGTTGTTGGTGGTGGTCATGGGACTTGAACTCAGGGCCTGGGTGCTATCTCCAAGCTTCTGCATTCAAAGCTAGCACTCTACCACTTTGAGCCACAGTATCACTTTCTGTTTATTGGTGATTAATTGGAGATAAGGGTCTCATAGACATTCCTGCCCAAGCTGACTTTCAACTGCAATCCCCAGAGCTCAGCTTCCTAAGTACCTAGGATTACCGGTGTGAGCCACCATCACCTGGCCCCTTTCAAAACTTTTGCTGCCAACCTGTCTACTTTCCTCTCTACCTTTGCTGCCACACACACCTTGCCAGGGATCCATACTTGTTACCTAACGCTCATCCTGCTCATCCTTCTTGGCTTTATGAGGTGACCCTTGTAGTGACAGCAGATGGTCATCATTTCAATGTCGTTTCAATGTCATTTCAACTTCGAGGTCTCTCCAAGTTATCTGGGCCCTCTATGTCTTTACAAAACTGTTTCCATCTCTGAGTAAGTCCCTTCCATTTTCCATTTCCATTTCCACCAATCTCAGTGCCTGAAGAAAAACAAAATTAAGATCAATAATTTAATTTCCACTCTTTGCAGAGGCAAGTGTTAAGAGTCTTTAATATGCTTCTAACTGATGAAACAATGTCCTGGCAATGACAAAGAGAAAACACTGAATTGGCAAGCCATATTCCATTGGAATAAATTCAACAGTTAGAATTAGGTGACTGGTAGAAATATTCAAGATGGGTGCCAGTACCTTATGCCTATATTACTAGCTACTCAAGAGGCTAAGATCTCAGGATCACAGATTGAAGCCAGTCCAGGCACACACACACACACACACACACACACACACACACACACACACACACACACACACACACAGGGTCCTTGCAACTCTTATCTCTAATTAACCAGCAAAACTCTGTAAATGGAAGTATGGCTCTACTGGTGAAGACCCAGCCTTGAATGAAAAAGCCAAGCATGATTGCATGGCCCTGAGTTCAAGCCTCAGAAATGGCACACACAAAAAAGAAAAGAAATGTTCATAAAACAGCTATTACTGAAGATGGTGATATTTGTTTTATTCACTTCGATAAATTAACACTCTCTATTCTTCTTTCTTATCTCCTCCTTCCTCTAGTTAGACATCACAGTTTTAAATTCCAAAGACTCTTGGTTTCTTTCCTGATTCTTCCTTTCCACGAGACACAATACAATGCAAATCTCCTAACTTTTCTGCGACCCAGTATCCTGCTTGTGACAGGATGCTCGTGCAGCACCCCTAGTGAAGCTGAAGGAGGCCCACACAGGATTGTGGATGTAGTAAGGACCTGAGGGCTGTCACCAGCCCAGCACAATGGTTCTGGTGAGAATGAGAATGAGGAGATCCCACGGAAGGACAAAGAAAATATCATTGCTGGAAGGGGCTTCTGCAATTGCCTCATCAAATCGTATCATTTGTATATGGAAACTGACACTAGATCCTCCGGGAACACAGACTTTTATGCAAGGACATAGAACAAGTCAGACAATGTCACTCCTGGGTCTGTTCTGTACCAAAGCCCACACAGGAGCTGCCAGGTGAAGCTTTTTCTCAAACAAGTTAAGACAGCAATTCACAGCCAAGACATCCGTGTGCAGCTTGTCCTCTAGCCCACGTGAGGATGGAGGAGGGAGATAAAGCACAATCTCCTTCTCTTTGCTTCTCTTCCTCTGGGGTTCTTGTCACATTTAATTGCTAAGGACAGTCATATGAAAAATAAATCTTTGTTTCTGTGGACTTCATCAGCTCCCTCCAATCCCCTGAACATAAAAGATGTTTGTCCTGACTGCCTTTCAATTTCAAGTGAGCAGTCAAAAAATCCCATCACATGGCCTCACAGAGGGTACCTGCCTCCATGACAGAGCTCCTCCAGAGGCAAAGACACATCTTCTTCCATTAGCAAGTAGATAAGAAGAGCCTGTCAGGGCCGCTTCCAGGGACATGGGGCCCCAGGCAGATAGATGTGCTGAGTGTGAAGAGCTTGGCTTTCAAAAGCCTTTCTCCCTCTCAGCCTGGGGCACAGCAAACAGGGCTGGGACCATCAAAGCCCACAGCCTCTGGCCTCCAGGGTTCAAGGCCCAGCGTAGGCTTATAAATTCATGTTGCACCCTTCCCTGCTGAACTTCATTCAGGTTATGTTTTGTTTTGTTTTCCCTTTTAGTATAGCTATAAAATTAGCCCTCTTTAATCTGTCATCTTATTTCTTAAATACTGTAGTAATACAGGATCAAGAGCTAGGTTTCTGTCTTATCAGATCCATGGCAAGAATGCTTAAGAAGGTCAGAGAAGAACCTAGAATGTGGAACCTTTCTTAGAAACTCCCACTTGCCTTATTGTCATGGTCCAAGTTCCACAGGCTGAGCAGTGAGGAAGAGCTTTCTGCGTTCCCATCTTCTCTCCCACAGAAGTGAGATAGAAGAATAGCTAATGATGTAATTGTAGACTTAAGACTGATACTGTTCACAGTTCATGTACCCACTATTACAGAGATGGCTGCCATTCCAAAAGTTGGTGAGTGGAATACTTCCCAGTGGAATAGGTGAGAATCAGATTTCTTCTCAAACACACACACACACACACACACACACTTGACATAATCCCATTATTTTATACCCTTCAACTCCCTTCTACATCTATTTCAGCTGAAATCTTATGACGTGAACATTAGTTCATGGTATACCAGTTGGTATAATTGTTAGTTGTCTGGTAAGGATAGAACAGCCAGTAAATGCAAAACATAAAGGGATTACATGCACATTGGAGCAGAAAATCTAGAATTTCTCCATTAAACTGTGGTACATTATCTTAGTGGGAAGTCCCAGTTCATGTCAGTCTTTTCTTCACCTCTTTTCTAGGTCACATCACCCGCCATTTGCAGCAAGGGTTACAAGAGGATTGGTGAGGGGGAGAGTTGTCAAAAGAGAAGGAAGGAGAAGATTCTTGCCAGCTCGGGAAAAGGAACCCAATAATCCTTCCTAGAACAATTGTCACTCAGAATCAGGAGAGACCAGAACAAGGGTGCTGGATCTTCTACAGTGTTCTTCCAGACACCAGAGAGCAAATCAATGAAACTTCTCTAAAGATAAGCTTTTGGAAACTAAAAATTGCCACATGAATGAAACTTGTGAGGAGATCATTTTCATTGCCTTTCACCAGTCACATTTTCATTGGCAATGGGCATGATAATGTCCTGGCTTTAACAGACTCTGGATTACAAGTAGGAAACACCTCAGATTGGAGAAGGTAGCCAGCCTGTCTGCCATTAGTAGCACTGGGAAGGAGTACCACATTCTTTGCAGAAGAATTGCCCACCTTTCATTGGGCCAATCTGGCACCCGTTATGGTATTCTGACTACAGGGTAATAAAAGAATGAGGCAAACTGAGAAAACCAAGGACATAATATCAAAGGGAATGAAAATAAAAAATGAAATGAAAAATTATAAAATGGGAAAGAAAAGGAAGGGAGAGAAAGAATCTTTTGCAGTTGAAATAATCAGAAAACAAATTTTGAGGTTTTAAAATATCTGCTTAGTAAAAATTATTTATGTGGAGGTAAATGTCAGAAAGTTTTCTCCAGTTCAATTGTATTGTGGATTTCTCTCACAACCACCAGTGGCAATTGTCTTACCATATGCTTTGGAGAGGAACATTTTATTATGTTTGAACTAGATGTGCTTTCTTGTCATTGGAGATGGAAGAGCAGTCACCAGTGCCTTTTTTCTCTTCCTTTCCCTACAATCTTGAAACTTTTCCATTGGAAAAGCCGTTCCTTGTCCTCTTGAGTACTTGACACCTGCCCCACCCATCAGAGAAAAGAACTCTCCACTAATACAATTGGGTGAAGGGAAAGCCTCTCATTCAGCCACAGTCAGTTGCATAAGGCCTTTTCTGAGTCTGTTGGAAAAGGAGCATGCTCTCTAATCTGTAAACTTTAACCTGGGAACGTACAAGCCTAGAGCTGTTAGAGGCCATGAGATGACTCTGCTCAATGGAGGGAAGAACCGGAAAATGAAGAAACATTGAGCTCTGATGGGATCAATAGCAATGATGGATGCTATAAATTTTTCTTTCTGCCAGGATGTTTTCTGGGACTAGAGAGCAAAAGAGAACTAACTGGCCAAATTTCAGTTGATCATCTCAATTTTGGGAATATAGATTTGGTGTACGTCTAAGTTCCCTAATGAAGAGATAAATTTGCTAGCACAAAATGCTGAAATTTAAATATATGTATAGACATATACAGATATATATCCTATAGGTTATTGTGTAAGATAATTTCTTTTCTTTCGCAAGTATGATCCAACAAATAAAATATCTACAACACAAGTATTTTGATTATCTTGCCATGAGACATATCTTAAGCAGTATAATAAAATTTTCAATATATTTTAATGCTCAGATTCAACATTCTTGGACTCCATTTCCCTTTGTGAAGATAACTCTTGTTCTTCTCTAGAAAATAGCACATCCTTTGTAGGTCTGCCTACACCCAAGGGACCAATTTGGCTGGTATCCTCTGAGGAACTGGAGAGAATGCCCCTGCTCACTCTCAGAGGACACCTGCTTTTCAGGGAGTGATATCTTCTGCTACAGACATTGAAAGCTGGTCCGTTCTGGCATAACAAGCAGACACCCTAAAGTGTCTGTGTTAGAGGCCAGAGGGGCAGAATGTCCGTCAGTCCTCACTGAAATGCCGCATATCCTGAGCACATTCCAACACAGTTGTGGGCGTCCAGTACCAAATATTCTAGAAGTTCTGAGAAGCTTTCTGTTTACAAACACAGTCATTCTCAAGGCACAGCAAAGCTGCCAGAACCCACTGGAAGGAATCTGACTAAAAGCACCAGGTTTTGTCTAGATCTACACCTTACCTAAGACTGTACTGAGAGAAACAGAGAGAGGGGCTCACGAGGGACCCTTTATTGGGGTCAAAATGTCAATCTCTGCTCACTGGGGCTCTGTAGCAGAATGGCCTTCTGTGTGTGAGCCAATGACAGAATGCTTGGAATTGATGGCCGACAAAATAAAAATGAAAATATCCTCCATTAACCTCAGGAACTAACCACGCAAGCGCACACCTCAGCTCTGGACCTCGTCCAGCCTCTGACAAATATCCTCCAAGACAATATGTTTTACAACTTATTCAAGGTGTTTTTATTTTTTGTGACATCAAGAATAGGATGTTTTCTACAAAGAATCGAACACCCTCTCCCCCTCCATTTAATTATATTCTGCAATCCAGTCATGTCCACCTTGCACTACTCTACCACCAATAGTGCATAAGAGTACTCAGCCTTCTTTCTGCCCTGTGGAAGCTGTGGAAATGGCACATACATCTACCGACCTCTCTGAGATATTAATAGCACTCAGAAAATGATCCCTGCCTGCTGCTCTGGGCTTGCTATTTCCTGTGAAATAGGCATTCATCATCTCATAGCTCACACATCCCAGACCCACCCTCATTCCTCTGATCCTACAAGAGGAGCAGTGAGATTCAAAGCATGGAGCCCTAGTAACAGGTGAGCAGGGCAGAGGAGTGGAATAATAGTGAAAGATGCCCATCCTGCAATGAGGGCAGTGAGGGCTGCCATCTCCACACCTGAGCTTTCTCCATTCTCAGGCTGACTGCCTCTGCTGTGACATTCACAATGGTGAAGCATTGCCTACAGCTCCTGTGAGCAACACGGCGACTACAGATGAGAAAGCCAGGCTGTAGCCCCCAGACCAGGGGTCCAACCTTCACAGACCATCCATCAAAGGTAAGAAAGGTACAGCACTGAGCAGTACCAGATGACCAGAGGGAAATACTGCAGGGACTGGGACGGTCCACGTAGCAGGTGTCTACCAGAAATCAAGGAAGGAAAACCATGTCGTGAAGATATCACTGGGAAGTGGGGGCCTTGGCTCTTCACCCTATAGCTTCCTAGGCTCCATAGAAGTGAGAGGATCTCAAGATCCACCACACATAACTCACATCAGGGCAAAAACACACCTTCCATCTTAACACCTCGCGCTCCAGGTCCAAGGTGCCAAGGGAGAGACACCCTCAGGAGTGGGAATGAGCAGGGGACAGAGGTGAGGGAGGTAAGACCCCTGCACTGCCTAGTGGATTGCTGGAGAAATGCTTGGGAAAGAAATGGGGATTCACAGCCCCCTGCCACTGCCTGGGGCTTCACCTGGCTGGGTTTCTGTGGGTAGCTCTGAAGGAAAGCCCTAACTTTGTCACTTGTTTGTCTGGCTGTTTGTGTTGTGTTGTGTGTACTGTGGGCTTGAGAGTTTGTTTGCAGGGAAACTGTCAACTCTGAGAGAAGCTGTGAGAGAAGCAAAATCTGCTCTGCCAGATGGAAGCTCAGGACGGACGTGGCCTGCCAGCCGGCTGGAAGCAGGGAGTTTGCTGACAGGAGGAAGGAGTGAGGAGCCAAGGCAGCACGGAGTGGAGATCCAGGGCTAGGTGGAGTCTGGGGCCACAGTGCCCAGACAAGCATGGTGCAGGCCTGCCTCCGCAACACAAGATGGCGGATGCTGTGTGTCTTGATCACAAAGAGACATGGCATCTTAAACCAGATTCGCAGAGGGGCCCTAAACTCACCAATAGTCGATGAAAGCTAAAAACTGATGGGAGAAGAGGACCCTCGGCTTAGTAGGGATGGGTCCATATTCTGTGGCTGGATGTCTGATGTGTGTTAAGGTGTGCCCCCTGTTGACACAGACAACTGGACTCCAGGCAGGCACTTCTCTGCAGATGTTGCCAAGGCAGTGAGGTGCAGTTACTCGCTCTCACCCTGCTCTGTGCAAGGACAAGTTGACCCAGAAGAGCAATGTCAAGCCCAGTTCTGTTTGAATTTGTATGCATGCAAATGTTAATATGAAGAAGAAACATAAGAGAAATCCATTCTGGTGTGTTGTTCATGCCCACAAGAGGGGACAGGGAGTGAACTGCCTGCATATTCAAAAAATGAAAAAGGTGAGGAAAAGGACTGTGAATGTGCTCACTACAAAGAAATAAGTGTGGGCCGGGAGTGCAGTGTAGACACAGAGTGCTTGCCTAGCGTGCATGAAGGCCTAGGTTCGATTCCTTGGTGCCATAGAACACAGAAAATGCCAAAAGTAGTGCAGTAGCTCAAGTGATAGAGTGTTAGCCTTGAGACAGTGTTTAAGCCCCGAGTTCAAGCCCCAGGACTGGCAGAGAAAGAGAGATGTCTTGATTTGAATATTACATATTGTACGTATTTAAATATCACATGAAAACTATATACCTGTACAATATTAAAAAGAAAAAAGAATAAAGACATACAATTAAAGTGGCAGATGAAAAAATACCAGGGACCAAAACCTTCCATCATGATAAAAAAAAAAATCCCTAAGCTACTTCTGATTATCAAACTATTAGGACAGGACTGGATTTTCTGGGCAGGGAAGTGAGACTCAGATATAAGTGGTATTTCTCACTCGTGGGAAGATATGTTTGAAAGGACAATAACCCAAAGGACTGACCAGCTGCAGTAAGGAAATTTGTTTAATATATTTCTTATTTAACAAGCCACACATGAAAGGTTTCTGCAGAAGGCTTAAAAAGAAAAACCTTCATTCTTAAAATGCCTAATTTTAGTTGCTATGGATTATGCTAAATACCACAAAACAGATACTTTAGCTGTTTCCCAAACCAAAGGCAAATGTACTGAAACAATTTAAATCTTGTAATAAAGGAGATAAGGTATAATAACAATTCAAGAATAGCAAAGAAAATGAACTCATGTTAAGTTTGGCCTTTAGCAGGTATAATGAGGAAGATAAATTTGAACAATTAGAAACTAATGAAGACCTGGTAAAAATGGCTATTTACACAGAATAAGTGAGGAAATAATTAGAAAATGAGCACATATATAAAAAAATAAGTCTGATGATAAATGCTCCAAGCAATTAAGGAAATTGGTCAGTGAATTTCATTAAGTTGTTATAATTTTTTAAACTGTTAGTACCTTGAGTATTCATAACATGACACCTATCTTCAGAAAGGAATTAGGGAGATTTAGGTAAAATATAACCAAGCAATGCTTTATCCATGAAATACATTTTTATTAAACATGGTGCATGACAACAGAGTTCTATTAAAATCATCACAATCATGGCAGGTTAAAAAAATAGCCACAGAACAAAAGCAATCATTTTTCCATCTGTTAATATCACAGAATATTATAAAAATGAAGGTAGATAACATTGACTCCTGGGAAGGATTCTGTGTCAGTGATAGTTTTAGGATATGGGCATTCAACACTTGCATGTCCCACAAGTTTAGAAAATTCAATCTTGTCCTTGGTGAAGGCTGACCTGTCACTATCACCATAATTGACAAGAGAAGCTACTTTAATCAGCGCCTTACTCTTGAGGTTAAGTCGAAGTTTGTGACACTCAGCTCCATGTCAATAATAAGAGTGATTTTAGTATTTTAGCTTTCATTCCATTGAGGGTTTGTGGTAATAGTGGGAAGGATAGAAGAGAATATGTTGAAAAACCTCAAAGCCAGGGGGAAAAGAGGTTTAAACAGAAAAAGCAGAAACAAGTACTTGAAATGAAACCTGTAATGAAGATAAATGTGAGATAGAAGCAGGTAATCAGGAGAAGAAGGATGTCTCTGAGGCAGGGACAATGCTAATGAATTATTCACAGGATGATACCCAGGATCCTGGGAGAGTTAGCAGGCCTTGCTCTGCAGCGAACCGGCACCCATCTGGTCTTCATTAACCCCAGCCAAAGGGAGTCAGAGGTAGAAGACTGAGGGAGTTGGTGTCACATGGTTAGAGATAACAATAACGACTTATGTTCACATGTTTGGCCATAAGAATGTGATACTAAGGATATGAAAGATGATCACAGTATTACCTTGCATGGGTTTTTTAAGCCACATTCTTGTAAGTCTTTTGTCAACTTCAAGACCAACAGAAGTTTAAATCTTACCTCCAGACAACTAAAGGGAGAATACAGTTACGCTATCAAAAATAATTTTAAAATCTAAATGGATTGATGCAACTTATCATTTGATCTTAGTCAAAAACAGTGGTTTCATGACTTTATTTTGTATTTTCAGATGTACAGAAAAATGTAAAAGAAATGATTTTTTTCCGTATGTTTTTATTGTAATTAATAGAAGGGTTACATTATATTCACCAGACATCACAAACATTGATACCCTTTCTCATGACTTGGTCCCCATTTCCCTCCCCCTCACCCCCACCCTCATCTTGTTTTCCCCCATTTCCTATCCAATTTCAAATAACCAAATACTCATATATCCAATATATCAGATAACAAAGTAAAATACTGTAACAATATGAGATAACCAAGGGACAGCAAAAGAGATGAGAGATAACATAGCACATTAAGGACAACAATCACTCATTATATGGCTTTTATCCTAGAGGTCCCTTCATTTAGCTTCATACTGTATGGCCTTATGTATCTAGGTCTTGCTCTATTGCAAATCTCTGCTAGGAGAGCCCAAGGTTTCTACTGATTATGGCAAATGAGGGAACCATTGTTCCTTTGAGTCTGGCTTACTTCACTTAATATGATTTTTTCTAAATCTTTCCATTTCCTTACAAATGGGGAAATGTTGTTCTTTCTGACAGCAGCCTAGAATTCCATTGTGTATAAATACCACATCTTGTTGATCCACTCATCAACTGAGGGACATCTGGGTTGGTTCCATATCTTTGCTATGGTAAATAGGGCTGCAATGAACATTGTTGTGCTAGTGGATTTAGTATGCCCTTGTTTCTGGACAGTTGTTTCTGCCAAGTAGTGGAATTGCTGGGTCATAGGGGAGCTCTATGTTTAGTCTTTTGAGGCACTGCCACACTGCTTTCCATAGTGGTTGAACGAATTTGCACTCCCGCCAACAGTATAGTAATGATCCCTCCTGGCCACATCCCCTCAAGCATCTGTTGTTATTAGTTTTCCTGATCCTGGCCATTCTAACTGGAGTGAGGTGGAATCTTAGAGTTGTTTTGATTTGCATTTCTTTTATGACCAGAGATGTGGAGCATTTCTTCATGTGTCTTTAGGCCATTTTTGTTTCTTCTTCAGAGAAGACTCTCTTTAAGTCTTTGGCCCATCTTTTAATGGAAAGGTTATTACTTTGGAGATTAGTTTTGGAATGATTCAATTTTTTAAGCTGTTGATATATTTTAGATATAAGACCTTTGTCCATTGTATGGTTAGTGAAGACTTTCTCCCATTCTGTAGGCTTCCTAATTAATTTACTAGCTATGTCCTTTGCCATACAGAAGCTCTGCAGTTTAATGCAGTCTCGCTTATCCAGCCTTTCTCTGATTTGTTGTGATTCTTGGTCCTTATTAAGAAAGTTTCGACCTGTGCCAAGGAGACCTAGTGTATTTCCTATTCCTTCTTGTAAAGTTTTCAGTGTGTCAGCTTTTACCTCCAGGTCTTTGATCCATTTGCAGTTAATTCTAGTACAGGGTGACAAAGAAGGATCCAACTTTAGTTTTCTGCAGGTGCTTAACCAGTTCTGCCAGCACAACTTGTTGAAGAGGCTGTCTTTCTTCCATTCTATTTTTTTGGCTCCCTTGTCAAAGATTAGGTGGCCATAGATCTGTGGTTTAATATCTGGGTCCTCAGTTCTATTCCATTGGTCTTCAGGCCTGTTCTTCTGCCAATACCAAGCTGTTTTGATAATTATAGCTCTGTAATAGAGTCTAAAGTTTGGTATTGAAATTCCTCCTGCGCTGTTCTTTAAAGAAATGATTTTTTTTTCTGGTCCTGGGGCTTGAATGTGGGACGTGGGCACTGTCCCTGAGCTTCTTTGGGCTCAAGACTAGTGCTCTGCCACTTGAGCCATAGCATCACTTCTGGCCTTTTCTGAGCAGTTTATTAAGGGCAACAGTGTCACATACTTTTCTGCCAAGGCTGGCTTTAAACTACAATCTCAAATCTGAGCTTCCTGAGTAGCTAAGATCATAGGAGTGAGCCTCTGGCACCCAGCTAGATATAACATTTTTTTTACCAGTCCTGGGGCTTGAACTCAGGGCCTGGGCACTGTCCTTGGACTTTCTTAAGGCTAGAGCTCTACCACTTGAGCCAGAGCACTTCTTCCAGCTTTTTCTATGTATGTGGTACTGAGGAATTGAACCTGGGTCTTTGTGCATGCTAGGCAAGCATTCTACCACTAGGCCAAACTCCTGGCCTTACCAAGGTAAGTATAAAAATTATATTATCTGAACTATTCCATGATGAAATTATTCACAAAAATGGGTGTGTTATTTGCATTTACCATCAACCATCTTTCTCTTTAGATATATTTGTGCACACATGTACACATACATCTAAAATGTTGACACCTGCATGTACCATTTGCCAAACATTTATTAGACTTCTTAATAATGAGATATTGTAGCGGTCCCAGGATGCAGGGATAAATAAATAAATAAAGTGAGTTTGGCTTTAATAATTTAGTATAGAATTGTGGGAGATATACTTGCTTCCATTTTTGGTCTAAGAAGTCTTTCAGGAGGAGGCAGAAATCTTGTATGAAGGCAAAAGCATGTATAAAATTGAGAGAACATTCTGGTAAGAAAGAACAACCCAGACAGAATAAACATTTGCGAAGTCCAAGAAGAGAGCTTCCTCATAGATTTGTGGAATTGAGTATAGTTTAATTTAGATAAAATGAAGAGTGCAATCCTGTGTGTAGTGAGATATGAGGCTGAAAAGATTTAGAGACCAAATCTGCAATATATACCATACCTACAGAGCCTGGATTTTTCTTTGGTAAGCAACAATAACTTTTAAGTGTTATGGACGGTGGGAAAACCCTTTAAGATTCAGTGATCTCATTTGCAAAACCACTGTTTGTATTATTTCTAACAGCTTCAAGTTCAAACAGCAATAGTTCTAGATTAGTATGGCTTTCAATCAATTTGCAACAAAGGAAGAAAGAACAAAGGTGGTTAAGATACTATGAAGTGACTGTCAAGAGAGCACCACCTTGTTGAGAAAACTGGAAAGGAAAATTCCAGACTCCAAGCATGAGAGGCCTTTCAGTTCCAAACTAGATTCAAGACACAGAGGGCTTAATCGTTTTTAAAGTAATGGACTTGGAAACCTTTCTGATCTTCTAATAATCCTGATGCCATTATGACTTGTCTCTTCTGAAATGTCCAATACAATTATGATTTCTTTCTTATTTTGCTTTTCTTTGTATATAGAATCAGGCAGTGCAGTTTTCTGGTCATCTCATGGCTAACTATGTTGGAATGCTGGAGGTAAGACTACTGGGATATGTGTCTGCATCAGCTTCTTTGATTTTTTTGGTGTCCTGGAGGTATTTCCTCCTAAATGTTTTCCTGGCTCTGTGTTTTTCTTCTCATGTCCTGGAGAAGGGAAGAACACAGGATCTTTTTGATGGGAAAACAACATTTACTTGATTCTTAAAAGCATATTAATCACGCAACAGAAAAGAAAAGAGGCCAAAATTTCATGCAGAAGTGTAAGTGGGCTTCATTGTCTGTGACTTCAGCATTTTTATGCATTCACGTTTAAAACCCAGAGCACAGATACTGTGAGTCAGGATAAATTTTGCTTTAAATCATAGGTTCTGAGCCAAGGTACCCTGGCAGCCAAGGCACCTGTTAAGGGAGATGATAAATTGAGTCTTTAAGTCCTTGGCACAGGAGCTGACTTAGAGATAAGAGATAAGGAAATTCGTTTGCAATAGAATCCCTAATGATTAGATGGGATGAAAATCAGAAGGTCTTCTTTATTTCTGACTACTTTTTTATGTTGTTATTATCTTGGCAACTAATTTGCTACATCGGCATATTTTGCAATTTCACTCATCCCAGCCCCCCGTCCCTTCATTAACATCTTTTGCTTGACTGAGCAGTAAATAACAAGGAAAACTAGGGACAATTAAGTATTATTGTAGCCTGATGACTACTGAAAATCTGTACATTGCTCATTGGGGGAAAATGTGCTTATTAACACGCCTGTGGGGGGTAGGTTAATGTTGCTATTTTAACTTTGCTTAGGAAAAACAAGTAGAGCGACTTCTCCAAGGTTGTCCTATGGCAAACAGAATTACACAAGCAAAGTTGTGTGTGTGTGTGTGTGTGTATGTATAATATTCATAATAAGTAATACATACTACTCTATATATTTAACATAATTATATATTATATGCTATATAATGTATTAAATACATATAAGGCTTTCCCATAGCTGTCCACATGCATACATGCATTCATTTTTCTTCAGTCACCTTTGAGGAATCATGAACTCAACAAAAACTTTAGAATACAAGGAAACATTAATGATGTGGTGACCATCGAGAGATCTATCCGGTGTCACACTGTCTACTGTCACTTAATTTTATGAATTCAGCCAAAAATGTATTCAGCACTTGCCTGGTAGCTGTGTTTCTGTAACACTCATCTGCATTAGACATGGAACAAACAGGAGAGGTTTGCTTGAAAGAGCTTGAAAGAATATGTTTTATCATCAGACAAATTCTGAGCAGGTTTTTGTCTCAATTATGTTTTAAACTGTAATCTAAAAGACAATTAAGGAGCATTTGAAACAAGAGTAAAGGAATGATCCAGACATGGTGGCACATAACTGTAATCTCTCCTCTAGTACTTAAGGGCTAAGCTAGGAAGATCACAAGTTCCAGGCCAGCCTGGACTATGATAAGAGAGGGAAAGAGAGAGAGAGAGAGAGAGAGAGAGAGAGAGAGAGAGAGAGAGAGACAGAGACAGAGACAGAGACAGACAGAGACAGACAGAGAGAGACAGACAGAGAGAGAGACAGAGACAGAGAGACAGAGGAGAGAGACAGAGAGACAGAGAGACAGAGAGAGAGACAGAGAGACAGAGAGAGACAGAGAGACAGAGAGAGAGAGACAGAGAGAGAGAGACAGAAGAGAGAGAGAGAGACAGAGAGACAGAGAGAGAGAATTAGGAATGATAACTCTTTCCAAGAGAGATATAAGGAGACTTGAACTATATAATCCACCATAAGTGTGAGGATAGAATGGAAGATGGTAAAACACATTGGTCCTCACAGGACAAGTAGATATGTGATTGAAGTGATGTAGAAAATTAGAGAATGGGAAGAGCACAAGGACTGCCAAGGTCTCTGACTTAAAGAACAGATCTGGGCAGCAGACAGCGCCTCCACAGCTTGGAAATCAGGACTTAGGTATGACCAGCAGGTTCTAGGGTAAAAAGAAAACATGTCGTACTATTCTGAAGTTATGTTGAACTTGAAACACTGAATATATCAGGAAGACTATTTCCAGTGGACACTGTTTTACAAGGGCCTAGAACTTGTGTACAAAGCATCCACCAGCTTGAAGGGGTACAGGTCCTGATTCAATACAGTTGTTATCCATGCTACACGACTGACATGTCCTCCTCCAGCTGATGTTTGATCTGAAATGAAGATTATAACTGCTGGAACTCAAAAACTAGAATCTGACATCCATTATCTCTCTGAACTTATTTGCTTTTAGGGTTTGTTATATCTATAAATTAGTATTCAGACCTTGACAAATAACTGGAAAATATACAGTTAAATATCCCCTATTATTAGATAGCTAGCAATTCCTGAATCATGTTCGTAAATCATTGTATTAGTCAGTGTAAACCACAGATGTTTCCTTGCCTTTCCTTTGTTTTAAATAATTTCCCTGAGTTTGTTCGTTTGTTTGTTTGTTGTTGTGTGCCAGTTTTGAGGCTCTGGGCCTGGGCATGTTCCTGAGCTCTTTTGCTTAAGACCAGCACTCGACCACTTGAGCCACAGCATCACTTACAGCTTTTCCTGTGATGAACTGGAGATAGGAGTCTCACCAACTTTCATACTGGAGTTGGCTTCAAACCAAGCTCTTCAGATCTCAGCCTCCCGAGTAGCTAGGGTTTCAGGCGTGAGCCACTTCCTCCCAGTTTCCCTAAGCATTTATAGCATTGGTTCTTGGCTTTATTATTTTTATTTTTTTAATTTTTTATTGTAATTAATAAAAGGGTTACATGATATTTGCCAGATAGAAGGTGCATTCATTCACATACATTGATACTCTTTCACATGTCTTGGTACCCATTACCCTCCCCCCCCACCCGTCTTGGTTTTCCCCCCTTCCCTATCAAATTTCAAATAACCGACTACAAATAAATTCAATATATCAGATAACAAAGTGAGATACTGTAACAATATGAGATACCCAAGGGACAGCAAAGGAGATGAGAGACAACATAGTACATTAAGGACAACAATCATTCGTTATATGGCTTTTGTTTCAATGTCCTGGAGGTCCTTTCAATTAGCTTCATACTATATGGCCTTATTATTTTTATAATTAGTAAAAGTCACTAAGATAAAACAGGCTGTATGACACTAAACAAAAGAAAAGAATTATAGTAATCATAATGAGGAAGATTAGATAGAATGCATGTAAGTAGCACAACGTTTTCACACTGTAAATACGTGGTAAGTCTTATTTTTCTGACTCCCTTTAGCAAATGTAAGTCCTTACAACATTTTCTTCAGGGAAAAACTAGATTCACAGTAATAGTCAAATTACTAGTTGTAAGAAATCAATTGTAAACACTACAATTCAATTTTCATTGATTTCACCTTGACAACATTTCCTAAGGGTTTTCTTCCGGTGCTTTGGTTTCCATTCAATGTGTCAAGAGACTTTTGGTCCATCACTGAGACATTTTAGTTTGAACTAGTGAAGGTTTGTCTGGACAAAAGCATATCTTCTGAAATAAAACCAAAGTTGATCACTGTTAAGTTTGCAAAACAATAAACTAAGAGTCAATACATCTTAGTGGTATTTCCATAGATCCCAAAAAATATTTCCTTGAAGATGAAAAAGTTGTTACTTGTCTAGAATAAAGGCACTGACCAGTTAGTGAGCTACATACAGACTCCTTGCACCACCAAGTGGTATTATATTGGAAATGATTTTAGTCTTGCCTTTGAAATCCCTGGAATGACAACCTGCCTTTGTGAAGATCCACTAGTTCATGTATAGAAAGGACTACCAAACTACTTGGCACCGTGATAAATTGTCCCAATATTCCCTCTGACTTATCAAATCAATTAGCTTGATCCATGGATCTGTACACACAGCCTCTCTTCATTCACAGAGTAAGAAATACAAAGTTTAAGGGACTGTAGTCAACAATAGTTTACTGTTAATCAGGAGAAAGGATTTCCATGTGATCCATACAACATATGGTAAATGTTCACAGTGACAGGCACACTGGTTGCTCTGGCTTGATTATTCACACATTGTATCCATGAAGCAAAATACCCTAACGTTAAACCCTGCAGATACACGGTACTGGCCTGTGTGAAGAGAATGTTTAAAATAAGGGGAAAAAAACTAAGCTGAAAAAAAATTTATGGTTAATTCCAGCCATCCGAAGGAAAGGTTATTAAAATTTGATTTTGTTTCCTAAAAATGTGCTGACATATTTTAAAATATTTTCAATCATACACACAAAAATTCACACAAAAAGAAACCATTCTAGACCAAATACTGATTGTGGAAGGATTCCTAAAGTTCTGCATGTAACCAAGTTCAAGATTAAAACCAAAAAACAGAGATTCTTGGTCAAAGTTCTTTCCCTACTTCAGGGGCATCCTACATGCAGCAAGTAACAAGAACTCGGTACCTTTAGGGTGTTTCCTACTTTGTTCTGTGCCATTTCCACTACAACAGAAGAAACCCCCTTACTCATAGAATTAGAAAGTCAAGTGATTCAGTGAAGCAAAGTAGTTGTATGTTCGATAAGGATAGCTGTTTTGCTAGCACATGAGATGTTAAAGGTAGGCTAAGGTCAAAATCCATATTTAGTGTTGTGAGGCAGGTTTGTCTTTCTAGAACAGAGGAAAAATAACTACATGGAAATATAAACTTGGGTAATTTGTAGGTGCACACTTCTGTAGATTAATTGTCCTTACCCTGAGACATTTCTGAATTTACAGATGAATTGTTCTAGCCTCTTTAAAAGCTACACTTAGGCACTTTAAACAATTTTTTCAGGCATCTTAGATTCCATGAAACCAAGAACATTCTAGTTTTCTTAATGTTTATTGAAAGAATTTATGGGTCATCAAAAGTTACAGCTAGTGGGATGAACCCAGCTGAGGCAATACATAATGAGCTCAACCTCCTGCAGTCAGGTGCATGTGCCAAGAGCAAGGCAGCCCCATCAAGAGGGTGGATTAGACAAGGACCATGTGACCAGAGAAGCAGTGATGAGAAGATAGACTCCCCAGGAGAAAGAGGGTTAACTGGAAAACTGATTAGAAGAGCCATGATCTGAGCACAAATGCAGGAGATAACAATCCAGACCAAAGGTGATTTGGGACAAGAGGCACAATTCAGCTATATCAGGGCTTGTGCAGACCCCTTCTCTAAAGAACAGGGTATGTTCTACCTTGGAAAACAAAAATAAAACAAGGACACAAGTCCAAGGTGCTGGTTGAAGAAAAGACAAGTTCTTAAATTATCAGATGCTGTTTAAATGATGAACCCATTAAAGTGAATATGGTAAAAGCTTACATAATTGCCTTGATCTTTGAGATATACCTAGGATATGTGAAAAACAGTGATGCTTTCATTGAGCAATAAAGCTTTAATGCTTTTTTAAATTTTTTTTGTTTTAATCTTGTATCCCTACAGGAATGGTCATAAAGCAAACATGGAATCTAAGGTTTATAGTCCTAGGATTGAGGACAAAACACAGTGACTAAAACGAATACCCTGAATCAGCTTTGAATTTCAAGCCAGATATTTTTGTTATTGTTTCCTTACCCCTGGCCATTCTAACTTCCCAATAAAAGGATTGGGGAGTGTTCTTTTCCTGATTCCCAAAGCTGAATTTTACCTAAGTTACAAAGAAGGACACTAAAACACATGATTTATAACAATGATGATAGGAAAAAAAATGAATGTTGACATTTGGTCAGCTGTGCTTTCTTAGAGCTCTAGAGAGTGGACTGGTATAATACCTGATCCTCAATCTCATTTGGGGTGGAAAGTTGGGGCAAGAGAAATTCAGGGAAGGTTGAGAGGCTCATGTCATTTTGATGTCTTAGTATGCCTGACCGAGTTTCACAGGAGCAGATCTGATGAGGAAAAATATTGATGATGTACAGAAAAGCAGAGAGAGGAGAGGAGCCTTGACTTCTTTCCATGCTCCTTTGTGAGATGTGTCAGAATCATTGCTTTAAGAGCTGAGCCACAGAAATGAAAATCTCCAGGTTTGGCTTTTATGAGAAGAAAAAAAAAGGTAAATTACTAAATTGAAGTCAAAGTTATGTAGTCATGTGAGCTATAGCAATGATCAAATTGAACTCTTCATTGATGACCAAAAAGCACAGAGTGTCATAGTTTTGACAGGAGCAAATGCACTTGAGAAACCTAGTTCAGACAATTCTTGGGCTGTCAAAAGACATTTTCCCCTTTGATCAGTCATGGGGCTTGAACTCTGGACATGGGCTACTGTCCCTGAGCTCTGTTGCTCTACCATTTTGAGCCACAGTACCACTTCCAGTTTTCCAGGGGTTAATTGGAGAGAAAATTCTCACAGACTGCCATGATCTGTTTGCCCTGCTCAAACCGAGATCCTCAGGTCTCAACTTCCTGAGTTGAGTAGCTAGAATTACAGATGTGATTCACTGGTACCCAGCTATCAAAGGACTTCTGCACTTACTATTTGAGTTAGGCAAGAAGAGATCCTAGGCCTAAGGAAGAGAGGCCAGGTATGATGGCAAGCAGGAGGCTCCAGAATTAGAAAGGGTATCAATTTTCATCACACCCACAGAGCTTCACTACTCTTGTTCTGTCTCCACTTGGAAGTCACTGAGAGTCTTCTGGTAGCAGTGGATTGTGTAAGGTGACAAGAAGCAGAGAACTGAACAGTATCCATGGATGCAGGACATGAATGAGTATGAAGTTAGTAACCAAACTCTCCAGTTCACTGCAGCAGAAATGGGAAAGGATGATGGGAGTAGGTGAGGAAAGAGCCCATCGAAAGCTATGCCACTCCAGCAAGCCTGAGTCTTATCAGAATGACATAGGAAAGAACAGATTCAGGGAGGGAGAGTCCAGAGTAGAATGAATTATGGATGGCAAGAGTAGGCATTCATGGAATTGTAGGCCAGGTAGTTTTTTTCTTTTAATGACTGGTTTGGGGGTGTCAGATTGAAGAAAAAGAAGTGATGCTTAGATTTCTTATTTTTCTACTTCAGTAGCTAAAGTCTGAGTCTAGAGGGAGGTGTGAGAAACATCTCTTTGTGAATGTTTCCAGTGATGAAAATCTCCTTCCTGATGATAAAGTAAGAGGAGCTTTCAACTTCAACAACTCAGCGCACACCTAATACCTGCCATTCTTTCTTCACACTCTTGATCCAGAACCAAACACAAGTTTGGTACCCTGGTATACAACTTAAAATACTCAGCCCTGTGTGCTGGGCAAGACACACAGAGCTCCATCAGGTAAAGACGGTATTGGACTGTTCTTAAAATCCCTTTCTATTCAAATACTGAATCTCTGACTCTCCAGTACCTCCCTTCTCAATAACTCATGACTCACTGCAGAAACAAAAAGTAGCATGTCCTTTCCTCTCACCACTGTTGATATTCATCACTGCTGTCTACCTAAAGAAATCAACCTTCCTCCAGTCTCCTTTTGGTAGAAAAACTGGCACAAGTCTTGATTCATAAAGCAAACCCAAGCTGGGCACTGTTGGATCATACCTGTAATCCTAGCCCCTCAGGAGGCTGAGCTCTGAGGAGTACAGTTCAAAGCCAGTCAGGGTAGGAAAGTCCACGAGACTCTTCTCGCCAATTAACCACCAGAGAACTGGAAGTGGCACTGTGATGCAGTTGGTAGAGTGGTTGCCTCCAGCTTAAGAGCGCAGGGACAGCACCCAAGCTCTGAGTTCAAGCCCTAGGACTAACAAAAACATTTTTTAATTCTGTTATATCCCAAATCTCTTTCCTATCATGTCCTGGCTTTAAATTGTGGAGTGTGGAGGGAAGTGGGGAAAGAAGAGTCCAATAGAGACACGTAGAAAGCTGTGTCAGTGTACCTTCTGGAAATCTCTATGACCCAGGGATCAGATGGTGCCTCTGCCAGGTGAAGGCATTCATGGAATGACCAGATGTCAACTGAGATGCTCAGGCCCAGCCACCTCTGTTTCAACCTTTGGCTTCAGGGGTCCCAGCTCTGCCCTGAAGAAGAGACCAACACAGTCCATCCGTAGGACCCTAAATACATAGTACCACTGACACAGATTGAACCACTGAACCCTGAAGCAGGTATTTTTACACCCCAGTCTGGCTTCCCTCTCTATTTGAATGTCAGTCTTTTTTTTTTTTTTTTGCCAGTCCTGGGCTTGAGCTCAGGGCCTGAGCCCTGTCCTTGGACTTTCTCAATGCTAGAGCTCTACCACTTGAGCCTCAGCACCACTTCCAGCTTTTTTTCTATGTATGTGGTAGCGAGGAATCGAACCTGGGTCTTCATGCATGCTAGGCAAGCACTTTTAACCACTAGGCCAAACTCCCGGCCCCCTTGAATGTCAGTCTTTTAATTAGGAGGAGAGGCCTCGCCTAGCCCACAGAGAAGCTTGCCTCACCCCCTTTCCCTGAAGAACTATTAGCCAAAGCCATCATTCTGATGAGAGCGACTTCAAAGGCCCCAAGTGAGGAGAGAGGTAAGACTGGGGAGTGTTCAAATGACAAACAGCAATATTTCCACTGACAAAAAGATGAAGATGAAACAAATGTTAGGAGAGAAAACATGATTCTATTTTGCTGTGTGCTCACTGGAAGTGATCATCAAAGTCTTCACCTGAAATGAAAAAGCCATCGATGTAACAGTACACTGGAGCCAGCTCAGATTTCTAACAACAGAAGCCATTTTTGAAATGATAAAAGCTTACAAAAGCAAAGAAAAGGTGCCAATGCAGAAAGCAAAAGCACACGGCGCCAAACAGTCTTGTGCCGCACACTTGTCAGGGAGCGTCAGACCTGGGAACCACTTAGGGATCATCTGAGAAAACCTCTCCATGTTTTAAAAGCAGAACGTCTGCACCCGAAGGACTTTACCCAACCTGCTCAAGGTTGTCCAGCTAGTTAGTGACTTTGAGATCTGTTAGCAACTGCCTTCCCTTCCCTCCACAGAGCCAGGCTCTGCAGATTTCTATCTGCAAAATCAGTCTTGCCTGGTAGGCGAGGCAGTCCTGATCAAGGCTGAAGTTCAAGTTCAAGTTGACCAGGTGCTGGATCTAGTGACTATCTGCCTGGCCATGACACACAGTGCCTTCGTTGTGCATGTTGGATCCTCCTTGTTGTATCTCCCACACATGTGCTGCCAGATGCCCTCAGCAGCTCAGTCAACCCAACATGGCAGCAAAGACTATGAACTCTAGAAATGTAACAGGCAAAAAGGATGGGAAGCTAGCAAAGGCCTAACACATTCTAAGAACTGAAAACTATAGAAGTTCAAGATTATGGGGAGGGAAGAGAGAGGGAAGATCGAATAGCCCCAAAGGTAAAATACATTTATTTTTCAAATTCTCCATAGTACAAGAGGTTCTGGGGATGAGTTGATAGATAAGACAGGCTGACCACTTGTGTTTTAGAAAATGGCAAAAGGATTTGGAGCTGTGTGGCTTAATCTGTCTTCTAGATATACTGACCTTACACTTTTCAAAAACGTATCCTGGTGAACTTTGAGTAATAAGTATGAATGGCTCGTGTAACTGAACTGTGAATTTAAGAAAAAAAAATCAGAGGAAAAAGCTATTTAGTCCAACTCATAAATTATCATGCAGGAGGCAGTTGTGAAATCTAAATTGGTACAATTCTTTCAAGATCAATCTGAAAGGCTCAAAATGCACCTGGATTGTCCCCTCCAGTGGGACATCAACTAGGGCCAAGAACCTAGAGGGAGGAATGAAAGGGACAAGAGACACGAAGAAGGCAGCAAGACAAGCGTTCTGATCAAGCTGCAATTTTTATTTTTCACACAGGGGTTTATATGCCTCTTCAGGAGAGGCAGGAGGGGGTTGGGTATAGGAACTGCTCGGGGTAGGGGGTCCGGTAGTAGGATGTTTGCTCCTTCTCCAGGTAGAGGCCAGGTGGTAGGATGTTTGCATATCAACGCAAGCAAGCATGTGTTGCTTAGTGACCTAATTACAAGATGCAGGCACATTCTTACACTAAGAATTCAGGGAGGGGGAGAATGTCTCCGACATCTCCTCCCTTCATCTTAAAATAAGTGAGGGGCGAGGATTTAGGCAATATCTCAATTATGGTAGGCATTAATCTGAGAGGGGAGACAGAGGCCCTGATCCCTAGCCATGCTATTGGGCATGTCCCGCAGGAGACCCCGAGACTGATGGCCATTTAGGCCGTCTCCTTGCAGTCTCAGCTGCACCTCACGCAGATGCCTACACCTGTCAACTGCAGGTGCGTATCCCTCGGGTGGAGATTACGGTTCCTCTGGGGGCCCCATAGTCCTCATACCCATTTAGCATCTCCCATGTCTAGGCTGTTCAGCACTGGATGGAAAATTCACCCATCCAGAGTCACCATAATGGCTGCAACCTCCTAGGGGACTTTGAGTTTAGCACAGAATGTCCCGTCACCAAGAGTTTTTAGTTCCAGTCCTCTCAGGAAACAGCTGTGCGGTGGTGGTGGAATCAGGCAGGGCAGAATATGTGGCAGCAGCTTCATCTCTCAGGAACTCCAATGGAATGTCACACCTCTTGCTGAGTTGCCTGCAAATTTCTGCGCAAACTGGTTAAAGAAGCTTAATCTAAGGCCTGACTTCGGTGAATTCTCCCAATGATTCCCTGGTCCCTTTATCTAAAGGGGATTGATGGGTGGAGATTCAGCTTCTGTAACTTCTTCAAGCTGACTCAGGGGCGTTGTCTCTGTACTTGACCAGGGACCTTAAAAAGTTTAGCCTATTTTACCAAGGGGTTGCCTGGATTAGCTATCAGGACAATGATTTGCTCCCAACTAGAGATCGTATTCAACATTTAACAACTGCACAAACCTTCTTTGGCTACAATAGTGTAGCTTACTTAGCACCCATTTGCAAAGGCATTTTCTTGATTGTCTGGGGAACTTAATCTCTTCAAGCTTAACAATGCTTCAGTTCTAAACAGATCTAAACAGATTAATAGGGACACAAGCCCCAGATCCACAAACTTTCCTGAATTTGCTCAATTAGGGCTTTAAACTACCCACTATCACAGATGATTGACAAGTTCCTGCTCAGTTATGAAAGGCACGGGCATTAGTAAGGCATGCTTACAAACTATTCTATGACCTCCCGGCTCTGATTAATATTGAATGGCCAAGCACGAGTGACTCTAGGATCTGACACCATCTCTGCCATGCCATCCAAGCAGAGGCTTTCTGCATCTGGATGCTTTATTTCTTTTGTCCCAGTAGTGTCTCTCCACACAGGGATGAACATCCCATTGGCATTTCACTTTGTTGATTGCTGGACTTGAACTCAGGGCCTGGGCACTGTCCCTCAACTCTCCAGCTCAAGGCTAACACTCTGCCACTTTGAGCTCCAAAGCAACTCTTCCCCAGATTAGATACCACAGTCTCACAGGGACTTTGCTTTGCCCGGGCTGGCTTGAAACTGCAGCTTTCAGATCAATGAGTCCTACAAAAGGCCACCTTACTCCAATGAGAGCAACAAGGTGGTCAACACAGAAATAGTCTCTAAGCATGATCTTACCTAGAACTTGGTGAGGACAAAAATTACATCTGAATGAGGATCTGCTATCCTTTTCCATGCCCAGCTGGAAATTGCTATAAGGAGACTTACAAGAGCATGATAAATAGAAATTAAGCAATCATTTTGGTAGTCCTAATTTTCCTTTTTACTCTTTCTTCAAACATTTAAGACAACTTTCAAATATTGTTTAAAAACCCATTTCCAATGTTCTTAAAAACTTTTACTGATACTTGCTTAAACAATTAACACCTTAGCCTTTATTTGCAATTGAAAAACCTTTAAGGGCATAAAGAACTCCTTTTGTCTCCAGGCCCCCTAGGGCTCAAGGCACTCCCCTTGCCTTTTAGAAGAGGCTTTTTTTTTTTCCAGTTTAGATTACTGCCTAGAACTCCAACAGTTTAAACTCAAATAACAGTTTTTCCCTAATGCAAGAATTACAGACATCCATGCACCAAAAGTCTAAGTCTGGACTTAGTTTCCTTCCTTTTTTAAAATACAACCAATTGCATGGAGATAAACTTTTAAACATTCCTTTAAAATACTAATCACATTATTTACATTTTACCATCAGATTTCTAGTGTCAGTCTGCAAGAAAAGACAGACAGGCAAAATTTCTGACATTAATAAACAAATTTACATTTAAATCTCTAATACATGTCTCCAAATTTTAAAGTAATAAATTCCGAATTCCCTAATACCTCTGTGCTAAACAGGATACAATGTTTACAATGTAAACAGCTATCTGCATTGCAAAACCAGATTTTTAAAATGCAGATTTCATTTAGAAAATACTTTTTCTACTTTAGAAAAATACTTTATAAAAATACCAGTTCCTCTTTAAACCAATGCAATAATCCTTTGAGACATTGTAAAACATTCAAACCTAATAATTTTCTTGAAGTTTAGACTTAGATTTACCCAATTGCCTTTGTGTTTCAAATATGAGCTCATCCATTTTATACAGCATGCTGACAATTTAACCTTGAACATGTTCTCGCATACCCATTCACACACACATTCATACTCAAAGATCTTAAAGCACGCAAAATTAATATCGGCCATTCATTTTCCGGAAATTTTAGTATCATGAGGGTTTTTTTGCCAATCTTATTCTTGGAGGTGACAACCAGGTTTTTAAAACAAAGCTTTCTAACAAAGTGACTAGCTGAAATTTATTTTTTCAGAGTTAGTTCCTGATATTAGACGTATTACCATAATACCTTTTACAGATGAAAGTTGGGTGGGAGTCTTAAACTTAGGAGAACTAAGACTGAAGTTTGTGTCCTATCACCAACTGTCTCCAGACTGTCACTTCAGCAGGTTGTAGGAAAAAGGAAACTAGACAAAGCCTGCAGCTGCTTTGTCTGGCCTCTGCTCATCTCAACTGATTGGGAGGGGCCTTACTAGGCCCGAGTGGGACCAAAACTTTTACTTCCCAGAAATATTCAAATAGATAATAAGGATGTGTGCTTGAGTACACACAGAAAAACCATAAGGATACATATTTAGAACTGGTACCAATTTTAAAGACAAAACTGGACAAAAAAATACCCTTGGAAAAATATGTAACACGAACAAGACAGAGAAGCAGAGACTTTTAAGATATTCCTAAACTTTTGATGGCATGCCTGGCCTTAAACTACCAGCTGGCAGATGGAGGCAATCCTAACATACCTACAAAAAGCTCTGAAACAAAATCAGACATTGACAAATAACAAGAAAGTTGGACTTAATCAGGTACACTTAACACAAAAACATGAGCTCAGATGAATGTTTTCACCAAACAGCTATTTTTAGATTTAGACATGTCTTGCCGGTGGGACTCTCAGGCATGCTCTGTTATCCACAAGAAACTCAGAAGGGGGATCAAGGCATCCCTTGACCATCTAGGCCTTAGAGAGCATGCTGCGTCCAGCCTTCTTTTCTCTCCGTTTTAGGCCCACAGTGCACTTTCTTAAAAACAAAACACAGACAGGGGGTCGGCCGATACTTACCTCCGGAGGCGTTTGCTTTTCACCTGGGCATCTTTTACAAAAAAGGTTGTTAAAGGAAAACCACTGTTTCTAGAAAAAAAATCAATCTTTTATCTTAATAGCATAAATATACAAATTATTAGGAATTGATGACAGACTTGGGAGCCCTGGTTGGATGGTTTCCATGAGCATATTTACTGCGGGGAGATCATGAAGAAACCTGTATTTGAAACTTGTATTTGCCTGATCCCTATTAATTTTAGTAGCTCCAATTGTTTTTCCAGCCAATAGGCCACTGTTCCCCATGAGATCAGGCTGTGGCCCCTAGAATTGGGGGAGCAGTTCTATGCCAATTTTTTCATAACTAATGCAGTCATCATAGAATGTCACAACATCCGTATCTTGTCTCTCCCTAGAGATAATAGGGCAAGTCCTCTTTAAGAGCAGCGGCTGGATGGCTCTGGCCAGGACAAGGGACTTGCCAATTGCTAAGATGCTTCTAGGCCAGCTACACCCAGGAGCTGGGGCCTCTGGCAGTTTCTAGGAGCTGGGAACTTAAGGCCTAAGAGGCAGGTGATTGTAGCTCCTCAGGGACAGGGTGTGGAGGCAGTCCTGCTGTAAGCTTGCGGGGGGGAGGAGGGGTCGAGTCTCCTCGAAGAATATCATTGAGGGGCAAAAAGATATTATTAGGCAATTTTAAATAATGCCTGAGCCATTGACTATCTAAGAGTATGGAGGCACTCAACACAACATTGACTTTATCAGGAGCTATTTGCAATCCAATGTTAAGAAAGGCTTTAGAAAGTAGATCTGGCCTGTCCTGAGCTGCCAACAAAATATCATCAGGGTGTAGGGGAATTGTAAAAAAGGCACTCTTTAAGATCAATGATCATTTTATCTACATAAAAACAATTCCTTGTCAAACACATTTGGTAAAGGCTATTTACAGTGTACATGGCCAAGCATGCACTATGCTGCATTTCAAGCAGAAAATGTTCCTTATTTGACCACATTGCAATACTTACATGAAAATTCTTATAAAAACATGAATCTTCTTAATAAACAGTCTCCAACTCTTTGCCATTTAACCTCATTAATCGTTCCCTCCTCGGGGAACCAAGGACAAAATTCTTCTAGGTAATCGAAAAATGCCTTTGAATCTTTCTTTTTAACTCAAGTTCTTCGTGTCTTGAGAGCCTATGAACGATTCCTGTGATGATGATGCCTGTCCCATGGCCAGTCACTTACCTTTCGGAGTGGGCGGGCCACTCCGAGCTGGTCACACAATCACTTGGATCCAAGTTTTCCTGGAAGACAGCGTTCCTCAGCCTCACGGGCACTCGAGCTGCACGTTGGGCGCCATTTGTCCCGTCCAGCGGGACGTCAACTAGGGCCAAGAACCTAGAGGGAGGAATGAAAGGGATAGGAGATACGAAGAAGGCAGCAAGACAAGCGCTCTGATCAAGCTGCAAATTTTATTTTTCACACGGGTTTATATGCCTCTTCAGGAGAGGCAGGAGGGGGTTGGGGTATAGGAACTGCTCAGGGTAAGGGGTCCAGTAGTAGAATGTTTGCTCCTCCTCCGGGTAGAGGCCAGGTGGTAGGATGTTTGCATATCAACGCAAGCAAGCATGTGTTGCTTAGTGACCTAATTACAAGATGCAGGCACATTCTTACACTAAGAATTCAGGGAGGGAGAGAATGTCTCCGACACTGGATTTTATCTCAACACTAACATTTTTAATAACATTTCTTTAAAAAAATGAACATGTCAGGCAATATAGACAGTATTCCTAATAGTAATATATGGTATATAGTATTAAAAATTTTAGTTACCTAAAATATCTACGTAGATACAGTTAATAAGAAATATAAATAAGAAATACATTTAGCCTGGTGCTAGCATCTCACGCTTATGCTCCTGGCTATTCAGGAGGCCGAGATCTATAGAATAATGATTTAAAGCCAGTAGAAATATCAGAGGGACAGCGTTTCCAAGATGACATAAAGTTTGGCTGGGGGTTTGGCCAAAGTGGTAAACTGTGGTTCAATTGGTAGAGTGACAACCAAGAAAGCTTGCAAGTCTAATGATGTGTAGACCTGAGTTTGAAGTCCAGTATGACCAGTAAAAGAGAACTACAGTGTGACACAAACCTTGATCAGACTCTGTCACCCATCAATGCACCCCTCCTTTACTCCCCCTCTCTCCAAAAGAATTTTGTTACATGTTATTGTTTCATTTTAACACATGTATGTAAAGTATTTAGGATATCTTCATTCTCTTGCACAACTAATGATGCTAATAAAAATGTAGGAAAAATAAGCTTGTGCAGCAGAATACTATTTAAAACCAATTGATGACATAGAAAGGTTTATAGTAAGTGTGAAAATAAGCTAAAAGAAGTTAGGATAAACTATGCTGAAATGATTATAAGTTTCTATTTGCATAAATAGAAGAGGGAATGATGTGTTGCTATTAATAGTGATCCCTGGCTGATAGAATTACAGATGACTTAAATCTTTGTGCAGACACATTTTTATAATTTATAAATTATTGCCACAGAATCCTTTTACTACCTTTCCAAAGAGACATTTTTTTATTTTTATTTTATCTTTAAAAATTCACAATAAATTTTCTTATCTGAAAACGTAATGAAAAGAGGATTTGTTTTGTCAGCTGAGTATGTTTGATCCTTTTCTGAACATAGATGTTTAACAAGAGGGAACATGGTTCTCAAAACTTGTAGGGTATAGCCAGATACTGGTGGCTCGTACCTGTAATCATACCTAACAATGGAGGAGGCTGAGATCTAAGATCTGAGGATCACGGTTCAAAGTCAGCCTGGACAGGAAAGTCCATGAGACTCTTTATCTTCAACTAACCACTAGAAAACTGGGAGGGCTGCTGTGGCTCAAAGTGGTAGAGCACTAGCCTCGGGCAAAATAGCACAGGGACATCACCCAGGCTCTGAGTTCAAGCCCAGGATCAAAAAAATATAGCTAGCTAGCTAGATAGATAGATAGACAGACAGACAGATAATGAAGTGAAGGCTTCCTTGCAGCTCTGAGTGCATTTCAGAGTATTTGGGGGAAAAAAGATAATGGCATGACTTATTTTGGAGATTTGCCTCCCATTGCAGTCATGGATCTCACTGCTGGAGCCCCAAAATGAAAATCAGAGGCTTAAGCAAAGAAGTTCTAGAAAGCTGATGTCATGAGAAACTGAGTCAAGGACAGACATACCGAGCCATTATGTAATGCTTATGAATGAAGAGACACTGTCTGGCCATTTTTCTAAGGTAGTTCATTCTCTTTCTGTATAGCTCCCTCTGGTTTCATGTGCTGGGGGCCCTGGGACCCTGAAGTCTAGTGGTTGACCTGGGATTTGCCTTCAGATGAAGAGGCCACGTGACACACACTCCACACTCCACAGCACACGCGGTCTTCCCAGTCCTGGTCTCCCCACATCCGAGGCTGAAATGATTCTTCATGCTACTGGAACCTCCCACAAAGACCTCCACGAGCCACTCATGTGCCTGAACTTTATTTTCGCCATGCATGACACCCCACCCATCTGGCCACATGGAATGTGAGGATGGTGAAGGGCAGGCAGAAGGCAGAAGCCACGCCAGGGCTGGCATCTTCTCATGGGGAACAGAACCGGCCACAGAACAAGATGCTGCTGGCTGTGTGGCTCCAGATGAAGAACAGGAACGGGTGGTCGGCACAGAAGGTTGGCTCAATCCTGACGCTGCGAGTGTTCCGGATCACGGCTGTGGCCCCCGCAGCCTCCGTGCCTTCCTCGTTGACCTCCACAAAACACTTGTGGGCCACCTTGGACAGAGGCACATTCTTCTTTGATGACATGCCAGAGAAGTCAGCCTTGGTCTCCTCAAAAGCATCGGTTATCCCTAAACGCTGAAGAGAAGATTTCAATTCGTAATTCTCCTCCATCTTCAATCTGGGAAGGAAAACTTGAACTTTACTTTGCGTCAGGTTGTCTGGACTGATCCAGGCTTTGAGCTTCTCGTAGGTGAGAGCTTCCTCCACCTGGAAATTTAAAAAAAAAAAAAGGTCAAATGTGAAAAGCCGACGAACAGCACACGGGAGCCCCCTTATCACTCCTCTCCCCCGACAGAGAATTAGCTGGGGAGCTGTCATTCAACGCAAGCCACAAGAGCTTTCTTGGAAATACACCAAGATTCACCCCCCAAACTCTTGTCCTTATCTGACAGATACAAGAATGAAAGCGCCTACAAATGCCCAAGACAAGAAACATGTCTAAAATAAACACCATCTGTGCCAAACTTATTTCATGAAAAACCAATTTTGACAGTGTAAAATCATAAACCTCTAAAATATATAACCTCTCTTTTATCAAGATACGTGCGATGCACATGTGAGTTGCAGAGACTGTGGGACAAGGAAAGGTCAAGAGCCTGGATTCCACGAGGGACAGCAGGGTGAGTGAGGTAGAAATGATGTGGCACATGAACGTGCAGGGAGGGGAGAACAAAGATGAGAAACTCAAGAAGACTATTGCTTCTGGCATCCTGGACTTGGCTTTAAATCCTTCAAGACTCCCTAGGACATTCTATTTCTCTACCAGGAAGCAAAAGGAGGGCGGGGAGCTTCTGTGTCTGTCTTGCCTGCCTTGCTCTTCACTCTCCAGAGCCCAGCGGCCTGCTCCATTTGAATGGTTCTGTTTCTAGACTCACCTAAATCTCTTCTGCAATAGCTATGACAAATCTCATTCTTGACGCAGGCCAGTTGGTCTCTGACTCTGGAGGGAAGGGGAAGACATGAGGTAGCCCCACCCCCCGGGTCCCTGGGCCCTGCTGAGCTGGAGCTAGGTCAGACCCGCCACTAAACGCATGGGATTCTAAGATCAGCCAAGGGAGAGGGTTCACAGGAATCTGGAGCATGTTGAGACTGAGAGCTTCCTCCCTCTGCTGAGAGCTGGCTCGCCTGTCCACTGCTGATCCTGCAGCATCTGCCTTACAAGTTTTTTTTTTCTCCTTTCCTGGGCTTTGTTCTTCTTCCTTTCCTCCACCCAGTAATTCTCCCAGCAGGATCTTAGACTCCTGCTCTCACTCAACAATTAGCAGCCTGCACACCTTCAGGGATCTTGTTAAAAACGAAAACTCACGCCACACACTGCTGAACCTGTTTTGTCACAAGATCCTGTGGGTTCTTGGCATATTGGTGAAACACTGGCCACATCAACCTCTAGTTCTTCTTTTAGGACTCTCCTATTCAAGGAGAGAGAGAGAGAGAGAGAGAGAGAGAGAGAGAGAGAGAGAGAGAGAGAGAGAGAGAGAGAGAGAGAGAGAGAGAGAGAGAGGCGCAAAAGCTGGTAGTGGGGCTTGAACTCAAGGCCTCTGTCAAGGTAGGTGCTCTACCAACTGGGTCAACATCTGCATCTGGAAACTCAGTGGTTAATTAAAGATAGGAACCTCATTGACTTTCCTGCCTGGGCTGGCTTCAAACCTTGATTCTCAGATCTCAGCCACTTGAGTAGCTATGAATACAGGCGTGAGCCACCAGTCCATGGCCTGTTCAAGAATTACTGACCCACAAACCAGCCTCTCCCTCCTAAATTAAAAACATGACCATAAAAGGACACTCTTAGTATTTTTTTCTAGCCGCATCTCTTCTAGCCTCATCATTAGTTCACTTCTAAATACCCACTTAACAAAAGCACTACACATGGCCACAGAAAGCCAGGCCTTGCTGTATACCCAGCACCATCTGTAATAACTAGTCATGTGGGAATGCCTGTACTTCTCTCTCAGAGATGGACCTGAAGAAAGGAACTGAGCTGGAACCCACAGGACCTGGACCCAGTACCTACCACCTCAAGGTCAGTGTCGCTGTCAGGTAGCAGAATGATCATACTCAGGTCCTCTCCCGCGTAGGGCAGCTCCAAGACCTGAGAGTGCAGCTCAGGTATGTCTCCCATTTTAAATTTAGCTTTCTTGAACATCATCTTCACTGTTTTCTTTTCCTAGGATAAAAAATGAAATTGAAACTAAATTACTGGACAAGTGAGCACAATTTACTTAAAGTAAAAGATAGCTGGTGCTCAGAACTCCTAGGATTTCTATAGATTTATGCTGTCAGATGGAAAAATCTTTGTGGGCACTTGCTAATGTTATTGAAAACATGTTCTTGAGCCTGCAGGTCGAGGTAGATGAGGCAGATGGACATAGAGGTCTGCTTTATTTTGGAAGAAATTGCATTTTACTCTTTGAGAGAGAGATTCATAGAGAAGCATTCCCATGGACCTTATAATTTAAAAATACTCCTTTAAGTTACAAAGAGCTTTAACAAATAGCCCTTGGGCTGAGAGATCTGGTTAGAAAAGATTTATCAGCCAAAGGGAATTGTAGTTTTTACTCTTTAAAAGATGCTCAGTTACAGAATTAGTCTTATGACTTTGTTTTTTTTTTTTTTGGAGGGGACAAAACCATGAGAGGATGCAACATGTAACTTGGTTTCAAAGCTTTCATTGAACATATTTAACTTTCATAGCCTTGCACAATGTCCTAATAGACTGATGCAATGAAGACTCACGCTAATAAACACTGACCCCAGCCACTATCATGTCAAAGCAGAATGCGTAAATTATTTCTAACGTTGTTCTCAACATTTCAGAATCATTACCCCCTTGAATTTTAAGGCGACAAATGGGTGCAGCAAAAAAACAAAGTTGTCTAAGTAAATGGAGTTGTTTGTATGATACCAACTTAATTCCAAGGATTAGAAGAACTTTCCTCCACCCCAAATCAAACGAACAGAGAAAGAAGATTGCCTTCACTGAGATGAAGAACAATGCCATCAACGCAAAAGCTACAGTCCTTCCTCTCATCCTACCTCTAATTAAAAATGGAGAGGGGAAGGGCAACTACATCAACCCCTAGACCACCCATATTTCTCTGGGCTCTGGTGACTCACAGCTAGAATCCTAGTTTATGATCTAGACAATTGCTATTCAAGGTCAGCCTGGGCAGAAAAATTTGTTCATCTGAAATGAACAAAAAATACAGGACTGAAGACTTGTTTAACTGGTAGAGTCAGCTTTACACGAGCAAGGCCCTGAATCCAAACTCCAGCATTAAAAACATAAATAAATGCTAGCTATAGAAGAGATGCCCAGAATCAGGGCAGTATGACAATAATAACTGGGTTTTCCTGACCATCATCACCCGCAGTTTACTGGAGACATGCCTGCTTCGTTTTGAAGAGCATGTCCCTCGTGTGTTTTCTGTCAAACTGCTCCTTCCATTTTCCTTTGAAGTACACAGCATTCACAAGGACCATCTTCGTCTGTGAACCCACTGACCCAGGGCCCAGCAGCTCTG
Source organism: Megascapheus bottae (assembly GCF_031878675.1). Taxonomy (NCBI): domain Eukaryota; kingdom Metazoa; phylum Chordata; class Mammalia; order Rodentia; family Geomyidae; genus Megascapheus; species Megascapheus bottae. The sequence continues at coordinate 8,204,602 of NC_143527.1, forward strand.
AGATCTTACCTGTGAAGAATGTGTGAGAAGATCACAGAGATTGAGGAAATGGAGAAAGAATAATCATCCTTCTATACTCTCCTTGACGCCTACAGCTCACATTTGGTTGAAAGCCAGGCCAGAATAGACAGAATTTGATCTCAAGGAAGTAAACCCATTTCCACTGTACTACTAAGTGCAATTAAGTACGGAATATTTCTCAGTGCACCCAGGCAGCCCATCCCCCGTCCCAGTAGCACGCTCAAGGCAAGAAGCAGAGGAAGTAGTTCCTACCACGGGAGAGTGTCTGGGCTGAGAGGGGAGTGTCGGTGACACACACAGCATCCAGAGCCATACTCTGAGGACATGTCTACAGACAGGAGGGTGGGGCTGCCCGTCCCCACAGGGAGGAAAGAAGCCACACCATCCGATGCCATCTCCAGGCTGCAGCCTAACTGAACTCTTCTCCCCCAGCGTTCAGAGTCACCTCCCACACCGCAGGAGACGAGCTGTGGGGGCTCATCCTGACAGCACGGCCCACTTCCCACACACAGGCCTGCAGCAATCACCTGGTCACAGTACTTCAATCGCTGAGGCCCAGATCTGCTGCTCTCAGGCTCTCCTTCCATCCGGATTCCTCATCCTAAGACCCGCTTACCTTCTGTCTTTTCTGAAACCCAGGCATTGATGTGCTTCCTGCAGTCTTCACTCTCTTTGACGAAGGACAGCTCTTCCAGCCCGGCCTGATAGAACTTCTGACAGGATTCCTTAAAGGACTGCAAACAAAACCACTGGGTTGACGTTTGAAATTTAGGAAATCTTCCTGCAGCTGTGCAGCAGGAATGTGTGTGAATGTGTGCCTTTGTACTGTGTGTGTGTGTGTGTGTGTGTGTGTGTGTGTGTGTGTGTGTACTTCTGTGTATGTCAGGGAAGTTGCAAGATAACAGGATCAAATCAAGACTGACCCCAACATTTAGAACCCAAATGACTCACCCCACAAAAGCTTATGTTCAATACAATTTGTCTGACAATTAGATCTCCTCTTCTACCTATTTCTTGTGGTCAAGTATTTTAGGAACCCAGCCACTGAGACAATTGGATCTGAGTTCCCTGTGTCTCCGATAGTCAAAGATCACATGGATTCACCAGAAGATTCCTGGGATCCAGAATCATCTCCGGTAATCAGAAATCCAGAGCAGACAATTTCCTGCAGACAGATCCAACAGCCACCAGAATAAGAATGTATCTGAGCCTTGGCACAAGGACTTTTGGGATTCGTCTCCAATAAGATGGCCCTGCCTGCTCCATCCACAACATCCGTCACAGCAAAGCAACATCCTCCACATCATGTGGCATAATTGTTGGGACCCACGTTACTGAGTTATGGCAGGCCTTGAATAACTTTACAAAACCAGACTGAAGACTGAATAGACTTCCATGCTAGCTAAAAACACTTCTATCAGTAGTGTTGGTTTGTGAAATAAGCAAAAGAACCAGGCAGGATTATGAAAGGTTTGCTTCTAAGAGTAATTCACAATAACGTGAAGAAACAGTGAGTCAAAACCCAAGCAATGCCAAGGACGATTTAGAAGACAGAGAAAACGTAAGAGACCTGGAGAGGCCATGTCTGCAGGAACCAGTCACGTCAGCAGAAGTGAGAAGGGCAGACACCTTGTACAGATGAGCAGTCTAGGTGCAAGAGAACAGAAAATTGACATGGATTTTTTTGGAGGGGAGGAGTTGTATCAGAAGCAATTACAAAGAGGTCTTATTCAGACATAATTGTAAAACTCAAAATTATAACTGCAAACATGTTATTCTAGGCAGATTTTAGGATGCTAAAGTAAGACGTCACTCTCTTTCACAGATAACTGCTTCTTTTCAATCTCTTTCCATCGTCATATGAACATGACTTACTGAAAGGAAATCACATGTTTCTTCTCCAAAGATTCTGTTGGCCATTCTCAGCAAGTTCTCCTCGTCAGTCTTGTTAACATCACTGAGAAATAACTGGAAACCTCGGTGAACATCTTCAGCCCTCTCCAGACAAAGTGCCTAGGAATAGAAATGAGGTCTGCTTTTAACATCCAAATAACTATGGAAAAACAACTTTTTGGACTGGAACATGACATGGTAATTTTCAGTCTATATTTAAAGGATTCTTAAAATTTTTGTTTGTTTGTCCATCTATTAGTGTTTTTAATACCAAGTTGTTGGGTCTTGACACTATTAATTGTCCTGAGCTTCCTAGGAAAATTTGCAGCACTTCCAGATCTTGCCACTAGATGTCAGTAGTACCCCTTGCTAATCTATCTAAACCCATTAGTGGAGCAGAGACCTACCTGTGCCAGGAAGAGCAGCACAGAGAAAGAAGCTGGTAATTGTGGGTGAATTTAATATGACCCAAAGGATGAAAAGCAACAGAAAAAATTCCAGGGTGGGTAGGGGAAAACTAAAGTTATCTGTCATCGCTCTCCAGACCAGATTATCACTTACATATCAACTCAAAGGAAGAATTAAGATTTCTTCCTATTTCTTCCAACCCCCTCCCCCAGCAATGCCTCTGTCTTCCACTGGGCTCAGTGAGCATTCACAGCAGGATTTCTGCGTGGGTTCTGGACAGCAGACAGGAATAATCCCACATATCCCTGTTGTTAGTGGAGGCAGGATGTCTGTGTGACTTCCTGGACATTTTCCCCACATGGCTGAAGAGAAGCCCCTGAGGTATTTACCCAGCACACATTTATACATCCTTGTATATGCGCAACCATTTGGGATCAGTCGGATTGTTCAGTGCATCAAATATCTCAGGAGATCTAAGCCTGTATTTATGCTTTATTTTTCTTCTACTTATGTATAGTCATGCACTAAAATAAAAGAACCCATTTTTACAAAACATGCATTCATACAGCTGCACTTGTATTTAAAAATGTAAAGGAAGAACAAGTTTACAGTACAACGAAGTTGAATGATTTGGGGGGTGGGGGCTCTGTGTGAGGCAGAATGATAGCTCATATTGTTTTTCAAAACTGTGATTTCATCGGAAAACTCGATGCCTTCTTCTAGACTAAGACTTTGTCTCCTGTAAACAGGGATGAAAGCTCGTCTTTCACAATGGGCCTTTCTTCTGTATCTGTCCATGAAGCCGCCCATCAACTTCTTTCAGCACAGAAGGAACAAGCAGCCTTACCTGGGACATCTGGGTGGCTGTGTTACCTCTTGTCCCCAGGAACACCATGGACATGGAAGAGAAGACACTGATGGGGCTGAAGAAGATATTTCGTGACTTGTCTTCTTCACCCAACACTTTGAACAGTTTGATGGCAAAAGAGCCATTCGCTTCCTGGACATCGTCCATCTGGGAAAGTCTGCTTTGAAGATACAACACAAAGTACATCAACCAACCCCAGGTCTGGCCACATGGGCAGAACCCCTACCTGCAGACAGGAGGTGTGCTAGGCAGAGTCACTGTCACCTCAGCGTCATCTGCACACCTCCCCTGTAGATACATTCTCTTAGATGGCAATGGGGGCCTGTGATGGATGTAGAATTTCAGACATGGACGGTTGGTATGCAGTACCCAGGCACTTGTCATGCAGTAACAAGGGTTCCTAGTACACGGAGAAGGCAAGAGAATCACAGTCAGAGAAGGACTGGAAGTCAAAGTGATGAGTGGCCATTGATCAAGTGCTGCAGGTGGCTCAAGAAGCTGAAAAGTTAAGGCAATGGAGCTGCTAAGAAGACCAAACCCTAGCGCTATGCTCTACCATTTTGGATTTATGACTTTCAGAGCTGTCATAATGCATGTTATTTGTATCCACTACATTTGTGTGGAGAGTACCACATCGACAGGAAAGCAAACCACACACACACACACCCCAAATGGTGCTCCATGGCTGTGCTAGTTGAAACAGGGTCTCAGACCCTGTAAGACTTTCCATGTCTCTGGGTTGTGCTATGTTTGATTTCGCCTCTGTGCCTGCTGGGCTGGTGTCCTGCCCTTTGAGTCCCATCACAGCCTTCGCCCTCCAAGACTTGTTCATTCCACTGCCAAGGGAGATGAGGGTACCACATGACTCATCACACAGCACCACTCCCCATCCTTGTGCCATCTCATTTCTTTTTTTCGTATTTTTATTGTAATTAATAGAAGGGTTACATGATATTTGCCAGATAGGAAGTGCATTAATTCCCATACATTGATACCCTTTCACATGTCTTGATCGCCATTTCCCTCCCCCCCACCCCCACCCCTAATCTTGTTTTCCTCCCTTCCCTATCCAATTTCAAATAACCAAATACAAATATATCCGATATATCAGGTAACAAAGCGGGATACTGTAACAATATGAGATAACCAAGGGACAGCATCATTTCTTTACAACAACAGTGATCCCGGGTCTGGTAGAAGCTGGTTCTACATGGCTCGCCAGTCTTCCATGGCTAGAGCTCACAGTTGGATTTCACGGACCCATTTTACCATCAGTGCAATAAGTCTTCTATTACTGTATTGCTACTAGTTTTCTTCATGTCTCTAACAGGATTTTTTAAAGACAACTCCAAGAATCATAAACAACTCTCTGCCATTGGCAGTCACATTTCTGCCACCGTGCCATTTGAAATGGCTAGATAGACTGCACAAATTTGGAGGGAGGGTTTGCGCTTGTCTTACCTAAAATATAAATTACAAGAGAATTCCAGAAAGTTGCAACACTTTCCGTAAGAGTGGTTGATAAGAGGGTAGAGAGAGCTGTAGAAAGTCCATGTGAACTAGATAGAAACTACAAAGTCTGCAGCCTACATGTAAAATCGCTATACAGAACTATATGTAAAATATAAAATATTTTGTTAAATTTTTAAAAATTAAATCAATTATTATATAGAATTTATTTCATTTAAATACATAATAAAATATTGCATTAAGTAAAATATACAATATATAAGAACTACATATAAAATATAAAATCTGAAGTCCACTTGTCATAGAGCAGTGTGAATTAAATGTATTTCTTTTGACCAGAATGGGGCCAAAGGTCCCCACAATTTGACTAAATTGTACTCCAGTGGAATCTGACTGACTAAACAAGCTAAACAATTTTCTCTGGCTCTAGGCTCTAACTTCCCTTTTCTTGCAGTAGTTACTTCAGATAATTGGCTAATTTGGTTAAATGCTCCTGTGAGATGGAAATCTAGCTTAGATTACTTTTCTCCATGTGATAGAAACTTATTATGGGATATTATGTTGTCATTTTAGTACATTATTGTCTTCCACAAATGAGTTACTTCTGTCTTTTTAAAAAGTTTTAATTTTTAAAAAAGCACTACAAAGGGGTTACAATTGGACACAATAATATGTGGGTGCATCTAGATATTGTTACCCTTTCCATAGACCTCACACAGCCCTTCCTCTCCCGGAGAGTTCTTTGTGCTAATGAGGTATTTGTATTCAGCTTTACAGAACCCTGGGCGCCTGTTTTATAAAACACTCAAGTTCATCAACTCACTTCATTTTCCCTGCACCTCTCAGCCCTTACAAAGTGGACATTTTGGAAAATGGATGAACCACTGGTCATAGGTCCATGATCATACAAGCTATATATTCTGCTATGCAATCCTCTTTTAATATGAACATGTACTTGAATGCAAAATATTAAAACGTAAAACTTCAAAGCAAAACAAGAAAAAGAAGTCACAATTTGGGAAATTAACAAAATAAGAAGAACTAGAAATCCTAGCTGAGGTGAGAAGTATCAGGTATGTGTTCATTTCTGTGCACCCAGCATCAACTCCCAGCTTCCCAGTGAACCATAACATGACTCTGACCATGGCTTTGAATTCCCCCCTCTCTTTCTCCTCTCTCTCTCTCTCTCTCTCTCTCTCTCTCTCTCTCTCTCTCTCTCTCTCTCTCAGAAAGGATGTCATTCAGAGCATCTCCACTATTAATAAATACAGAAGAAGAACAAGATGAGCCTCTTGTGCTGAGTGTAAAAGTCCAAACTTGAGTTAGGGTAGATTTTAAAGAATTGTGGAATATGTTGGAGATTTAGAAGAAAGCTGGGGACTATTTGATGTAGGGACTTGGTAGCTAAACTCCACCCTGGTCCAGAGATGTGTGGAAAAATATCTGGCCTGGAGAAGTTAGGAGATGAAATGCTTGCTCTAAGGACAGGAAGGGCCGGTCACTCCGGGTGTGTCATGAACTGTGGGAAGGCCCCATGAGAGGCCTACGTGGAATGGGGAAGGTGACACGTTCCATTCAGATGTGTGGAGGTGGTCATTCAGCTGAGCCTGTAACAAAGGCATCCAGAGGAGGTTTGGAAATGCGGGAGGACCTAAAAGTTAGGCTTGTGTCTAGACAAGACGGATGCATCAGCATCCTGATCCAGGAGATGCTACATGGATGGATGGATGGATGGATGGATGGATGGATGGATGGATGGATGGATGGATGATGGATGGATGGATGGATGGATGGGTGGGTGGGTGGATGGGCGGGTGGGTGGGTGGATGGATGGATGGATGGATGGATACAGAGAGATGAATGGACGGATGGATGATGGAGTTACTTGGAATATGGAAGCAATATAGGAAAAGGAGAAATCCACCCACGTGTGGGGTCTGTACAATATTTGGACGTCATAATAAGAATGCAAAGGAAGATACTGCAGCCTAACCATCAGAGGTGTACAGCCCAGAGCCCACGGCCTAAAGCAGGAAAGCCCGAAGAGGACGGAGAAGACAGGAAGGCAGCCACGGCGAGGCAGGCTGGGCAAGGACGCCCTGGCCCGGGAGTTCCGCGGAGCCCAAGGGAAGGGGCTGTGTGGCCCCTGGGGCACTCGCTGAGGGCTCCAGGGAATCCCGGGCTCCGCCTCCAGACGCGCCCCGGTTTTCCTCCGAGCCCGGGGCTCCTTCTCCTCCGGGTTCTCCCTCCCACTCGCCAGAACCCCCGAGCCCGGGCCGGCGGAGGCGGGGGCCGGCGGGGAGGTCTCCGGGACGCGCCCCGCGACGCGCCGGGGTCTCTGACCAGTGTCCCCGGCTTGGCCTCCTCCCTCTCCGCTCTCCCCGGCAGCTAGGAAGCCTCCGCCCCGTCTCTAGGCCCCCGGTGCCCCCAGCCGGGTACCTGGGAAGTTGCGGGCGGCGGCGGCGGCGGCTCCAGACGTCGGGCGGCTGCAGGGTGGATGGCTCCTCTCCCCGGAGCCGGAGCCGGGACCGGGCTATGGCAGAGGTGTCCGAACGTGGCCTGTGCGCAACCCGTGACTCCCACTCCGGTGACTCAGCTGGGGAGGAGCCAGGCTGGCGCGCCCACACCCTGCGCCCTGCTCCCCGCCACCCCGCGCCCTGCTCCCCGCCATCCCGCGCCCTGATCCCCCCCCTGCGCCCCGCTCCCCCACACCTTGCGCTCTGATCCCCCCACCCTGCGCCCGGCTCCCCACCACCCTGCGCCCTGACCTCCCCACCCTGCGCCCTGATCCCCCTACCCCGAGCCCTGCTCCCCACCCACCCAGCGCCCTGCTCCCCACCATCCCGCTCCCTGATCCCCTCCACCCCGCGCCCTGATCCCCCCCACTCTGCGCCCCGCTCCCCACCACCCTGCGCCCTGATCTCCCCACCCCGCGCCCTGCTCCCCACCATCCCGCGTCCTGATCCCCCTCCACGCTGCGCCCGGCTCCCCACCACCCTGCGCCCTGATCTCCCACAACCTGCGCCCGGCTCCTCGCCACCCCGCGCCTGACCCTCCCCCACCCTGCGCCCAGGCCAGGCCAGTGAGCTCAGCCGCCCGCGTGGGGCTGGGTTGAAGCAATGCCCGGGGCCCCCATCCCCGGTGCCAGCGGTCGAGGTGTGGAGCGGGACCCCCAAATGTCAGGACGCTAAGGTGACGCAGCCCACGTGCGCCTCTTGTCCCAACCCGGTACCCTGAAGCGCCAGTCCTCTGAAGACCTGTTTGAAGCCCAGTTTATCTCTAAACTTAGATACCAGAACCGTCCCGCTTCGGGAAATGAACTGATTACAATTCAAGAACGCTAACGGTTGTCCTCCTCCATCATTTATATACCAATTAACCAAAAGATTTGAGGCTACATTAAAACCAATGTTTTTAGTTGCGATTTATTTTTGGAAAAAAAAAAAAAACTAAGTTTGAACTACACCAAACTTCAAAAGAGGAAGTGTCTAGTCTCTTCCTCCAGGCTAGAGATTTACTCTTGCAGAATTCTAAGTGTCTGCTACTACAGGCTTCACATCTTTGTTAGCAATCAACTCATATAATCACCAAGAAAGTCCCTAGAAGTTCCCGAAGTGACCATTCCAGACGCTTTCAAGTGACCATAAAATTTTCATTCCTAAACAAAGATATACCTTCACTTGCAATGCACCTGCAATCCAATGTATTTTTTTAAAGTGTTTACCTGCCTTTCTAACTGACCAGCATGTATCATCACAGAAAGGCCCAACATATAAAACATAAGAAAAAACATGAGAACAAGCTGCCCATGCATAATTGTCCCCTTTAAAAAATATTCTCCCTTATTACCATGTTTTCCTCCAAGATATCAATGGGCATTGTGCTGCTTACTACACAGCCTTATAAAAATTCCCTTAAAGTTTCTGGTTTGTTTGGAAGGCCTCATGAAACTGTCCAATAACACGAATTCTGGCTGGCACAGTACTTGGCTGAAAAGCACTTCTCCATAATTGAGCAGAGCTCAGAGTGCACGGAGCAGTTTCAGAATCAAGTTACCCCGGATTCCAAAGTCCGTGAGGCTCTGCCTCCAAGGAAGAACCAAAAAACCCAAGGAGGAACTAGAAACCCAAGCCTTAATGTTTTACGCTCTCAGCATCATAAAACAATTTTGAGGAGCAGTCCTTGTCACGGGGTTTATACTGGATCCTTGCGGTACAGGGGTTCTTATGGTGGAATATCTTAAATAACTTCAGCCTTGACCATGAGTGGACAGAAGCACACGACACTGAGATTAATTCCCATGGTCTAAAAGCAGGTGGTGATATGGAGAAGGCTTTCCTACTCAACCCACCCCTCAGATTGTCCCCTTTCTTCCTCTATGGAAGCCTGGTCAGCTGTCCCCTCTTCTGACTTGTCCTATCTATTTTTTTTGTGCCAGTCCTGGGCTTGAGCTCAGGGTCTAAGCACTGTCCCTGGACTTTCTCAAGGCTAGAGCTCTACCACTTGAGCCTCAGCACCACTTCTGGCTTTTTTCTATGTATGTGGTACCGAGGAATCGAACCCGGGTCTTCGTGCATGCTAGGCAAGCACACACACACACAAAAAATCAGATGCTCTTCCTTTACAACCTCTGCCATGTCCATCCACCTTTTCTGGCTGATTTACTACAAAGCTCTAGCCTGCCATTGACCCCATCAGGAACCAGTGTGAGGGACTTTCCTGTCGGGAGCAAGAGTGGAATCAAACTGTACTTTGATTTGCATCAGATAATTGCTTGATTGTCTTATTGTTTTTTGGCCTTCTCCTGTTCAATTGATCTGAGATTTACCATATGAATGTAACCCCCAACAGTTCCCTGATTAACCATCTGGATGTAACACCTGGCAGTGCCCTGGTCTCAAGAAGGGATATAAACTTTGAGTTAAGAATAAACGAGGCGGCAGTTTTTGCTTGGGCTGCAGACCTCCTGGACCCGATGTGTTTGTCTCTCTTCTAATTTTTCCAGTCCCTGCCCCTTATTTCAGGAACCCCAATTTGCTGCCGGTAGGCCCCGGCATCTGGCGCTCGAACAGGGACCTGAAAATCTGGGACGAAGGTGAAGGACCCCTCCCTGTGGTGAGTAACACATCGTAGGACTATTAAGAGAGTATAGTCAGGAGTAAAAATTATGGGTCAAGCTAATAGCCATGGGTTATTTCTACCGATCTTAACAGGCCTATTTGAAGCCCACGGAACGTGGGTGGAAAAAGGGGTGCTTCAGAGCTTCCTACAGTTTGTTGAGGAGGCATGCCCGAGGTCTATAGAGGAGGAATTCCAAAAAGCCTGGCATCGGATAGGAAAAAGAATTCAAGATTATTATGATGTATATGGCCCCGAAAAGACCCCAATAGAGGCTGCTACTGTATGGAATTTAGTAAGTGAATGCATAAATCCTCTACATGAAAATGCTGAACTTAATCTTGAATTAAGGGAACTTTATGAGTTAAAGGACCCTTCTGAAGAACCTGAGGCTGAGCCATATGCCGCAGCCCAAGAGAGTCTAAGTGAGATCTTGCAAAGGGAACAACAACCAGTAGATATTGAGTATCAGAATTCAGGTTTGAATACCAAGGAGGAAAGTTATGATGAGTCATTGGAGGGCCGGGTGGCTACGATAGAGAAGAAGTTAGAAGAAATGCTACATCTTCTATCGAAAATGGGGACAGAGCAGAGAGGCCCCCCAGAAGTAGGAAAGGAATATGACCCTCAGGCCACTATGATGTCTGATTCTAAACCTTACCCCTCACACCCACCGCCTCCAGCTGCAGCCTTACGGCCTCAATCCCTTTCTCAACCTTTAGGCAAGCCTAAAGGCCCTAGCAACAAGTCCCTTTTAACAGGCACTACAACCAGGCACAGTGCATCGCAATTAAACCTGACTCAGGCTGCTAGAAAGAGGGAAGGTATTTCAGGGCCTCGATGCTTCCCTAGTTTAGTTGATCATGATGAACAAGTATACCATCAACCTGTTCCTGTTAAACTATTACAGGATTTAAAAAATGCCTGCTCCCAATATGGGCCAACTGCCCCTTTTACTCAAGTAATATTGGAGGCTGCGTGTGCTGGTATTGCATGCCCAAATGACTGGAAGCGGCTTGCCAGAGCATGCCTTAGTGCAGGAGAGTACTTATTATGGGAGACAGAGTTCACTGCACAGTGTCGGGCTAAAATTGAAACAAATAGGTCTAAGAACCTGCCTTACACTGTTGATCAGTTGTTAGGAGAGGGAACCTATAAAAACACCGAAGATCAATTGGGTTATGCAAAGGAGGCCTATTTACAAATAAATGCTGCGGCGAGAGAGGCTTGGAAAAAGTTTCGCAATTCCAATCGTACAAAAAATCTAGTAGAAGTTAAACAGGGACCGAATGAACCTTATCTAGAATTTTTGTCTCGATTAATGGAGACTGCAGACTGCCTAGTACAAGATGAGAATGCAAGGAAGAGTATAGTTAGACACATAGCCTATGAAAATGCCAACGCCGCCTGTCAGGCGGCTATCAGACCCCATAGGAATAAGGGAGGAATCACGGACTTTATTTCACTGTGTGCTGATATTGGACCCTCCCATGTACAAGGCCTTACTTTAGCCGCCGCTCCTCAAGGAAAGACTGTTACTGAGTCTCTAAAATATAGAGATCAGCGGCATTCTCGGGATGCTAGACCCCCAGGGCGTTGCTTTTCTTGTGGACAAATAGGACATCGGATGACGCAATGCCCACGCCAGGCCAGGCAAAAGAGAGAAAAATCACCTGGCACATGTCCACGCTGTGGTAAAGGGAAGCACTGGGCTAAAGATTGCAAGTCAGCAACAAATCGCAATGGCCGCCCGCTTTCGGGAAACTGGAGAAGGGGCCAGCCCCTGACCCCGCAAAACCATGGGGCAGTCCCTCCCTCTTCTCGGCCACAAGTGCATCTTCTAACAACCCCCCAAGATCAGTCTCCAGCCTCCTCCGTGCCACCCCAGGCAGTGTAGGATTGGACCTCTGTTCCTCCACCTGCTCAGTATTGACCCCAGAGATGGGGACACAAGCTCTCCCCACGGGGGTCTTCGGCCCCCTTCCCCCGGGAGTGGCTGGATTGCTGTTAGGGCAAAGTAGCTCAGCCCTTAAAGGGATACAGATTACACCTGGCAAAATTGACCAGGATTTTACTGCAGAAATCAAAGTTATGGCCTCTGCCCCGAAACACGTGGTATCGATCCCAGCCGGTCAAAAATTGGCACAACTAATACTCGTCCCGTTACCTCCCGGGGAGACTACTAATTCCCCATGTGGACAGAGAGGATTTAGATCTTCTGATATCTATTGGGTACAAGGCATAAAACAAGAGAGGCCCGAGATGACTATATTTATACAAGAAAAGCCCTTCAAGGGAATATTAGACACTGGAGCAGATGTGTCTGTGATATCCAAGAAACATTGGCCAGCCCAATGGCCCCTGACAACCTCTATGACTTCCCTACAGGGGGTTGGGCAAGCAACTGACCCACAGCAGAGCAGTGCAATCCTTGTTTGGAGAGATGAGGAAGGGCACTCTGGTCATTTTCAGCCATTTGTCCTGGATCATCTGCCAATTAATTTATGGGGTCGTGATATCATGGAAAAAATGGGAGTGTATATGTTTAGTCCTAGTGCTGCGGTCACTAAGCAGTTACTTGATCAAGGCCTCCTCCCCTTTACGGGACTAGGCCGAGCAGCACAGGGGGAGCTAGAGCCGCTCCAACCCCAGTCTCGCCCTACGAGACAAGGATTAGGGTATTCCTTAATGGGAGCTGTCGTTTGTCCTGCCCCTCATGCTGATCCCATAAATTGGCTCTCTGAAGAACCGGTATGGGTCGAACAGTGGCCTCTTTCACTAGAAAAGATCATTGCAGTACAGCAGCTGGTACAGGAACAGCTGGACTTGGGGCATGTGGCCCCTTCTAACTCTCCATGGAATTCTCCAATTTTTGTTATAAAGAAAAAGTTAGGTAAATGGAGGCTGTTACAGGATTTGAGAAAAATAAATGCCACAATGGAACTGATGGGGGCCCTACAGCCTGGCTTGCCTTCACCCACGGCAATCCCAAAGGATACTTATAAGATTATTATAGATTTGAAGGATTGTTTCTATACTATACCCCTGGCGCCTCAAGACTGTAAGCGCTTTGCCTTCAGCGTCCCCTCTGTTAATTTTAAAGAACCCATGAAGTGATATCACTGGCTTGTGCTTCCACAGGGCATGGCAAATAGCCCAACTTTATGTCAAAGTTTTGTAGCTAGAGCCATTTCTTCCACTCGTGAAAAATTTTCTTCTGTTTATATTGTTCATTATATGGATGACATCTTGTTGGCTTGTTCTGACCCTATCATCGTACGACAAGCCTTTGGACAACTAAAGCAAGATCTGAGCCTCTTTGGCCTTATAATAGCAGCTGAAAAGGTTCAGGAACACCCCCCTTTTACATATCTAGGCCATATATTAGGCCCACACTATTTTAAAAGCCAAAAAATACAATTAAAAACTTCACACTTAAGAACTCTTCATGATTTTCAGCAATTCTTAGGAGATATAAATTGGCTTCGGCCTTATCTAAAGCTCTCCACAGGAGAGTTAAAACCCCTCTTTGATCTCTTAAAAGGAGATACCAACCCTACATCCTTGCGAGAATTAAATCCTGACGCCAGGAGGGCCATCCAAATTGTAGAAAAGGCAATTTCCCAGCAACAAATGACCTATTGTGACTATTCTAAACCCTGGGGAGTTTACATTTTAGCTACTTCTCACTCCCCAACTGCTGTATTGTGGCAGGATGGCCCACTTTTATGGCTTTATCTACCATCAACACCCGGCAAAGTGCTGACCCCCTACTACGAATTGGTAGCTAATCTGATACACATGTGCCGAGTGGATTCCCGTAAATATTTAGGTCAGGAACCTCATTTTATCTGTGTCCCATATAATTTACAACAACAAGATTGGCTATTCGCCCATTGCGATCCTTGGGCCATTGCTTGGGCCAATTATACGGGAAAAATTTTGCATCACTACCCGTCTAACAAACTTCTCCAATTTGCTGCGTGTCATACGTTTCTATTTCCTTCCATAGTACAGGCCTCGCCTTTATCTTCTGCCGCTTTGGTATTTACAGATGGATCCTCAAATGGAACGGCTGCTTTGACCATTAATGGGAAAACTCAATCTTGGGTTACGGGTTTTTCCTCCGCCCAAGAGGTGGAATTAGAGGCTGTTTTACAAGCACTCGTCCTGTTACAAGACGAGCCCTTTAACTTATACTCAGACAGTCAATATGTAATTCGTGCTCTTCAAGTCATAGAAACTGTTCCCTTTATTGGAACTACTAACTCCAATATTCAGACCCAATTTCGCCAAATACAAACTTTGCTTTGTTCTCGCAACCACCCCTGTTTTTTTGGCTTTGTTCGAGCTCACACTAATCTTCCTGGCCCTTTAAGTGAGGGCAATGCGGTCACTGACTCTGCCACCAGAGTTTACTTAACTCAGGTTGAACTTGCTAAGCAGTCACATGCCATCCACCATCAAAACAGTCGAGCCTTGCGCCGACAGTTCAAATTATCTAGAGAAGCAGCGCGACAAATAGTTAAGACTTGCTCCAACTGTGTCCCTTTTTCACCAGCCCCCCATTTAGGTATAAATCCACGAGGACTGCTTTCTAATCACATTTGGCAGATGGATGTCATGCATGTTCCATCATTTGGCCGATTAAAATATGTTCATGTTACTGTAGATACTTATTCTAATTTTATCTTGGCCACCCCCCTTGCTGGGGAAGCCACTAAACATTGTATTTCTCACTGCATTCGATGCTTTGCTGTGATGGGGATTCCCTCGCAAATAAAAACAGATAGTGGCCCTGGCTATGCAAGCCGAGCATTTCAATCCTTCTGCCGTTCCTATAATATCACTCATATTACAGGCATTCCTTACAATCCTCAAGGTCAAGGCATCGTGGAGAGAGCTAATGGATTATTAAAACATCAAATTGCTAAAATACAGAAAGGAGAGTCGTATCCCGCTACCCCTGTGAATATACTTAATCATGCTTTATTTGTTTTAAATTTTTTGAATTTGGATTCAAATAATTTATCTGCTGCTCAGCGATTCTGGGAAAAAAGAGAGCAGCGTACTTTTGCCTTAGTAAAGTGGAAGGATCCCCTAACTGGTGCTTGGCATGGACCCGATCCTGTTCTAACCTGGGGTCGAGGGCATGTATGTGTTTTTTCACAAGGAGAAAATGACGCCCGCTGGCTGCCTGAACGCTGCGTTCGGATCGTGGAGAGTGACAGTGGCCATCCAAGCAGCGACTCACTGGGCCTACACCCCCAACCCTCCAGTGGTGCATCCTGCGACGTGGAAAGGACCTGAGTTATTTGTGCATGTCAATTGGGACTGCTACTGATCCACTTGTTCCACACATTCATATGAGCTGTGTTTCTCCTCCTTTTACTATTATGTAGGGACCTTTTAACATATTCATTGACTCTACACAATTTAATATGTGACATTATTTTGTCTTTACCATCCCTCTTCTTAATAACCTTTTTTGTAAAAGATGCCCAGGTGAAAAGCAAAGGCCTCCAGAGGTAAGTAGAAGTCGGCCGACCCCCTGTATGTCTGTGTTTTGTTTTATTTTTTTTTATTTTATTTTATTTAAAAAAAAAAAAAAAGGATGCACTGTGGGCCTAAAATAGAGGCCTGGGTGGTCAAGGGACGCCTTGACCCCCCTTCCCCTTCTGAGTTTCTTGTCAATATCAAGGCATACCTGAGAGTCCCACCAGCAAGACATGTCTAAATCTAAAAATAGCTGTTGAGTGTATCTGATTGAGTCCAATTTTCTTGTTATATGTCAATGTCTGTTTATTTAAAAGTCTCCGCTTCTCTGTCTTGTTCGTGTTACATATTTTTCTTTGTCCAGTTTTTGTCTTTAAAATTGGTACCATTTCCAAGTATGGATCCTTATGGTTTTTCTGTGCGTACTCAAGCACACATCCTTGTTATTTATTTGAACATTTCTGGACCTAGCATGGCCGCTCCCCCATGTCTGCAGTTGTAACAAGCCCTGGAAAAATAAATTCCAGCTAAGTTGCCTTGCAAAAAGTTTTGTTTCGAACCTGGTTCTCACCTGTAAGAGTAAAATTGGCAAAACTCTCTTGACACAAACTTCCGGAAACTGAACGGCCGATATTAATTTTGCGCGCTTTATGATCTTTGAGTATGAATGTGTGTGAATGAGTGAGTGAACATGTTCAAGGTTAAATTGTCAGCATGCTGTATAAAACAATGGATAAATTTATACTTAAACACAAAGACAATTGGGTAAATCTAAGCTTAAAACTTCAAGAAAAATATTAGGTTTGAATGTTTTACAATGTCTCAAAGAATTATTGTGTTGTCTTAAAGAAAAACTGGTAAATATTTTTCTAGATCCTGAAATCTGCATTTTATTGCAGGGCATACAGCTGTTTACATTGTAAACATTGTATCCTGCTCAGCACAGAGGTGTTAGGGAATTTGGGATTTATTACTTTAAGTTAAAGTTTGGAAACATGTATTAGAGATTTAAATGTAAAATTGTTCATTAACGTCAGAAACTTTGCCTGTCCTTTCTTGCAAACTGACACTAGAAATCTGATGGTAAAATGTGGATAATGTGATTAGTATTTTAAAGGAATGTTTAAAAAAAAAAAAAAGGGAAGGAAACTAAGTCCAGACTTAGACTTTTGGTGCACTGATGTCTATAGTTCTTGCATTAGGGAAAAACTGTTATTTGAGTTTAAACTGTTGTTGGAGTTTTAGACAGTAATCTAAACTGCATAAGAGCCCCTTTTTTCTAAAAGGCAAGAGGAATGCCTTGGGCCCTAGGGGGCCTGAGGGCAGGAGTTCTTTGTGCCCTTAAAGGTTTTTCAATTGCAAATAAAGGCTAAGGTGTTAATTGTTTAAGCCAGTATCAGTAAAAGTTATTAAGAACATTGGAAATGGGTTTCTAAACAATATTTGAAAGTGAAGTTGTCTTAAATGTTTAAAGAAAGAGAGAAAAGGAAAATCAGGACTACCAAAGTAATTGCTTAATTGCTATTTCAGCTTGCTCTTGTAACTTCCAGCTAGCCCATTGGAGAAGAACAGCAATCCTTATTCAGATGTAACTTTGGCCTTTTCCAGGTTCTAGGTAAGCTCATGCTTAGAGACTATTTCTGTGTCGACCACCTTGTTGCTCTAATTGGAGAAACGTGGCCTTTTGTAGGACTCTCTGATCTGAAAACTGCAGTTTTGAGCCAACCCCGGGCAAAGCAAAGTCCCTGTGAGATTGTGGTGTCTAATCTGGCAGCAGAGTGCTATTAAGGCAGAGTTGCTTTGGAGCTCGAAGCCGCAGAGTGCTAGCTCTGAGCTGAACAGCTGGGGGACAGCACTCAAGCACCAAGCTCGGGACTCAAAGTGGCAGGGTGCTAGCCTTGAGCTGGAGAGCTGAGGGACAGTGCCCGGGCCCTGAGTTCAAGTCCAGCAACTAAGCAAGTGAATTGCCAATGGGACATTTATCCCTGTGTGGAGAAACTCTACTGGGACACGATGCAGAAAGCCTCTGCTTGGATGGCAGAGTTGGTGTCAGATCTTAGTCACTTGTGCTTGGCCGATCAAATTAATCAGAGCCGGGAGGTCATAGAATAGTTTGTAAGCATGCCTTACTAATGCCCGTGCCTTTCATAACTGGGCAGGAACTTGTCAATCTTCTGTGATAGTGGGTAGTTTTAAAGCCCTAATTGAGCGAAATTTTTATTTATTTATTTATTTATTTATTTATTTATTTTTGACACCAGCCACAAATTCAGGAAAAGTTTGTGGATCTGAGACTTGTGTCTCTATTAATCTGTTTAGATCTGACAACTGAAGCATTGTTAAGGTTGCAGAAATTTAGTTCCCCAGACAATCAAGAAAAGGCCTTTGCAAATGGGTGCTAAGTAAGTTACACTATTGTAGCCAAAGATGGTTTGTGCAGTTGTTAAATGTTAAATATGATCTCCAGTTTGGAGCAAATTATTATTCCTGATATCTAATCCTTGCAATCCCTAATAAAACAGGCTAGGCTTCTTAAGGTCCCTGGTCAAGCACAGAGACAACGCCCCTGAGTCAGCTTGAAGAAGTCACAGAAGCTGAATCTCCGCCCATCTATCCCCTTTAGATGAAGGGACCAGTCATTTTTGGAAAGTGAGACAGGATAATGAGATAATTAGAGATAGTGGAAAGAATAGAAATTGCACTTGTGTTTCTTTTAAAATAAAGATGGGGGATATGTCGGGAGCAAGAGTGGAATCAAACTGTACTTTGATTTGCATCAGATAATTGCTTGATTGTCTTATTGTTTTTTGGCCTTCTCCTGTTCAATTGATCTGAGATTTACCATATGAATGTAACCCCCAACAGTTCCCTGATTAACCATCTGGATGTAACACCTGGCAGTGCCCTGGTCTCAAGAAGGGATATAAACTTTGAGTTAAGAATAAACGAGGCGGCAGTTTTTGCTTGGGCTGCAGACCTCCTGGACCCGATGTGTTTGTCTCTCTTCTAATTTTTCCAGTCCCTGCCCCTTATTTCAGGAACCCCAATTTGCTGCCGGTAGGCCCCGGCACTTTCCGAGCTAACTGATCTCAGATCCTGTCACTTTTAATAATCTTCATGCTTTTCCCATTTATACAACACAGTTCATTCTGCAGCCCATTCCCTATTATGAAATTCCAATTAGGGCTACAATGTTGATTGAGAGATGCATCCATTTAAGATCCTGCAGACCACTCTGAAGAAAATACAAACTGAGGAGCAAGTTTAGCTCTCCTATGTAGGAGAAGAAAAGGAGCAGGCCAACCGTTTCATTCAGGAAGAAAACCTGTGAAAGGCAACAAGCCAGCAGCTGAGGGAGAAATGGCACCACTCCCCACCCTTGCCACAAGGGTCCCTTTAAATATGAGGCAGAAAAAAATGAGGTCAGTCAGGGCAGAGAGAAGCTGGGTGAGATGGAGGTGGGATGGGAGCGCAGTCTTATCCTGAGTAGGGGGTTTCAAGGTTTTAGAAGCGTCTGTGTCCACTAGGGGCGCAGGCACTTGACATGGCCTTGGTTTCAGACTCTTCTCCAAGCACCAGGGCTGCTTCTGCTCAGGTAAAGAGGAAGGGAGATGGTTCAGTGGGGTGGGCAGCAAGGGCATTCTAAGACATGGCTGTCAGGAGAAAGATGAGTGCTTCCAGTTCATCCTTTCCATCATCGTAAGGTCTTGGGGTTTTCTCTGGGTGGGGGAATGGCTGTTATATGTAGTACCCTCATATGTGTCTGAGGGACATTGAGTACGTGGACTTGAATAATATCTATGCCCTTCCTAAATTTTTCTTGATGCTTTTGCTGTTTTAAATCTCCCACATGATCAGCCTGCACCCCAAAACAATGAACTCAGGATCCCTTGGTGGAGATTAAAGATGCAGTGTTGCTAAAGGTCCCCAGGCCGTGGCACTGTGGCCCTCTGCAAGTCAGGAACAGCCTGCAATGGAAACCAAGCACGCACCCTGACCTTGACCTCCATGCTGGGAAATACTTCTCTATTATCAGCTATAAAGGCCATGGACATCCAGAAAGAGTAATCACAGGACAGACCAGAAAGTGACTTTCTTCCTCCAGCAACCTTGGGGTGCCTCTATGGTTCCCCCTACTGGTCAAATCTAACACTGCACCAGCCGCTCAAAAAACCTCTTTCAGTCCAGAAACAAGGACATACTAAATCCACTAGCACAACAATGCTCATTGCAGCACTATTTACCATAGCAAAGATATGGAACCAACCTAGATGCCCCTCAGTTGATGAGTGGATCAACAAGATGTGGTATTTATACACATGGAATTCTATGCTGCTGTCAGAAAGAACAACATCGCCCCATTTGTTAGGAAATGGAAAGACTTAGAAAAAAATCATATTAAGTGAAGTAAGCCAGACTCAAAGGAACATGGGCTTAATGGTTTCCCTCATTTGTCATAATCAGTAGAAACCTTGGGCTCTCCTAGCAGAGATTTGCAATAGAGCAAAACCTTGATACATAAGGCCATATAGTATGACACTAAATGAAAGGATCTCCAGGATATAGACACAAAAGCCATATAATGAATGATTGTTATCCTTGATGTACTATTTATCTCTCATCTCTTTTGCTGTCCCTTGGTTATCTTATATTCTTAAAGTATTTCACCTTGTTATCTGATATATTGTATATATGCTTATTCAGTTATTTGAAATAGGATAAGGAAGGGGGGAAAACATGATGAGGGGCAGAGGTGGGGGGAGGGAAATGGGGACAAAGACAAGAGAAAGGGTATCAATGTTTGTGAAGTAATGCACCTTCTATCTGGTGTAACCCTTCTATTAATTATAATAAAAATATATGAAAAAATAAGGGGGCTGGGAGTTTGGCCTAGTGGTTAAAGTGCTTGCCTAGCATGCATGAAGACCCGGGTTCGATTCCTCGGTACCACATACATAGAAAAAAGCCAGAAGTGGTGCTGAGGCTCAAGTGGTAGAGCTCTAGCCTTGAGAAAGTCCAAGGACAGGGCTCAGGCCCTGAGCTCAAGCCCAGGACTGGCAAAAAAAAAATACTTTCAGGCTCCAGATGGAGGATCACAGACAACTGTGCACACAAGTGGATTTGAAGCTAGGATACAATAAATTTGCCACTGACACAGCAGTAAATACAGTTCTCAGTTAAAATTGTAGTTATTTCTGAAAAAAAGACCACATAGTGCATTTCTCTCCCTTTTCCTGATCCCTTCTATAAGGACAGAAGGCTAGAGAACTCCATGTTAGAACTGAAATGTTCACAAGCAGCTCAGGAAAGCTAAATTATTTTAGCTCGACTCCAGCATCCACAGAAGAGACATTACAATCTCTTGTCCTTGACAGTCATATGGTGTGACCACTGGTTGTGCATAGCCTAGCCTGTGAGGCGGGGATGTAGCTCAGTAGCAAAAAGAAAGAAGAAAAGGAAAAGATCAAAACATAAAAATTCCCAAGCAGAGTGAGTATATGTAGTGATGCCAGTGGACCAGAATTTCTCTTCCTTCCCTAGGACCAACATCCTAATTTCCCACAACTTCTGCTTTGCAGCTATGATTTCTCTGTTCTTCATTTCCCTTTATCCTAGGCCTAGTAGCAGGGTGGTGAGGATCCTGAAAGCAGGGGGGGGGGGGTTCCAGGTGAGCACCCTGTTTCCCTGCTGTTCTAAGCACGGGGCAGGCTTGAGCAAGAGAGACAAGGCCCTAATCTGGGGCCACTCTCACCTGGTAAAGGACTCCCTCTGTATCTCCTCCGACTCCCCCATCTTCAGTCCATGCGTCTTTGTGGAGAACTCACTCAGGGCTTGTGTGTGGATCGGGGCTGCACATAGCTTTGCTGGGTATAGTAGTTTTGGTGGGCAGATTTTGTTCTTCGATTCCCCATTCTTCCCCTCTCCTCTGGCCTTCACATTGAGAAGCCTGGTCCCAGGCATGTTGGAAGAGCTTTAGATGTTATTTACTGTTCTCCTTTTCCTTGTCTCTGGTAGGCTGACTGCACTTGGTGGGGGATTAGTGCTTTTTGGTGATTTGTGTGGTGCTTTGTGATCATCTCATAGGCTGTCGTTTGGACCTGAGGTATCTGCTCACCCTTGGTCCCAATCTGGAACCATTGAGAATTGGAAGAAACTTTCAGAGTCTAGGCCTTGGAAGAGGTTAGTGGACTCCTAACTCATTGTTTAGCTTGCTAGCCAGGAGAAGAGTGGTTTTCTCCCTGTGGTCCAGCCATAGTTTCTCATCACCGTTCTGAAGCAATTGATTGTGGAATAAAAGTGTAAAACCATGAGCCCGAATACATCTTTTCTCTTCATAGGTTTATAATCTCAGATATTGGTGGTGGCAGAGGAAAGATGAACTAATGTGTTAAGACCGAACTAATACTTGTGTGCGTGTATCTTTCTTGACTTTTGGGAAGTGGAAGTTTCTGCTGTCATTCATCGAATAGACTTTCTACCCTCTGATCATTTTCAAGTCCTTCATCTACTTCTGTGATTTTCTCTGTTTTATTGCCACCAGGGTCTCACACAGTTGCTTCACAGTGTCCTTTTTCTTCTTTGAGCATTTTTAGTTAACCTGTCTTCTAGCTTACTTGTTCTTTGACCAATCTGGTCTTTACGTCTTCTCCCCTCACTTTAGTCCTCAAGTTTCTGTTTGACATTCTGTACTTTTTCAAAAATCTTATTGTCGGGGAAATGCATGGAGGGGTAACAGTTACGTTCGTCGAGTAGTGGGTGCATGACTTCTTAAACAATGATTTCCCTTCTCATGTTTTTTTTTGTCCCTCTCTCCCTCTCCCTGACATTTTTTACTGTTTTAATCTCTGTCAATTTTCTCTGATAAATTCTTAAATGGCTTCCCTGTATTCTCTTGTCGTGTGCTGAGTTTCTCTCTGTCTTATGAGGATCCATCAGAGGCCTCCTGTGTGTTCCATGTGCTGTGTGCTCTTGTTTATGTTTCTTTGTTTTTGGAGATTTGTTTTCCTTGTAGTGCTGCAGCTGGAGCCCAGGGACTCATACTGGACCTTCACCAAATGCTGGCCACTGAACTCCATCGCCAGCCCCTGCTGGTAATTCTTTGAGATGCATGCTTATGACTGTACCTTGAAGAGTCTGGTATTTATCCAAGTCTCCAAGTCTTCACCATCGGGCTTGATCCATCCCCCCTACACACCCCTCCTCTCTGCAGGTCCTTGGTCTTGAACTCAGGCCTGGGCACTGTCTCTGATCTTTTCCACTCAATGGTACTCTACCACTTCAGCCACCATTTCACTTCCAGCTTGTTGGGTGGAATTAATTAGAGATCATTAGAATAAGAGTCCCTAGACATTTCTGCCTAGGCTGGCTTTGAACCATGCTCCCCAGATCTCAGCCTCCTGAGTAGCTAGGCTTATAGGTGTGACCCACCAGTGTTCCACTGATCCATCCTGTGTTTTTAAGATTGTCTGTCCCTTAACTCAGAGTCAGTGTCTCGTTTTGGGCACAAGATGGCGCACTCAGTCTACGTTTGCAGTCTAAGTTTTGTTTTGTTTTCTGTATTTAGCAAACCGATTCTGATAATGGGTCTGAAGGGGACCCCACAGGTACAGCCACACTGCACGGAACGCAACGCAGGTTCCCTTCCGGGGACCCAGAGGGGCTGCCTCTTGCAGCATGGTTGGTGTTAGGGAGCCCTCCTCTTTGGCACATCCCAGTTGGACCAGGGGAGCAAGGTCACAAGGACTGTTTCCGCTCTGTTGCTGAGGAGTTTCAGCCCTGTAATCAGGCTCAGCCCACACTTCCCAGAAGGTGAGGCAGGAACCCAAGGTGAGCAACGTGCTCCTGCCCGCCCTAGCAGCCCTTTCTCCAGTCTAGCAAGACCTCAGTCAGGGGTTCAGTCAGGTGGGGTTGGGGGTCCCTGCCAGAGGGGTGTGTTCTCCTTAACCTCAGCTACCCTGGGGCCCTGGCAATGCCACCACCTTTGCTGTGGTTCTGGGCCCTCCTAGTGTCATCTCGCTGGTCACTGGTGGCAATGGTTGTTTTGTGGCACAGTAACACACAGTTTTCCTCACCTCTCCCGGTGACCTCCTCCTGGCTCTTTCCCATGCATGCTGTTTTTATGTCCACAAATATACGGCTCCCATTCCATTTCCAGCTCAACCCAGAGCATCGTTTCTATACATCGTCTTCTGGATATGTAGGCATGTTCTAGGTATGTCAGGGCACAGAAACCACACAGTGCAGAATAATAGAATGTAAGGAGGAAAATACACTCTGTTCTCTGCCAAATTCCTGCATATCCATTAAACTAGGTGTTATGAACTTATTTCAAAAGACAATTCACACACACATGCACACACATGTGCACACACATAAATGACTCCAAGAGTATTACAATTAGTCTTCGATCATTCTTTGCACCAGCCCCCATGGTTCATGTCTGTTTCTCAACCCGTGTGTGAGCGAGCCACCAGCTCTGTAACGCTAGGAAAACAAGAAGCAGGAACTATTTTTTCTTCCCAAGAGGTCAGTCAGCACTTTTTAAATTAATGACTGTCTGCATGAGCTGAATTTTCTAAGATTTTTTTTTTTACTGTTCTTTTTAGAGAAGATATTGTACTTAACTATTTTCTGATTGTCAGTCTTTCAGATAGTGTTATGATAGTCTCGATTTTACACACTCTCAAACTTAGTTACTTCTTAATTCTGAATTCACAATGCTTAGGAACTTTTAATTTAATAGTACATAAGTGCAAAGGATTTTTGACATAGTTACGAAGGGTGTGATTCTGTGGACAGAGGCATTTTTTTAAAGAAATAATACATTGCTGTATAAATGATCATTTCTCAAGGCTTAGAATTCATCCTTTTATCCAGTAATATAGGACTACAATTTGATCTAGAAATGAGATTTTCTCATTCTAAGTTACATGCTATTTATGTCTAACCTATTAGATGAAGACCCACAGCCTTGAATGGTAAAATTTGGTCTGAAATGAGAATAATGGCTAGCGAAACTACCAAAAATCAGTTTTAAGACAACATAGGTTAAAAAGATATTATAAAATCATAATCCATTTCCTGGAGATTTTGATGTTATTAAAATAAGATCTTATAACTAATAGGATACCTAGTTACACAACAGAAATTTATTCTTTTAGCTCATAATAATTTTTGAAACAGGATGTGAATGCTAAAAATGTTTATACATAATAACTATTTTAAATGAAACTCATTTGGTGATAAACTTAGATTCACTGAATAATTATAAAAATAAAACTCGGGCCGGGAGTTTGGCCTAGTGGTTAAAGTGCTTGCCTAGCATGCATGAAGACCCGGGTTCGATTCCTCGGTACCACATACATAGAAAAAAGCCAGAAGTGGTGCTGAGGCTCAAGTGGTAGAGCTCTAGCCTTGAGAAAGTCCAAGGACAGTGCCCTGAGCTCAAGCCCAGGACTGGCAAAAAAAATAAATAAATAAAAATAAAAATAAAAATAAAACTCATTTCTCACGGATGCCTCACATAGCTTTTCCTAATGTTAACGCTCAATATCTTCAAGATACAGTTGCCAGTGTTAAGCTTCTACTAACTAAAGTCCAGGTTTCATTTTGTTTTTAACCTCTTTCTCTATGTCAACATAAGAGCTGTTTTTAAAGAGTCTCCAGACAGGGAAGTTCATTGCACAGTGCTAGTTTATGAACCATTCCATGATATTCTTGAGAAATTTCTTCTTTTTCCAGTCCTGTGCTGGAGCTCAGGGCCTAAGCACTGTCCTTGGACTTTCTCAAAGCAAGCGCTCTACCACTTGAGCCTCAGCACCACTTCTGGCTTTTTTTCTATGTATGTGGTACCGGGGAATCAAACCAGGTTTTTGTGCATGCTAGGCAAGCACTCTACCACTAAACCAAACTTCCGGCCCCTCTTGGGAAATTTCTTGCCAAGGACATGCCTTCATATCTATAGAGGCTTTTTTCTGCATTAATTGATGAATTCATCAAATAGAAAGAACAATAATGACTGATCTGGGTAGCTCAGGAATTGGCAGGCGTTCAATGGGGTCCTAGTACTTCTGCAATGCAAATAAAGGGCACATGAACACCAGATACTGTGGTAAAAAGTAAAATTTATATTTTCTTTAACACTGCAGACAGGACTGGGTGAAAAGAATGTATTGCTTTAGGATTTAGGTGCTAAAATTTAAAAGAAAAAAAAAGATCTTGATGAGGAACATGATTATGTGACGGCTGAGGGTGTGTGCAGGTGGGAGAAACAGGGTTTGGGGGTTCAGGGGGAGGAGAACCTCCCATAGAAGAGCAAGCTTTTGCTTTTGTTGTGCCTGATGAGGAAAAGGAATGGGTGGTCCGCATTGAACTCCAGGGAGGGGAGTCTCGTCCGGAATTTCACCTCGCTCCCAGAGCCAGCCGCAGCCTCAGTACCTTCCTCGCTGATTTCTACAAAAGCCTTGTGGAACACGTTGGACAGACAGAGGTTTCTCTCTGAAGACATCCCTGAGAAGTCAGCTTTCCCCTGGCTGAAGGCATCGCTCATCCCCAGGCTGCTCAGGGCCGACTTGAGATCGTAGCTCTGCTCCAGCCTGAACTTGGGCAGGTGCAGCTGAACTTCATACAGCTCCATCCAGTCCTCGCTGGTCCACTCGTGCAGCTTCTCGCGGGTGATGGCCTCCTCCAGCTGTGGGGTCAGAACCAGGAGATTCGTCAATCACCCAGAATGGAGGGACCAACATCCATGCAGCATCTCATTAGGGACTGCACCCAGGACCTACTCTCTCCCCTCACCCCGATCACAACACACATGCCTGGAAACTCCTTCAGTTGTGTATGGAAAAACCTTCCTGCTTGTGACCTTGAAGAAATCCTCGCTTGGCCATTTCCTGGTTTTCAGAATAGAGAAGAAAGAGACTTTGCTTCAAATGGGAAGTACTTCTGCCATGGTAGGCAAGAGATCAACTGACTTTCAAACGTTCTACATTAATACCATGTCAGAATCTTTAGCTCTTAGCTCTTAGCAAGAGCCTTGACTCGTTAGGACAATAGTAGCCATTTTTCCACACATGTCTTAAAATATTATGTAACCACTTGGGCAGCCTTTTCCACCTACCTACCCATAAGTGCATGGAAACTTCAAAAAAGTGCTAATTGTCTGGCACACATGAACATTAGGTACTGTGTTAAAAAAAAGAGGTTATCTTCTACATAGAACTCTATTGCTCCTCTGAGCCATGCATGCCTCAGAAGCATGAACTGACCAAAATTATGTTAGCCTTGTAAGTCTGGCTACTCAACAGCCTAAACAACACAGGAGGTTGCTACTGGTACAGGCCCTTTCTCTTGATGCTTGTTTAATGAGATAAAAATGTGGAAAAGAGTTATGGGACATATTATATATATATATTTAAGTGATTATACAAATTAATTCGGGGTAGGGCACATAGCTGGGGAGTACAGCATCTTTTTGGCATGTGCCAGTCCTTCGGCTTGATGCCTACCACCACCACAAACATCAGCTTCGAATTACATAGATTGTACTAGCATGAGAAGACTTGGGCTAATTGAAAACTCCTAGTAATCGCTCTACGGAGCTGTGTGATTCACAAACAAAAAGTTGCCTGTGTTGTGCATGTAATTGTTTATATGACCACCCATACTAAAGACATCTATCCATCACTGAACTATTCTGAAGAATCATAGCATCAACTTTACAGTGTTAAGGAATGATTATTTATTTAAAGGTAAAATCCTGAAGAATCGGAGTACATTAGCCAACTATTCCCTCTACAGGAATTAAGAAGACAAAAGAATCTATCCTTATGTTTCTCCTGTAAAGCACGGGGATAAACACAAAATCCACAGCCTCGGTTACCTGTTTCAATCCCCCAACTTCTTCAGGCAGGAGTATCAACAGGCTTAGGTCACGGCTGGCATAGTAGAGTTGAAGGCCTGTTGCCTGTGGCTGCTCAATGTGAAAAACTGGAAGTTTCTCCTTCATAGACATCATTTGCACTGGTTTGCTTGTAGTCTATTTTAAAAAAAAACTTACAGTCATTCAAAGATACTTCCACAAAATTTTTATGTATTACATTTTAATGTTTGTTTTTATAACAATGCAGGATTTAAACTTTTATACTTAGTAGGCAGAGCTCTCTGAGTTTTTGTGAGACTGAGTAATGAGCTACCATATTTCCAAGGTCATTCAGGTAGATGCAGCCTTTGTAGTAGGTGACAAGCAGAGGGTGGTGAGAGAAGGCAGACTGAGAGGGAAACAGACACAGACTGAATGGCGTTTGAGATGCTAGAGACTCTGATCGCCTCTGGACTTCCAGATGCTCACAGTGTGACCTATTGCTGGTTCCCACTACGGATGGGCTAGTTCCAAATTCTTATTTTTTATTTGCCAGTCCTGGGCTTGAGCTCAGGGCCTGAGCACTGTCCTTGGACTTTCTCAAGGCTAGAGCTCTACCACTTGAGCCTCAGCACCACTTCTGGCTTTTTTTTAGGTATGTGATACCAAGGAATCGAACCCAGGTCTTCGTGCATGCTAGGCAAGCACTCTACCACTAGGCCAAACTCCCAGCCCCCAAATTCCTTTCTATCACTTGAAAGAGGAAATTCCTGCTGAATGAGTGAACCCTAGTCACTATCCAGAGACGTTTTCACAGGCCAGTGTGTGGTCCCTTCACTGGGTTTATCCAACTGCTAAGACATGCCTCTTGCACACATCCACACAGATGTGCAAGTAGGTTCTCAGCATCAGTGCTGATGTTTCTCTTCCTGGGAATTTAGAATGGGGCAGGAGTCTGGACCCTAGAAGACAGGAAGGGTTGTGAGTAGCCATGTTTGGCTACTATGTGTATCAGAAGCATGGAAAGTTAGGATTTAGCCTGGGAGAATGACATGAGAAATATACTTGAAAAGATTGAGAGGAACATGTTTTTCCCAGCACCGGAAAGGCTTAGGCAGGAGAACCTCGAGTGGAAAGCCTGGCAGATCTACAGAAGGAGAACCTGTTTCAAATAAGCAAATTTTTTGTAAGGATTGATTTTAAAACAATACTGAGAACATTCAAGCCTTATTTTTAATCAGAACCCAATACCCAGCCACATTCCTGACTATTATGGTTTGGAAGTTACATATTCCCTGTGAGTTGTGTATTGAAAGAGCCATTGCCCGTCTGATAGTGGTTTTGGAAGAGGGCAGAACCTTTAATGTGTGGACCTTAGAGGGAGGAAATTAAGTCATTAGGGGCATCTTGGAAAGGAATCTTGGAATTCTGAATTCTGACCCCTTCTCTCTCCCTCCCGCTCTGTCTCTCATTTCCCTCCCTCCCTCCCTCCCTTCACTTCTCTTCCTTTTACCCTTCTCTCTTTTTCTCCTCCTCCTCCTCCTCCTCCTCCTCCTCCTCCTCCTCCTCCTCCCCCTCCTCCTCCTCCTCCTCCTCCTCCTCTCCTTTCTCCTCCTCCTCTACCTCCTCCAATTCCTCCTCTTTTCTTTGTTCTGTCTGTCTGTCTGTCTGTCTGTCTGTCTGTCTCTGTCTGTCTGTCCCTCACTCTCTCTTTCTCTTTCCACCTTCCTGGATACTATGTTTTACTTCACAAACATGTTCCTACCAAAATGTTCTACTCCTTCCACTTCAAAATGGTGCAAATGTTTAGCGCCCAGCAACCATGGGCTGTCCCATAAACCCAAACAAACTTTCCCACATTTCAAGATTCTTATCTCAAGTATTTTATGCCAACAATGTGGAGCAATACAGCTGTCAGACTCCATGAAATACATCCTCCTTCATTTGTATTAGCCTCCCTTTTTTTTTTTGCATTAGTGGTTTCCTATTGCTTATTTTATGGACAGTCATGTAGTGTCTTAACACAGTAGAATTGGTTTAGAAGATAAGGACGAGATTTTGCGGTGAGGAGTGTATGCTTCTGGACTTCTTCCAGCAAGCATGCCTCATCCACTCGGCTTCCCTGTATTCCTCAACTGGGAAACACAGACAACACTGATCCTCCCCAGCTCGCCTGGTCATTAACGAAATGGTAGAACATGTGAACAGGCTGAAATCAGAGACCAACAATGAAAGGGGAACTTCCAGGTGGAACAGAGCTTGGGGCTCCGTCACCCTCCCCCTGTGAATAGCCATCGTTTAAAGGAATATAAAATCAGAAAGAAGAGTGACGATGAAACAGTGTGATATGAAACTTCAAAATGATCTTCAACAAGTTCCTACCTCGTTTACTCTGAAAGGCTTTTCTGTGGTGTCCTTCATGGAGAATCTCTGTTCCCAGCTTCCTTTGAAGTACAAGGCATTCACCAGAACCATCCTGGTCAGAGTATCCACAGAGCCATCAGGTAGAAGGTCAGGAATTTTACCTATGGGAGCAGGAGGACAGGTTTCGAATGGCTAGCAATTTAGGTGTGTTTACTTATATGCAAACAGACTCATTTCTGGATACTTACATTTTTTTTCTACAAAATCAATCAATGGTAGACATTTGACCAGCATTGCTGGGATGCTGGGTTTGGTCTTCACACAGCAAAGAAAGAAAGAGAAGGGAAGAAGGGAGGGAGGAAAAAATGAAACATACACACACACACACACACACACACACACACACACACATTTACCTAACTATATGTGTGGATAAACACAGGACATGCCTCTAAGAGGCTACTGAGTAAGAGATGGGGACAGGGGAAGGAAAAAAATAATAGAAGGTAAATAACTTTCAAATTCATGATGCCATGTTCATCATCTGTCAAAATGTATTTCAAACTGTTTAAAAATTTAACAAGGAACTATGTTGAAATTGTTTTCAGGTGGGGAGACAGATTTATTGGAACATTGTAAACATTGCAGAAATGCAAAACTTAAATCCCCCTCTGTGTATAACAAATATAAGCTGCCTTTTAAAAAGTATATCAGATGAGAGTCTTTCATAAAGACATAGCATATACACAAACTACTTTGTCAAATAGCAAAAAAATTCCAACACATACCCTAAAATTTAAAAAAAAAATAGGGGAAAAGTCAGGTTGGGAGGAATAGATGAGAATCCCGAAAAGGGTAAAAGTGATCAAGGGACACTATTCATACAACTTTGTTAAGTACAGTTTCTTTGTACAGCTACTTAAAGATAATAAAAATGTAATAAATAAACGGAGTCACCACTTTACCAATATTTCCATTTTCTACTTTCCTGATTTTTACCCCTACACTTTGGAGAAGTTTATGAGCTATGATAATCTTTCTTTAGTGTAAAGTGGCAACTTCAAGTCTACATTTTAGATAAAACATGTCAGGAAAGTAGAGGATCTAAAAGTCTTGGTATGAATAGAAATAAAAGTTCTGATTCTTTAGAATGTATCTACAATTCCAAGAAACAGTCATAGTCACCCAGCTTAAATCGAAATAAACAGACCGAACCTGGAGAACACATCTTACCCTCGGTCTGGCTCGCAACCCAAGAGTTGATCTCCTTTCTGATTTGGCCAGGAGCTTCCATGAAATTAACAGACTGTGGCTCTGCACCAAAATATGTTTTCATGTCTTCAAAGTATTTCTGAAAGACACAGGGCACAGTACAGAATTCAAGCCTAGAAAGAGAAGCTAGGAAGCTGGAGAACCACTAACTCCCATCTCCTCTTTCTCATCAGTCTTTGCTCACCGTTGGTTTTGACCAAAATCTAAACAACAAACTGACTATTATGCAGAAGTTAAGTAGTGGAAGGAATATATTCTGGATCTTGTTATCTATTTTGTTCATACCTGGAAATGAGAGTAGAATGAACAGGAATGGCAAGAAGGCTTATAAGTGATGTCACTGGCTAAAGGAGGTTATTGAGCTTTCATGGGCAGGGGATGGGACCAGGAGACCTGTGATCTGACCAAGTCCTGTGAACTTCCAGGAACTTGTTCTGATCATGGTCAAAGGTTTTATCCATCCATGTCTGTGGCTGTGAGTGGGTGATGGCTAAGGTTGGTGATGTGGAGGCAGTTGCCTGTGGAACACTGATTTCTTTTTCCAGGTAGTTGTGGTATGCCTTCAGTTTGCTCACTCTATGTTGGCCTTACAGGCAGTTCAGAGTGGTGTGTAGATTCTCTTGCCAGAAATCGGCTTGAGGATGATGAAGTCCACATCTGGAATTTATAATCTTCCGAAAAGGAAATGTAACTATTCTCAGGTAGCACTTCCTGTCTTATCCCAGGGCTGGTGGATTTACAAAAGTTGTTTTACACATCCATGTCCTGTGTTCAAGTGTCTGCTGAGCTCAATCACCTTGTCTACTTCTGAGCCAAGCAGGAGTCCATCAGCCTATCATAAATGACACTCACTAGAAGTCCCATTTGCCTGATTTTGTCTTTTGTCAAGCCTGAACAGGATGCACTCCTCACCTTCTGCAGAGATGGGCTTCAAGTATGAGTGAAGGAGAGAAGTTGATATCATTTTCTGTCCCATGTTCCAACTCTGGATGGAAAATTTAGCCCTCATTTGTTCTCAAAGCTAAGCTGCTACCTAATTCCTCCAGTACCACCAAACTCTCTTCCTTCACACTTACCCCTCTTAGTAGTCCTTTATTTATTTTTTGTTGTTCTATTCTTTTTTTTTCTTTGTGTAAGTGTGTGAGAGACAAGTGTAGGCCAGGGACATATTGCAGTTTGTGTTTATGGGTCAACCTTGAGGTTTATATTTTTTTCTTTCTTTCTTTTTCTTTTTGTCAGTCATGGAATTGGTTTCTTTTGTTCTGCATATAAAGTTCTGATAACTTCATCTGGTTTGAAGCCCCTCCCCCCTTGGGTTTTTGGGGTTTTTTTTGTTGTTTGTTTGTTTGTTTTTTTGGTTTCCTTCATTGCTGTTCTAAATCAGGAAGTACTTGCTGCATTAAGATTGTCCATGGGATCTCTGTTTACCTTTTAAATTAGCACCACCTGATTCCCTCCTCCCCATGGACTTAAAGACATTTACACTCACACTGTGAAATGGGTATGTTTTTTCTCCATATATCCTATTGGCTGTTTTAAGTATGTAGGAATTGCCAGGCTTCAGGATTTCTGCAATGAGTGACTGGAAATCAGACTGAATGTTTTCTACCTTGCCTGAGTTGAATTCCTTTAAAAGAAAAGAAAACAATAGTGAATAAAAGCCACATGTACATGATCAACCTGTAGCTAAATAAAATCATTTGATGGCACAGAATTCTAAGGTTATCAAAACATTTGCTTTAATGTTATTAATAAAGGGAGACATTGTTTTCTCCAAATTTAGTACACAATAACAGGCAAGAACATAGTTAAGAATGCTGAAGTCTTGAGAGGTATCAAGAAGGTAAAGATGAGTCAGAATATGATTCTTCAAAAAAAAACAAAAGTAGAAGCCTGGAGCAATGGCTCACTCTAGTAATCCTAGTGATGCAGGAGGCTGAGATCTGAGGATCACCGTTCAAAGCCAGCCAGGGCACTAAAGTCCAAGAGACTTATCCCCAATTAACCACTAAAAAACCAGAAATGGTACTGTGGCTCCAGGGATAGGATGATAGCCTTGAGCTGAAGAGCTCAAGGACAGCACCCAGGCTCAGAGTTCAAACCCCACAACTAACCAAAAAAAAAATAGCAAATATTTCATATTTTGTGAAACACTGCTATCATTTTAATAGGTCTCCAAGAATGGCTACTCATGATAGGCTATTGCAGGTTGAATAATTTAACCACTAAAATACACACTGGGCCTGGATAACAAGAGATGACAAATACCATTTTCCTTTTCTTCTCACTTTCGGGACCAGATTTGAGATCTCTCCCCCTGTTAAACTGAAGTACCTATAAGTTTAAAAAGACAAATCAACACATGAGTATACCTAAAAGTAATCACAGGAAGTAGGTCATAAGTACAAGCCAGCCATCCTTATCTTCAGAACCCACAAATACCTTCAGAACACAGAAACAGGCAATGAAACTCTGGCTCAACTTAAATGGCGTGTTAAACTGTACATTGAGCACTGCTTTGTAAGTCAACTTTGAAAAGTCGAATTTAAGTCACTAGTGTGTTCATTTGAATACTCTTGCTAGGGAATTAGGATGAGATCGAGAGTAGGATGAGGTGAAACTCCTGTTTCCCGTATTTCACTTTTATCTGCAGTTATTTGAAAACACACTTATATTGGGAAGTCTGGGACCAGCTGACACGTCAGTCAGAACTAGTGGAAAGGCCTTCACTGCAGAAGGCTTCCTGCCCCATACTGGGAAGGAAGGATGAATTCACAGGGAGGCCAAGAAGCCTCCGAGCACACAGAACCAGCTTTCCCCTGGGTATCCCCACTCAGTCTCCTGCATTAGATCACAATCTTTATATCCAATCAGAAGACCCCAAATAGAGTGCAGAGAACTTCTGACAGCTACACCTCAGGAGGGGCAGAAAAGGTAGACTGAAAAGGACATGGAAGCCGCCCCACACCCCTCTCTCATACCTCATCTATGCATCTGAATGGACCACAAAGATAGGGTCCACATAAACTGAAGAATATTATTCAGCCACAAAAAGGAAGAGAGTCCTGCTGTTTTCAGTAACGTGAATAGAGCTGGAGGTCATTATGCTAAGTGAAGTAAAGCCAGGCACTCACATTCATAATGAAGGTGTTTAGGAAACGAGATTCATGGCTGGAAGGGAGGAGCATAGGTGACTGAGCCCTAAAATGGGCTCTGGTGCTGTCTGTTCACCTAGTGTCATGATTGAATTGGATCAGAGAACACGCAGAGGGAGGGTATTGCTTGATTGGTGAGTAAGTGGGGAACTTCACACATCTGGCACAGAACTGTTAGGAGAATAGGGTAAGAGAGATGGATGAAAGTTTGCTTTTTATCTGCATCCTCAGTACAATAGTTCAGAGTGGGGGTTGGAGTGGATTGAGAGGAAGATTAGACAAATACAGCTCAGTGAGAAAAATTACGGACTGGTTCACAACAATTTAAGATACAGTTAACATAGAACTAGAAAACAAAAAAAATCAAAGAAATGATAACTGTGTAAGGAGATGCAAATTACCCTGACTGGATTGTTGCACACTGTACACATACATTATGAATGTTTACCATGTTAAAGAACAGGATTTTTCCAGAATGATTTTCTTGAAGACAGCCAGGCACACATATATGAAAATGAAACAATTGTGCTCCTCGTGACTTACTTAGCTGTTTAATCCTTGGCTTGCTGGCTGGGTTTAAAGAGGTCAGTAATAGCATTATAAAATGGAAACCATGACATTGTTAAAAATGTGGATATGTCACTCAGCATCCTCAATGCATTGTGTGTCCAAATATGGAAATAGTAAAACATACACACACATACAGTGCATAGCCACCTATGTCACTGTATTTATATGCGAACCTACACTCATAAACACATGTTTTTAAAATAAAAGTAAAAATGAAAAACAAATTTAGCTTCCAAATTTTTCAATAAGGTGGCAGAATTCTTACCCAAGATGGTGACCCCTCTGTGCCAAACTTAGACATAGTCAAAACCAGTCATTGTGAGTAAAAGGAGGTTGCTGTGTGCTCTGTGAGTTTGGTCCTAAGGTATCATCCTAACTTAATACTTCACAAAATAGTATTAAGTGAACACTGAAAACATTGCCATCATTAACAACTGTAACAAATTGTTCCTGGTTGATGGCTAAGTGATGGCTAGCTGATTAATTGAAAAGACAGCCATTCATGAGATAAAGTTAGTCTTTAGCAGAATCATTTGGGTTCTGTTTCCTGGGTGTCACTTGTTTTACATTTTTATTGTTTTGGTTGCCAAAGAATGCACTGCCCTGGCATTTACTTCGTTTTCTGGGACCAGTGGACTTAGTACTAGGTGAGTGTGCTTCATCCTGATTGTGAGCTGGGTCCAGGACATAGGGGTATATCTATCCTTGCCTTGTGTTCTGCTGCCCTGCACCACCGGGGAAGCAGGAAAGCCACATCCTTCCTGGGAGCATCCAAATTAAGCACGGAAGTGAATGCAAACACTATGTCAGTCCTTGTTAAGTTAAACAGTGAGAAACAAAGTACTTAACTGAAAAAAAAAATAAGTAAAATCCCTAAAATTTTCACCAGAGTTTCTCTGTTTATTGTATGATGGGGTATGTTAAGGATTTTCTAAGCTGATTTCTACTATTTTTTAGCATATTTTTTAAATCTGGAAGACGTTGCTATAAAATGTGAGCTACTGGGCTTTCTAGAGGAAACTGCAATGAAAAGCAAGGAATGCATTGGTATAGAAGACCCAGTAGGCAGCTCTCTCCTCACCTGGGCCATCTGGGCTGCAGTGTTTCCTTTCGTGCCTGAATACACCATGGCCAGAGAAGTCATGATGCCCCAAGGAGAAAAGAAAATGTTTCTTCCCTCAGCAGATTCAGCTAGCTTTTTGCTAAACTCCAAGGCAAACTCACTGATGGAACTTGCTAGAGATTCCATTGGGGAAAAACCTAAGAAGAGTAAAGCAAAAGATGGATTACATGTTAGCGAAATCCTTCCCATTTTGTTTTATTTTTGGAAAAGTGTTCATCACCCATGCCTACCTTCCTGCATGTACATGGATACATAGGAACTCAGAGAACTTCAGTGAAATCCCAGTCCAGTGGTGTTGTTTTGTATATTACAACCCAGAAGTGTGGCGAATGTAAGATGTTGGAAGCCTCCATGTTGAACAGCAGTGTGCATCAGAGAAGAAGGGTCAGCTGGCCCCTGAGTCTACTGCCACATCACTAGCCTTCATGTTTATATCTAGTCTTTCCAAACTCTTCAGATACAAAAATATTCCTTTACTGCTTTGTACCAACACCACTAGTTTTGGACTTGGTACAAACAAGTATTTCCCTAACCTTTTTTGTTTGAGCAAGAAAAAATTATTTTAATGAATAATAGGGTTTCTTTTCTTTTGGCCAAGGACTTATACTCAATGCGTAGGTACTGTCTATGAGCTTTTTTAAATGAAACATTACAATCCATACAGTCATTGACAGTAAGAGTCAAGAGCACATTCAGTTGCATAGTACACCAATATAGTGCCTTGACACCAGGGTCTCTCCAGGGTTTCTGTGAGCCAGAAATGTGTGGAAATTTGGAGAAGCTGCCTAGTTGGAACGCTCCTCTTCCTCCTCCTCCTCCTCCTCCTCCTCCTCCTCCTCCTCCTCCTCCTCCTCCTCTTCTTCTTCTTCTTCTTCCTCTTTTGTCAGGATAATGTATGGAGGGGTTACAGTTACATTCATCAGGTAGTAGGTGTATTCATTCCTATACAATGATACCCCATTCTCATGGTTTTGTCCCCATTTCTTTCCCCTATCTCCTCCTAATCATCTTGTTTTTCCCCCTTCCCTTTCCTATTTCAAATACACAAACAAATACATATATATATATATATAATATACCAGGTAACAAAATCAGATACAGTAACAATATGAGATTAACCATAAGGGCAACAAAAGAGAAAAGAAATAACATAGTACATTATGAACATCAATCACACAAGATAAAGCTCTTGTTTCCATATCCTAGAGATCCTTTCATTTAGTCTCATCCTGTATTCCTGTCCTTCTTTATTGCATGTTTACAGTGCCCATTACTTGGGCTCCAAGCCCACCATATTAAATTTCTTAGCATGACCAATACAAAGGGAAAGGCCTATAGAGAGGCTGAGACTGATTTGCCCGTTTTTCTCCCTCATTATTCATGGACAAGGAGATCCAAGCTTTCTCATCGTTTGGGTGTTAGAGTTGTAAATTTCATTCTGAATGACCCTGAGAATTTAATTTAAATCTCACTTAAAACTGTGCTCCTAAAAGAGACATAGTTCAAGCTACTGTCCGTTTGTGATTAAGTAATTTTCAACTTGATTAAACAACTGACAGGAAATCAAATTTCCATATTTAGGAACTCCATTAGTGGCTGAGTTGTGTGGTTTGGACTTGAGCTGATAGCCCCTGCCCTTCTGGAAAGCTACAGTGAGGGCTTTGGGGAAGTCAGTTCCCTATGACAGGTACTTGACTGAGTGATAGGCTTCGGTATCAGCATGATTTGGAGTTAACCATGATACTATTGAGATTCCTCCCACCAACACCCTCACACTTAACCAAACAGCTACTAACCTTCAGCTCACACCCTGGGTGTGGCTTCTGCCTGCTTCAAAAGCTCATAGTAATCCCTGGCTAATATTATTGTTATTTGACATTAAAAGAAACAGAAACCTTTCTGGTTGTGTAAGATTGTATACTCTCATAAAGTACTGGAGGCGTCACGGTATTTTTTTCTTAACAGATAAAAAGGACCATGTCAGAAATAGCTTCTCTGGGTCCTTTAAGATCCTAATGGAGGAAGTGGCTCTGATAAAGAAGCCCTGGATGCCATCAGCCTGTTAAACGATCAGCTTCTGATACAACAATGTGAAGGAGTTCATGTTATTGTATTCATCCAGTCAAGCGACATTTTGATCATTGCTTTCGTATGAAGCCTTATCTTTTTTAAAACCTCATGAAGTACCTTCCTTGGGAACATATTCTGTTTTGTAGTCAAATCAGTCAAAATCAGTGTCTTAGGATTTAGGAATTTCATCTTTCTACCAAAAACATGTTATTACACAACCTATTCTCTTCTAATAAGTTCCTGAATAAAAGAATAACAGAACTACTTGTGAAATGTTAATATCCAATTATTTTTGGCCTCATTAAAATTCTCACTAATTTTGTTTATATGTATGTAGGAATTGTTTATTGTTTATAAAGGGATGCCGCCTATAACACTTTTTTTAAAATTCCTGACTTTTTCCCCCCTTGTGGATATAGACGTTTGAACTCAAGTCCCTGTGCTTGCTCTACTGATGCTCTAGCACTTGAGTCACGACTCCAGAAGTTTGCTGATTCTTTTGGAGATGGAGTCTCAGAGACTTTTCTGCTCAGACTAACTTCAAGTTTTAGCCCTTCAGATCTTAGCCTCATGAGTAGTTAGAACCTGATGTTTTTTGAAGAAACTATAATTCAGTCCTGCTATGTAGTTTAATGGTTCTAAATGCTTTCTAAAAGATGCGGAGTTTGTGGATGAGATTTTACCAAAAGTAAATTATCCAAACCAACAATGGGCAATCTTCTATGGCGTTCTCCAAGCAAACTGCACTTTTGTAGTCTCAAGAGTAATAATACCAAGCTATCATCTGTCAATCACCTATCCTATATCTGTCTTGAAGAAGACGAAGAAATTAAGAAGTAACGGCATTGATCAAATGTCTTGCTTCTTCCATATCCAATTTGAACAGAATCTGGAAGTCTCCTTAACCCAAACCTCCATTTATCTACCAAGTAGCTCAGGATCAGATCAAGTAAGCTAAGAATACACAGCTGTTAGTTAACAGCAGTTAAAACCCCATTTTCCTGAAATCCAATGCAACTGTTTTTGTCAGTGTATCTTATCATCTTTGAGATAGTGATAGAGAAATTAGTGATGGAGAATGAGGTCTAACAGGAGGAGAGAGAGAGACAATTAGCAGAGTAATCACGAATATAGTTTGGTCTCTCATCCCTTGACTGAAGACCCAAGATGTGTGACCTTGCTGATGATAAGATTAACAATGTCCCCCACATCAGACAATAACCTTCTCCTTTGCTCCCCTCACATCTCTTCCCCACAAAGCCCTTTTCTTGGAGCAGATTTAAAGAGCACCTGGTATAAGGCAGGTAACTCACAGAAGAGCAGGAGGCTGGCCAATAGAATGGTGGCTAAGCACTGGGGAGGCAGAGAGTTGGGTTATCAAATCAGTTCCACACGCTAATGATGAGCTCACAATTCATGTCTCCAGTGCCACTTTTCTGAAGGGTTAGGAGGGCTTAGGCTCAATTATTCTAAGAAGATACTTTTTTATCTTTGCTTAAGTTGATGGATATAAGGTTGAAAATCCACTTGGGACTCTACCTGTGGTTTCACAATTCCTAGTTTAAAAAAAAGAAAACAATTTCCATGAATTCATTGAAATGAATGTGCTCTCTCTCTTTAAAACTTCAGTACAAACTTTCACCCAGCTCAAAGTCGTCTCTGACTTGCAGAGACAAACACTTCATCGATAGAGAATTGTCTACACAGTCTTGAGTTTCAGACAGTGCTCTTTATTATTTGTTATTTAGCTAGGCACTACAACAAAGAAAAACATTAAGAAAAAAACATTTTTAACCAAAGAAATGTTTACAATACCTTGTTTCTCTTTGCTGAAGCAAAATTGGCAACTAGTTCCGTTAGTAAGAATTTGTGGCTGGAGTTGGGTAATTTTAACTGAAGAACATAGTCCCTCCCTCTTCTCAGCCCCACCCTTCAATTCACTCTTACAAGTCAGTACACTCTTCCTTTCAAGCTTTCTTTGGCCAGAAATTCAAACGAAAAGAGAAGTAGATAGTTGAGGTCTTGCCTGAACTATTTAATTATCCATATTTTCCACTTGGGTCTACATGTAGAGACCTGAATTCTGACAAATTCTAAGTCATACATTCCTGAGCTTAATCCCTTCTCTGGTCTGCCAACTAATCACAAGTAGTATCGGTTCTCCTGGCAAATTGTTCTTTTAATCAGTAGACTAATAATGAACAGTGCAATGAAAGCTGCCACTGGTTTATTTACTGGTGTATCCACCAGCTGCTCTTGGAGTACTATGGGACCAGGATGTTTTCTGTTCTTGTTTGCAGTGTTGGTGTAGACCCCAGAGTGGGAGACCAGTGGGTAGCAGCAGGTCAGTGTCCTGTACCACCAACGATGCTGTTCTTCAACAGGACATTCATTCACCATTTTCTGGTCATATTTGTTTTCCCTAAAAACACTCCTTAGCTCAGTCCTCCTTGTGTCCTCAAGGAGAAACTGTAAGGCAAACTTCATTTACAGATGCATGGTAGAAAAGGACAGGAAAGGTTCTCTGCTCCATGGTCATTACCTTGCTCCTCAGCCTGGACCACTAGCCTCCTTCCGGTTATATACTGGTTCCCCAAAGCCCTCGGCCTAGACTGCTGGAAATTGCTACACCTTTCGCTGCTATGAAAAATAAATGCTTCAATTCACTTCTTCTTTTTGCTTTTCCATACACAGGATCCTATCTGCACTCAGAATGGTGCCTTTTTGCGTGACTGTGATTATGCCCCTTAGCTCATTCATCCTGTCTGTTGTCTGGGCTCCCATTTAGTTCCTGGAAATGAAGGTGCTGTGCTTTGGATCAGACCCGTCTCCCTTGCATTAAAGGAGTGGCCCTCAGTTATGTGCTTTCAGAAGATGGTGGGGAACCTTAAGGGATTCAAATTCCAGGGCCCTTGGATGGAATCATGGGTCATTGTCTCTTTATCTCTTCTGCATCCTGGTCGTGAAGTGTGCATCTTTTCTCTATTATGAACTTCGAAGGATGGCTCACCATTGGCTTAAAAGCTACAGGTCTAACCACCCAAGACTAAAACCTCTAAATCTATGCACTAAAACCAACGGCATTTTAAATGGATTGAACTGTGGTATTTTCTTATAGGAAAAGAGAGCTAACTAACAAACAAGCAATAATAGGTCTAAAATACACACCCTAAGCCAATAACAGAAAGCAAATACTTGACTGTAGACATATTTATTCATTGAATATTTGGAATTATATATGAGTAACAGACACATCTATGTAACACATAATGCTATAAATTCTCAGACTATATGGACATTTATTATGGGAGATTATGGAAGAACATGTACTCATACTTCATTACAAGCACAAATAAATATACTTCTATCTTTGTATTCTAATCCTAGGGCTATTCCTTAGCTCAAGGCTAGCATTCTATCATTTGAGCCATAGCAGCACTTTTGGATTTTTGCTGGTTGCTTGGGGTAAAAGTCTCAATGGACTTTCTTGCCCAGGCTGGTTTCAGGTGGCAAACCTCAGATCTCAACCTCCTGAGTAGGTTACAGGCATGAGCCACTGCCACCTGGCAGTGCAAGTAAATGTATTTATTTAGATGGAAACTTCACTGATCATTTGCTTCGGTAACTTTTTCAGTCACTTTAAATGGATAGTGAACAATAAGTAAAAAATACTCAGCATTATATAAAATAATAAATAATACAATAAATGTTCATGCTATAAAATAAAGCTCTTGCAAGGAGGAGCTAAATGAGTATCATCTTGTTGGAACAAATCAGATGATTAGGGGAGCTAGGAAGATATGGCTGAAAGCTATACAGTGATCGCTGAATTTGTATTCAGCATAAAACAGTTCTAGAAGAACAGAACTATGTTGAACGTATCTTTAAATATTTAGATCTTGAGGCAGCGATTCTGAGCCTTAATGGTCCACGCTACAAAACCTTGTACAGAAATGGACTTTTCGGTGTTAGGGAGAGGAGAATTTGCCCCAAAATAGAATGCTCTTAGTTGTGGTTTTAGAGATAAAGAAGAGGAAGGGATGATCTGCCACAAACTGGGGGCCTCCATGCCCGGTTCTGCCACTCATGACAGCCCCAGTGCCACCAGCTGCTACAGTACCCTCCTCATTCACGTCCACCGAGGCTTGATGGAACACATCTGAAAGAAAGAGGTCCCTGCCCTCAGACATCCCTGAGAAGTTGGCCTGGCCTTTGCTGAAGGCGTCTTCCATGCCCATGCTTCTCAAAATGGGTTTGAGCTCATAACGCTCTTCTAATCTGAACTGCGGTAGGTAGACTTCCACATCGTCTTCGGCCAGCGTGTCACTGCTGATCCACTTGCTGAGTTTGTCATAGTTGATCTCGTGTTCCAGCTGCAAATGGAAACAGTGGAAGGAAAGAGCCAGTGAGTTTGAGAAAGGAAGGGAAACAATCCCATATTTAATGTCACCGTGGATGATAGAAAAGAAGCCATAGATTAGGTCGAGTTTTTCCAAGAAGGTGGTAGGTGTGAGAAATGTTTAAGATTTAGGAGGAAATGTTGTGGTATGACATTTGTTATCAACTGCTCCACACAGCTCTGGGAGAAATTGCCAATCTTTCCTAAAGCGTTAGATATTCATCTCATGAAAGTCGATGGAGTTGTAGCAGTTTGAAATGACTGGATTGTGATGCCTTACCAACTCTAGACCAGTAGAGGCATCTGCAATTTCATCTGGAAGCAACAGGAACATGCTGACATCTCCAGCGTATGGGAGCTCCAGAATCTGAACCTTGAGATCCTCTATGTATCCAATGTTGAGCTTCTCTCGCAAATACATCATCTGCACAGGTACATTCTGGGTCTAAAAGTATAGACAAGGCCAATATGGAAACCAAGTATAAGATGTCAAGGGATTTACAATGAGAAGGAGTATCAATGTGTGAGAAGTAATGCACCTACTACCTGGCGAATGTGACTGCAAACCC
This sequence comes from Megascapheus bottae, assembly GCF_031878675.1. NCBI lineage: Eukaryota > Metazoa > Chordata > Mammalia > Rodentia > Geomyidae > Megascapheus > Megascapheus bottae. The sequence continues at coordinate 8,247,258 of NC_143527.1, forward strand.
TCTATACATTACCCCAACAATAAAAGAAAGAGAGATTTACAAGACCTAAGAGAGAATGAACTGTTGTTCAGTCTTGAAGAAATGCTAAATCTATTTTTTAATTTATCTTTATTATCTAATAAAATTAATATCATGTTATAACTACCACTGAAATATCTTCTCAGTACCTGCTATGTGGCAGTAACTCTGGCAAATCTCACTGAGCACTTAACAACAACATTTCAAGTTGGATATTATGGCATCCTAGTTTTTCAGAGGGAAAATGATATACATAGGAGATATATAAGATCACAGCTGATAAGTGGTAGAGCCAATAATGAATCTAGACATGTGTAATCATAAAATCTATAGACTTCATCTCTAATAATATTACCTCTTAGACCATTACTAGGTAATATTCAAGATCTTAAAAGAATCAGTAGCCAACATACTTAAGTTATAACTAGCAAGTCATGTAGGAGACTCTGGGGTAATGTCTCTTACTGTTCTGCCTTGTGTAAGACCATGGGTACTTATTAGAAAAATGATTCTTTTGTTGTCTCATACCGAGCTCACACGAAAAGGATAAAGCCCATTTAGTTTCTTCTCAAATGGCGTTTTCCACTTTCCTTTGAAGTAGATAGCATTCACCAGGACCATTTTGGTCTCATCATCTACGGAACCTTTAGGTAACAGGTCTGGGATTTTGCCTACAGGAAACACAACATATCTTTAGGCTTTATAAATCAAGAAGGATTTGCTTTCTTGAATACAAGTAGGCATCAAATTCTATATCTACATTTGCCAAATTGCCTACATTAGTCTTTGAGTTCTATTTTTCCCTTTGCGATTGCATAAAACATCTGTAAAATTAGAATAGATTTCTCAGAAGGTTTGTCAAATTCTAGAGAAAATGAAACAAATAATTGTATTTAAAAAAATCAAACCACTGTCACATTTGAAAAAGATTTTTTTACTTCCATATATATTGTTTGCTCAGAATTTTTCAGTTGTTTGGATAACATTGAGTTCAGGAGGAAGTGAAAGAGTTTCTTAGTAGACATTTTCTGTGTGTTACTTGGTCCTTCTACAATCTAGTCTATATAGTTTATTAATCTAAAAAGTGAATAATGGTTTTTCAAAACATTTATAAGCTATCATTAACATAAACTAGGCCTGAACTCAGGACATGGGACACTGTCCCTGAGCGTCTGTGCTCAAGGCCAACACTCTACCACTTGAGCCATAGAACCACATCAAGTTTTTGAGTGGTTAATTGGAGATGAGATTCTGCCCGGGCTGGCTTCAAATCAGGCCTTCACTATTGGCAACCAGCTAAGAAAGTTTATTTTTAATGAGTCTCTGATATTCAGTATTTTAACCTCTAAGATGCATTATTTTATGTGTCCTCAGAACATCTGAACTGGAATACACAGTCTCTGATAACAGCACTTGCCATTTTTCTCTTCAGCTATGCCACTTACTGCTACTGACTGAAAACAAGTTAGAGTAATTTATGAAATATACCTCAGAGCTTAGAAAAATCCTACTATGAAGAACTACACCCAGCTTACTAAAGTCGAACCACAATTTGGTGGAAATAAATGGCTAATAACCGTAGTAATGATATTATCTTCCACTTATTATGTTATTTGGTGATTGAATAAGTGAACTCAATAGTAATGTGTAAACACTGTATTTAATTTGAGTTCATGTAAAAATGATAAAAGAAAAGATGTGTCTATGAACAAACGAAGGATTCCAAAAGAACTTGGCTACAGCACAGACTTGAATGATGAAGGAAAAGATGACTTAAAATAATCCCATTATCTTTCCCTCCACCATTTCCAGTATTCCTCTAGTTCACATTAACCCCTCAGCTCAGGGGCTAGCCTCTTTTCTTTTCTTCTTGCTTTTATCCACCCATGTCACAGCTATTTCTACACTGCTACTTCCTGTGCTTGATGGCTTCTACCTCTTTTTGTATTTTGTATTATAATAATAATATCTAAACATCAGAATAGTTGAATACTAAAAGCAAGTCTTCTCTCAGGGGGCATCATCTATTTTTCTACAAAACTTAGAGAAAATGTAGAAATGAGTGGCTTGGGAAGGATGGGTAAGAATGTTGAAAGGGATGATATTGATCAAGATGCACTGTATTCTTAAACTGCTTTGCTAAATGGCAACTCCTTTATGTAACTAAATAAAGTAATTTGTAAAATGCTAAGGAAAAAATTTGGTTAAATGAGTATAAGTATCCCTCAACCAGATAACTCCTTTTAAAGAAATGAGCGCTAATTTCAAGAGTGGTTAACGATGCATCAGAGTTCTCTAAGTAGACCAAAGAAAATAAAATCATTCCCTCATTTTTACCTTTGGTTTGAGTCTTAACCCAGGAATTAATCTTTTGTCTTGCTTCTTCTGCACATTCTTGGAAGTCTACCACCTGGGGTTCTGTGGAGTAATATTTCTTACAGAGTTCCATGTAGTCCTTTAAAGTAAGAAAATGTCAAACGTTACATAAAACATGTATTGAACAAGATCGTGGGATTCGTAGATTACAGGCTTCCAGTCATGGCTTCTAGGCGTGAGGTAGGGGTTGGACGGAAGTGGAAGTTGCCTGTGTGGGGGCTGAGGGAGGAAGTATGGCAGCAGATTACCAGCTTTCCATTATCACTGCCATGCTTTCCCAACTCCAACGGCCTCTTGCGTTCTGTGCTCTCTAGATGCTGAGTAACAATGCCGTGGGGAATGGTGGCTGTGGGAAGCACCTGACTCATGACTCTGTACATGGAACATTTGTGACAGGTAGAGGAGAAACTGACACCTGGACAGTGGTTATAGGAGGTCAGCCTTAGGAAGCCTAAGTCAAGGTTTGCCTTTGCTTGGATGAATTGGTGTTTTAAAGGTGATCTCATTGCTGGTTCACACCCTCACCCCTAGTTTAAGTGATCGGCTTTCCTTACTTCCTTGAATCTTGACGACTTTTCTCCAAACAGCTTATTAGCACTTTCCAATTCATAATCCCCTTTGGATGTGTTGATGTCAGAAGTGAGCACCTGGAAGGATGAGTGGATTTTGTCTCTTGCTTGTGCCTGGATCAGGAAGAGAGAAATCCCTTTTTGTAACCAAGACCACCAAACAAGATATCCCTGAAGCAACAAGAACTTTCCCCCAAAGTGACAGTGACATGTCCTTTCCCATCTCTGTACATACCTAACTAGTTGTGACAGGTGTGCTGAATTGATGATGGAAATCATTTCCTAATGTACAAGTATCTTAAATCACAACATGGTACACACTGAAAATCTGTTTCATTTGTCAATAATGAAATTCTCATAACGCCAGGGAAAATGTGACCTAACCAAGTTCAGGTAGTTTCCGTAACAGTCTGTGCTGCAAAGTAGCCAATGCAGTGGGAAATCCAGGCTCAAGGGAATAGGAACTCCAGTACTCAGCCAGGCATCAACAGCTCTGTGAGAGACAGGGGCTCCGTCCTGGCTTGAGTAGAGGACAGAGCCCTCCAGGCTCACAGGATACTTGGCACAAACATCCACTTACACTGTCACATGATTCACTGGGTGATCGGAGGGTGGAGAATCCCTGAGTCCAGGAAGGAAAGTAAGCTAAACATGAGCAGGACTGGGGGGTTAGCTATGGCTAGAAGCACATCCAGATTTAGCCAGTTCTTACAATGTAGATTAAGGAAATACTTGCTTGCGATAGATGATGGTGACAGACAGATACATAGATACACAGAGGGACAGACTGATTGATTTGTGGCCCAGTGACTTCCATACAGTCATCAGGTTTGGCCTTCAACATCCCAGTTGTTCATCATCCTTTCATTCATACATGTGATTTCTAATACTCTCTGCTGTAGCAGAAAATAATTTAATAATTCATTACATATATTTTTAATGACAGAGAGTTGTGATGGGATGTATTAGAAGACCGGGTTGAAAACTCATCAGGTCTGGACTCTGCCTGACTCCACCTTTGCTGTTGGCTGACCTTGGCCTGTTTACTTCATGGCCCCAAATTTACCTTTGTTTCCTTTTCTGCAGGGAAATTCTTCCAGTAGGGGTAATTGTGCTAAGTACCTAACACTATGATTTTTTGAGACTACAGAATTTAGAAAAGTTCTAAGAATGAACGAACCGGGTACCTGTAAAATAGCATCCGGGTAAGTTCCCTTCTGTATCTGTTGCATGAAGTCACAACCAGTGAAGTTTTCTGGGGTTCCAGCATTATACCCAGCAACTTTGTTAAACTGAAGCACCTGTAATCAGAATCAGAGAATGGAGACCCTGAACTGCTTAGTGTACTATAACTAATGACTAAGAGATACCTCTAGAGAGTCCTAGGTTCCCTGCCTCATGTACATGAAGAACAACACAAGTTATTCTTCCTATATGATAGGGAATTATCAACCAATCTAACTTTCCCCTACAGGAATCCACATCAGATATACATTGTACTCTCTACAGATTTACACCATCTGCTTCTTTCTATTTCTATTATCTTCCACTGTACAGAGGAATTGTCATTTAACAAAGCAGCTTATGAATACAGTGTATCTGTACTAATCAATGCCACCCCTTTTAATGTTCTCACCCATTCTTCCTTACCCTCTCCTTCCCTCCCTTCCCTTCATTCCTTCCTCCCTCCCTCCCTCTCTCCCTTCTTTTCTTCCTTCCTTCCTTCCTTCCTCCCTTGCTCCTTTCTTTCTTTCTTTAAGTAGGACTGTGCTACCACCTCCCCACAAGAAGGTCCATTCTACTCCTAGTTTTCCCACCAGCAAAATGAGTTTGTCAATCAGAACATCAGCCTCAGAGGATAGTATATTAAGTGAACAAATCTGAGAAGTTTTTATTTAAAAGCCCAGTGTCACTGATTTACTGCCTATCTATAGTTAATGCTACTGGGTATTTTAAATATTAATTCCCATCTTTAAACGTGTCTTTCAACTTTTACCACTTTATTTCCATTTTATATGCAGAAAAACTGAGAGTTAACAGGGCCCAATGTCTCGAACATTTAGGAAGTAGCAAAGGCATGACTCAGATACCGACAGGGTTTTCTTTAAAGGCATGAAATATCTCTTTCTTTTTGTCTGGGAAAGCAGTCATTTAATTCTAAAATCTGCTTATGCCACACAGTTATAAAATATACAAAATCCTTGCATAATCTCCGGTTCTCTAAGTACTTTTCAGATCCCGAAAACCTGCCTTCTGTTCAGAGTAACAAATGAATTGAATTTTTTACCCTCAGTATCAAAATAAAGTTGTTAATTAAACAACCCAAAACATCCCCCTCCTCGTTAAGCATTTGTCCTCAAATACACCGTCTCTGATGCTTTGCATTTAGAAACTTTAGACTTTGATGTTTTCTAAGCTCATCAATGCAGCATACCACTCCCTCTTTCCCAAGAGAGAATGTAAAGGGAAGGGGAGTCTCAAAACACTGCTGATATCAGAGTTGAGCAACGGGATTTGTTGTAAGCCTGGATGTTTAAACCACCACAAGTACAGAGGAGGATCTGTCCATCCCTCGTCCTCCTGCAGGGAAATTGCCAAATGTTGTCCCTGTGAGATTCCATACTGCAAAGGAGGCCCACTTGAAATGGGTCACTGAGTTCCAGAGTGGGCTGTATTTATACTCAGACACAGTTCTCATGGGAAATCAGAAACCAGCCACTGGCAATTTGGTGTGACCAAAATCACAGTGCATTTAGTCTTCATGTTTCATGTTTGTGACTGCAAGGGAATCTTAATTATAGGATGTCCACATGAGAAGGTTCAAGGGACTGAGTGAGGTATACGGCGTCGCACAACTGAAGCAGTTCAGCAGTCTGAGAAAGGATCCACTCAACCAGGAATGGCTGGAAATCTCAGACAATGCTTTCCCACACCCTGTCCACCTTGATCTTGACTCATGGCCATGCAGAGCTCAAGGCCCCATTGTGTGGACATGCCTGACCTCATGGACTGGCAAGTGTCTCCCAGGGAACTTCTGGGAGTGGACTGGCCACAGCCACCATGTATTTGTCCTCCTAAAACCAGGAGGTGTCCTTTCTAGGCTTGAGGAACAAGCAAATCATAGTTGCAGGTGGGTGGAAGGGACCTGAGCTAGGCGTTCTACACCAAGGAAGGCCTTCAGGTAGGTATTTAAATTGCACTGCCAATATTCACATCTGTTAATTGATGGGGTTTTATTTTGGTAAAACCAAGTAGTGTAAAATGTGAAAAGTACGAGCCCTGACTGGATATGATTACTCATGCCCATTATCATAGCTCTTTGGGAGGTTGAAATCGGGAGGATTTATTCAAGGCCAGCTTGAGGAAAATGTTCATGAGATCAACACCTTCTATTATCCCAGCTATTCAGGAAGCATTCATGGGAGGATTACACTCGAAGCCAGTCAGGGGTAGACAAGAGACCACATTTAAATAAATAAAACCAAAATGTTCAGGGCATGAATCAAGAGCCTCCCTGGTAAGCAAAAGACCAACAGATCAAGCCATTCGTATCCCACAAATAGAAGTATGAAGATGATATGAGATATTCACAAGAGGGATTCTTCTTGTTTTATTTTGGTTTTGTTTCTTGAGACAAGGGCTCTCTGTGTATCCTGGGCTTCCCTCAGAGTGGCAGTTTTCCAGCGTCAGCCTTCTAAGCATAGTATTTAAAAAATAAAAAAGGGGGGGCAGGAGTTTGGCCTAGTGATAGAGTGCTTGCCTAGCATGCATAGACTTGGGTTCAGTTCCTCGGTACCAGATACACAGAAAATCCAGAAGTCATGCTGTGGCTCAAGTGGTAGAGCTCTAGCCTTGAGAAAGCCCAAAGACAGTGCTCAGGCCCTGATCTTAAGCCACAGGATGGGCAAAAAAAAATTTTAAATTTAAAAAATTTAAATAAAAGGGAGGGAAAGGGGGACAAAAATGTGAGAAGGGATGTCAATGTTCGAGAAGCAATGCACCCACTACCTGACGAATGTAACTGTAACCCCTCTATACATCACCCTGAAAATAAAATAAAAGGGTATCACTATTGTCAGACTAATAGGATAGTCAAGTCAGATAGGCCTTCTACTGTCTACAGCTGGTTTATAGATTTCAGTCTAAGGACTTGATGTTGTAGGGGCTGACGTGCTCTCAGCACTCTGTGACAACTGTCTCCTTAGCATCGGATGACGGGAGCATAAATGAAACAAGAGTAATTCCCTAGAAGGAGTCCCTCCATCCTAACAGAGCTTTAGGAATACAGGCTTACCTGGGCCATCTGCTCCTCGGTGTTGCCCTTGGAACCCAGGTAGACCATAGCCATGGTGGACGAGATGCTCCATGGAGAGAAGAAGAGGTTCTGCGTGGGGCTCGTCTTCAGCAGATGCTTGAAGAAATTGAGGGCGAAGAGGGTGTTGGCGACATAAAGATCTTCCATCTTCTCAATCTAGAAGGAAAAGGAGTGAGGCAGAACAGCTCTAAACGATGGGGCTGTGTTTTGGATAAGGTCCATAGAACAACAGAGACGTCCCCTGCGCAGAGTAGGGGAAGCCTCCCTCTTCTTCCTCCATAGAACAATAGAGACGTCCCCTGCGCAGAGTAGGGGAAGCCTCCCTCTTCTTCCTCCATGGGAGTAGTGAGAGTGGTGACAAAGAGCTTTGAGTTACGGCCGTATCACCACCGCACCCATTGTGGGTTCAGTCGTCCCCTGACACCATTTTGAGTCTTCTAAGGCCATGCGTTTCAATGGCTCATCAAGTGCTCTTAAATTTCATAGGCAATCCTTAGAATAAGAAGGGACACTTTCTGGCACTTCGTGCAAGAACATGAACAATATCAACAACAGACAACATTTATTGACTTCGTATAATCTAACAAGAATGTTTTTAAACGCTTTTCTTGTCCTAATCATTTCATCCTCCCTGAAAGACTGTGAGGGAAGCGTTGCCAGGCATGTTCACGAAGGAACAGAGACACTCGGAGAAAGGGACCATGTCACCCAACTGCAAAGGGCAGCGTGGGAGCCAGCATCAAGTAAGCCATCTCCAGCAACAACTTTCACCTCTTCGCTACACCCACATGCACATACATACTCCCCTCCCCATCTCTCTCTCTCCCCCTCCCCTTTCCTCTGCTTCTTTTCTACTATCCCTCTCTCTTTCTGCCCTCTCCGTCTCTTCCTCTTCCTCTCACATACACATTCAAATGTATGTTAGATACACACATGTTCTTCTTGGCTTCTGTGGAGATAATCAATCTGCCTCCGAGTTTGCTGCTATTGGTAGTGCTTAGCCCAATGGCTAAGTGTCAGCTTTTTTACCGAGCTGCTGTGCATATCCTACTTACCACAGTCTTGAAACAAAAGAACTTCCTACACTGGGCAGCTATTACTGTGGCCCCGTTTTGTTACCTCCACTCACAAGTGGGAAGGCAGTGCAGGAGGGAGTGGAGGGGCAATAACAGGGAGACACACATGCACATCAATTACCACCCATCGGAAAATACATGACAGACATCTTCTGTGACCGCTGACAGTGTACCTGGATGCTTGGTCAAATCCAGGTGGTGTGTGTGTGTGTGTGTGTGTGTGTGTGTGTGTGTGTGTGTGTGTGTGTGTGTGTATACCAAAGACACTGACACATATACTCTCTTTAGAGCCCACACTGTGACAATGGCTTCTAAGAGCTTCTCAGGAAGAGCTGGGAGCCCCTGGTGGGGGCGGCACACCTGCAGGGGGCAGCTTCGCTATCCCCTGCCTTGGTCCTACCTCGCTGGCGAGAGAAGGCAACCCAACAAGAAATCACATCACCTGCCTCAAATCCAGGAGTGGTGCCAGGAATCTGGATTGATCAATGAACTCTCCGATTGCATGAAAGTGACCTCAGACGTGGGCACTAAAACCTGTCAGTTGAAATGTGATCCACACTAGGTTTTATTAAGACAAAAGTAGAAAATACGATGCTGAACTTCTACCCATTTCCACTTGTCTGCTCATTTCCTCCTCATAGTATCTACCAGAGGTAAGTATGGCTATCTGTTTGGTAGATTGCATGCAAAAGTTCCTAGAAGTTAAAGAACCCGTGTAAAGTCAGTCTGTTCACATACAACTGGACAGGGATTCATAGCCAGGTCTGCCCAGGAAACCCTCTCTCTCCTGTATCGTTTTTGATACATAATTTCACTCTGATGTGCAAGACTCTTCATGCAAGTGATGGCTTGAGAAATACTAGAAAGAGGAATTAAAATGAGGAAATAGCGGCCTCCACTGCTCCTAGAAAGCTTACTAAATTAAAACCAAACACATTTCCTCTTGTTTCATCACAGAAACTAGATTACTGTGGGCAGTTCTGAAACATTCTCTTTTTTTTCTACTGACTTAAAGCTCTTCATAGTTAATTACACTTATTAAGTATATTTTCTAAATATCTCAGTACTTTCTAGAGAGAGAGAGTGTTTAATATATGAACAAAATGTTATTTCTGTGTAAAATTCAACCAATATATCAGAGCTAGAAAAGGAAACTTCAGTTGCTTTTGCTAGATCTTTAATCACACACTGCATAGTCCATCAGGGACTTTGACTTGAACAAAAATTAAATGTCAAACCCTGAAAAAGGACTCTCGACACAAAGTTAGGATTTAAGGATGTTTGATGAAGAATAAAAAAATTAATAAGATCAGAGGAAAATTGTCCCAGAAGCTTTTATTTCTTTTAAAAGTACCTATGGCTAGAAAGACAACTCAGTAGTAGAGACCCTGCCTAGCTTGTGTAAGGCCCTGGGTTCAGGTTAGCATCATCGCATTAAACAACAGACAAAAACAAAAAGGAAAATAAACAGATAACAAAGCACCTGAATTCTACCTTTTAAATGAAGTGCAATTGATTGCAGTTAATATAAATGAGATTTGAGGTCTGTAATGCAGTTGCCTAAACACTTCAAGCTATCTTTTTGTTTAATTAGCATAACAACTTGCCCCCTAAAGTGTAGAAATGCCTTTAACAATAAGTCAGCACAGAGATGTATCTACACTAATTCTCAGAGCCCAGGCAAACTCCCAGCTCTCTGATTCTAACTCTAGCACTATTCCTGCAAGCTTTTTAAATCATGTCTACAAGTTCAACTATTCAAACTTTAGGACATAATATATACATATGTAGTATAAAACATATATGATTCCTGGATGCTCAGACAAGCCCACAACTTTTATTCACATGGGAGTCTTCCAGGAAAATGCAAAATTGAAGTCATGGGGTGATGTCAGGACTTCCAGACAGGAAGTCTCCCAGAGCAGGCTCATACTAAGCCACACAACTACATTTGTTTCCACATATTATGTCTCTGTATTGTTAAGTATTATCATTGGGTTGAATGACTGGAGATCATATACAGGACAGATGGTTCTTTTGCTTCCTGCAAGGCAAATTGGCCAGGGTACCACTGAAACTTGGCAGAGGTAATGAATGTGGGAGGTGCCTTGGGGTACATTCCACACACCCTCATCTCATTGGCCAGAGAGGAATTCTCTGTAGCATTCAAAACTAGGTTTGGGGGAAACAATATAATGCAATTATTTTGAAATTGACATCAAAAATCAATAGGAACTAAGATCAATCTTTATAAGGAACTCTCCCATTCGTAATTACACCTTCCTCCCCCAAATTTAGTTGATTTTCATAATAAATTGTTACTGCTGAGCTAGTAAAATATGTACTTAGTCTACTTGTCAATAAGTTAGCTGATTTTTCTGTTTCAAGAAATTGTCCCAGTATTGAACTAGAATCAATAAATGTATTCTCATATTGGACTGATTTAACTCCAATTTTTACTTAAGTTTTATACTTCATGACTCTTAATTTTAGACAAAAACTGAATCCTCTTTTCTTTGACATCTATATAAAGCTTGATTTCAGTTATTTCTGTAAAGTTCAGTGTCCACAACAACAGCCGTTCTACAATGTACTTATTCGAACAAGTTCAGACACACTGATATCACAACTTGAATGAACACGAACATATACTTTGGTTTGGTTTGCTAGTCCCTGAGACTTAAAACTCAAATCCTACTAAACATTTACTTCACATGTAAAACTAATATATAGACCAGGTCAAACAGCCAAAGAATGAAACACAAGTATAATTTTCACTACCTTTTACAAATATCCCACATCTAAATGTTCAATACATTAATAATATCTGCATGAGAGAAAACAAGAAAAGAAACTAGGTATCCCACAGAGACGGTATGGAAATTGCTGAAATACCTCAGGAGTCTCTGAGCTGTGTCTGGCAGGAAATGATCCTTCAGCCTTGTCACAGCCTTGATATCCTAATGACTGGGTTTATAAGGCTCTGCCCCTCCCACACAGCCTCTTTTTTTTTCTTCTTCTTCTTACTTTGTGTACCTCGGATGACTCAACTTTTTACTCAGAAAGACATCATTAGAAAAGATATACTTGTTTGTAAAAAGGCACAGTTTAAGAAACTTGAGAGAATGACGTCATTGAGAATGATAAGAATTTAGAAATATCTGGAAGGAGCCTGTCAGAATTGGCTAAGAGTAATAGAAATGTGTGGGTCAATGTAATCAATATATGTCTTATGCCTGTATGGAAATATCACTACAACCCTGCTCATACACATGGTATGATTAATATGTGCTAGTAAAATATATGGAAAAGTAAACAAAACAAAATCTGTCTTCTCACCGCCACCCTTCAAGACTTTTTCTTCTCTACTTAGGCTCAAAAAAAAATATCAGGGAGCCAGGTATTTGGCCTAGTGGTAGAGTGCTTGCATAGCATGCCTGAAGCCTGGATTTGATTCCTCAGTTATCACATACACAGAAAAAGCTGGAAGTGGTGTCACGGGTGGCTCAAGTGGCAGAGTGCTAGACTTAAGCAAAAGTGCTCAAAGACAGTGCCCAGGCTCTGAGTTCAGCTCCAGAACTGGCAAACACACACACACACACACACACACACACACACACACACACACACACACTCAAAACCCAACAACAGTTTATTGATTCTCCGAAGAGAGTGGGAACATGATCCTTTTTCTATTGAGTCTAGGCAGAAACCAGTGGCCTTTTAGACAATGTTTTCTTTCCCTGAAATTCCCTAAACTATTACGTTTATAATATCCTACATCATTCTGGGTCCCACCTCACCTCCTCTCATGAGCCCCACCCGAAAGACTTTTCCTTGCCCTGGATTGCACCATAGAGTGTGTCCTACTTTAAATAGTATAACCTGCAATTCAAGTTGAAGTATAATTCTGGGCAAATCATACGTGGGGATTGTAAGTTAGGAATTATGTTTTAAACCTGACTGAGAAAAGTCACCATTTTTTAGATACATCAAATAAAAACAGAATAAAAAGACACAATTTATGCATAACTAAACATAATTATGAATCTTAAAAGGGTCATAGTGTTAGAGCTCATCAAAAAGAGTTTGACACCTCTCATCAGCTTCTGTTCTCTTGACTGTTATGTAGAGATTTCTCTTGAACAGGAATGAGGTGAAATAAAAGTTCTGTGTTGCTCATAAGAATGGTCTGCTCCCTGTTACTGGGGGTGTATAGGTGATGTCCATCAAAAGGTTTTTGATTGCTTGTTTTGTTTGTGTTTTAAGGACACAATCCAATTATGTAGTCCTTGAACTGGAGGTCCTCCAGCCCCTCTCTGGAGAACTGGATGGCACCCACACCCATCTTCCAAGACTGGGTTTGAGCCCTGCCAGAGCTTCTCAGCAGGGCTGTGGTCCACCAGAGCAGCAGGCTTCACTGTTTTGCTGATTGAGTCTCGGATTACAAACAAATAAGATGACTTAAACTCTTGTTTCACGATTAAAGGAATAGGGGCCAGCATGCTCTTCACAGTCTGCTGGCAATCACAAATCAAGTTTATTTTTTAATTGCTGGAAAATTAATCCACATCAGTAAACAGAATTGGAAAGCTACATCAACTCCTAAGATTTTTCCATTAGAGAAAAGGAATGTACAATTAGGAAAATGTGTCACTTCTAAATACATTATCTAAAATATAGTGTCAGAAAGAAAATATGACTTGTATTGTCCAAAATATAGTATCAGAAAGGAAGCACATAAAATTCCATATAATAACCTTATCTTATTGATGACTTCTAATTAGACACACTGAAACAATGCTCATTTATAACGAAGATGATTTAAAGTAATGAATCACAGGATTTAGATAGCATAGTTAGAAATGTAAGCAGTTGTTCTGAGTAGCATCAAGCAAAGTCAGTCTTCTCTGTGGTGTGAGTCTAGAGAATATCTCAAGAAAACCATTCTCCATGATCTATTTATAAAAATACTGTCAGATCAAATCATTCGGTGTTAATGGCAATAAAACAGCTTGTCACTGGCTATAAGTGAAACATGAGATATAGTGTAGAGAGGTTTTAGGGGGAGGAGAGGTGGTTAAGTAAAGAGTTTCAGGGTGTGTGAAGAAAATAAAGCAAAACAACACAAAGGCTTTAAATAATAGTGATTCTGAGCCACAGACAGAAAGATCCCAAAATCCAGGCTAAAAGAAAACAAACCTGGTATATTTTAAGACATAGCCCTGGGCCAGCCATGAGTATGAGAAGTTTGCACAAGAAAGGAGATTTGTTGGGGAGTGTTACGCCTATAGTGGAAAAAAAAGTATTTATCTTGTTACTAAGTGATAAAGCTAACACAGAAGCCTTGACTAATAAACTGTGAGAACAGATCCTTTCTTCTGTGATTCCGCTCTTTGAGAAAGCCATTAACGATCCTTAAGGCCTGTCATGCCAAAACCATGCAAGGAGAAAAATGTGTGCAGAGCAGCCAATCAGTGCCTAGTGATTCATTCACCATGCCTACCAGGTGAAACTCAATGCCCACAACAAAACCTTTCCTGACGAGGGATCTAATAGTTTAACAGTGGGCTCACAGAGTCTTGGCTGCATTCGTCATCTAATCCCTACTATTCTTGTGAATTATTATGGATCAGTGGTAACTGATATTAACGAGTTCAGTTGTATTTGCTCTGATTTGGAGGCTCAGCAGGCAGACAGCCAACCCTTTAGCTACAACTTCAGTCCTTTTGGCTTTGGTTAGTTTTGAGACCATTTCTTTCTTTTGCTTTTTTCTCTTTATGCCAGATTGGCCTGGACACTATCCTATTTAGGTTTGCTACCAGTGCTTGGATGACAGGCACACACATCAAACCAGATTTTTCTTATAGAATGTGGTCTTGTGAACTTGTTTCTCTGGATGACCACTTACCACAATACTCTCCATCTCTGCCTTGTACGTAGCTAGGATTACAGGCGTGAGTTACCCCTCCCACATCTAATTTTGTTTCTGTTATACCTAGCATGATGTTATTCTATCTGCCCCATGCTGTATGCTTTGCAAAATGAAGTATGTTTCATAAAATGTACTCAGGAGATAAATCCACAACCAAATAATCATAGGTTGCATTCTAAATTGAATGTCAGTTACTTTTGTATGATCCTTTCAGTGACTTCTTTTCTTAATACCCATAATTTAATAGTTTATTAGTCAACAATATTATAAATATTCAAAAATTACTTAATATAAATATTTAACCAAATGATAATTGGCTAACTAACCATATAATTAATCATCGTTATAAGTGGTTCTTTGATATGCAAATTAGTATTTTGGGCTGATTTTATTTTATATTCCTAAGGGCATGTTAACGTTGTTTTTAATTTTTTTCTAAATAAAGAAAGCACTCATCCTTTCGGTGATTTCCAGACATTTTTCTCTTAAAGTTTGGATACAGGAGAAGGTTGGTCAGCATTTCCAAAAATACAATGACTTAAATGATAGATGGCAAAAGTACAATGACTTGCACAGTTACCAGATTAGTCCTCTATATAATCAGCAGGGGAAAGCACCTGGACTTGCCTATCGTGAGGAAATATCAATGAAAAAGGAAGAAATGGTGAGACAGTCATACATGCTACCTCAGGCAGGGCTGGACAAGATAATTTACATCACTCTCCAGCAACGACAGCCTTATTTAGACTTCTGCACACATGAGGAGGAGCAAGAAGAGACAATGGCTCAGTTCCTCTTGCAGATTAGTCATTAGGCCATGGTACAGGAAGAAGAGAACACACATGAAGGCACACAGTGGAAGGGGGAGGGAAAGAAAGGAAGAACAAAGACTATACAGCTCTCTTGTCTTGACCCCTCCAACCTCCTCCTGAAGTGATCTGTCCCTGACTGTCCCATGATCGTTCCAGTTTCAATCATCTTGTTCAGTGAGTTCTGCTTCAGAAATGCTCTAAACACATGTACAAAAGTGTACAAAAATATTTATCAAAAAGTTTTACTTATGTATGGTTTTATATATAGTGTTCTGGATCTTGATTGTTTCATTTTATGTCTCTAAAATTCGGCCAGATTATTTCTTATAAGTATAGCTTATATTTTCATTCCACTGAACAACTTAATTGATCTCATTGTCTTATCCATGCCCTTGTCAATATATATTTATTTCTGGTTATTTTTAATGAGGTTTTTCATATATACATATGATCACCCAAAACAGGCAAACAACTCAAAACCACTTTTCCAGTACTCACTACTGTAAAGGCTTTTGATTTTTAACAACCTTGTATGTATAATTTGCATTTCCATGACAGCTGAAGAAACCGAATACTCCAATGTCATAATGATGTGGATTTCTTTTGTACAATGCTTACCTGAAGGTCTAATAATGTCCCCTCTGACACCCAGTCAGCTCAGGGACACATTTTACAGAAATAGAACCCCATGTTATAGAACTTCAGAAAGGAAAAGGAATATGATTGCAGGTTCATTGTAAGTTCTCACTGATCTAGGATTGGACAAATTCTGTAGGAAATTAACTTTCCCACATTCTCTCTGGGTGGTGAAGCCACATTGTGAAGCTGCTAGGAGAAATATCTCTAACATGACAGAAAAGTTGGTGTCACTTTTCCACATTAAACCTGCACCTTGAATGTTTGTGGACACTTTTCATTCTACTCATAGTTTAGAACAGGGCCTCACGAGCCACCTGGCATCCTCTCTGAGGAGGTGATGAAGCAAGTTATTGGTGTAGCTGTCATTTTGTATACTTCTCCATGGGTCCCTAGAAGAACATACCAATCCTCCCTGGAATAGCAGCTGTTATATTACAGGCAGTCTGTGAGGCCTGTGCAATTCAGAATTTATTCAATCACTCATTTTCTCTTTTATCACAACATCCCTCATCTTAACCATTTGCTGCCTGTAATTCAAAAGTTTACCCTGTATTTACTCTCTCCAAAGAATCAACCTCCAATCTGGCCTTCTCCCTGGGAGAGAAACAGAAAGTCTGACTGCTTGGGGAAGAAACTATCAGTCCTTGAACTCTGGCTATCATTTAAGTCCTCCACTCCTGAGGTACCTAGTGTAAATTCTTCAGCTTTTTAGGGATACTGATAGTTTGTTTTTCTGTAGCTCACTTTCTAAGTTTCAGTTTTCTTGGTTCTACTAAGCCAAATTTCTACTTGTCACAACAAATTTACTTTTTCACATCTAAATCTTACCGTTATATTCTCTTTGATTTCCTTTTCCTTTCTGAGTGAATGCTTTCAAACAAATGTAGCACAGTAAGAAAACTTGCTGTTTTTCTTCTACAATTTGAGGAGAGCTATGAACCTTCATGTGTTTAATCAGCAACCTTTAATTAAATGTTCCCCAAATCCTCATAGCCATTTTCACAAGACAATGATATTCCCAACAGTTGAATGACCACATTATGACTAAGAACAGGAATTTTCAAACTTGTAGAAGAGACATTTTTGTGCTGCTGGGGGCCTAGTGTTTGGCCAGCACATTTACCCTTGATGTTTCTGCTCATATATGAGCTGTGCTGTGACTCCCTGCATGATGATTTTCTGAGTCAAATGACTTACCTGTGACTTTTCACAATGCTTCTCCAGCTGAAATCTTGTGGGTCAGCTTTGAACCTTACCCTAGTCTCTAGATGGTTCTTTCCTATGTCCACATCTAATCTTACCTCACATTCTATTCCGTCATCACCACCAAAAAGATGAACTAATGGAGACTTAAGAGCTTGGGGACCTCGGACCCTAGACTCTGCAAAGGCAGACAGAGCACATTGTGGGGAAAATGGGCTCACTGCTTTCTCCTAGGAAGGTCTTCATTTTCTCTTGGTTTTACCTGGTAAGGCCCCAGTGTTCTCACACTAACACTTTCTACGTTCTGTACACTCCAGCAGTTTTGATGTAAATGCTTATTTTTCTTGACCCTGCCAGAAATCATTTCATCTCTGTCTATTTTATTATATTCTTTCAACTCAACTCAATGTACGTGGATAGCTGCAGAATACAGACTCAGAAGAGACTGGGTCTTCGATGAGATCGTCCATTCTGCACATGTAACAAGCTTTCAGGTCTTACCTGACCTTTCCACAGTCTAGTCTGAGGAGCTAGTGGAGAAGCTCACCTGGAGTTCTAGGTGTGCCCTAGACTTCTTCCTACACTGCTGGGATCTCCACACTGGAGGAGTGTGGTGGGCTCAGCTCCTTACTTCTGTCTGCTTTGCAGCTAAGGTTTTAAATTTATAGCATTCACAGAATTTCTGCTTGTTGGGTGCTTGAATAATAATTGTCCCAATAATCACACACACACACACAGAGAGAGAGAGAGAGAGAGAGAGAGAGAGAGAGAGAGAGAGAGAGAGAGAGAGAGAGAGAGAGAGAGAGAGAGAAAGAGAGAGAGAGTTTGGTGCCTAGAAGTATTATAACTCCTGTATTAAGCCCATACTCATGAGCTGATGATGTGAAGATGTAAAAGACCATTTCATTTATTTTAATGTGCAAATTTTGGCATCTGTTATCCCAGAACTCTCTGATTAATGTAGTCTGGACTGCACTGGAAATTGCACCCTGTTTGGCCTTCTCCTCCAGTCTGCTTTTTCTCTCACCTTTAGTTTCCTTATGCTCATTCTGATTTTTCTGAGGACATCTCCTTCACAAATCTGATGGACCCTAACCAGCCACGGGTCTTCTTTTAATAGAATTGATCTAAAACAGGCAGGCTCATAGATTCCAGTGGGATATAAGAAGAGAAGGATTATAGCAGACAAAATCTCTATCAAGAGACTATGTGCTGGTCCTTGCAAGCACTCATGTTAGTGCCTGATGGCACAGTAAGTGCTTCATCAAATTTGGCTGATTGGCTGATGAGATAACCTAACCCATTTTCTTGTGGCCTAACCTGATTTCTGGATCATGGAGCTCAAGCAGAGCCTGAGCCTTTACCATAGCCAACTTCCAGCCTACCCAGAATAGCCACCCCATTTACCACAGTCCTGTTCTTGGATGGCCAGGTTGACCACAGAATCTGTGTTGCAGGCCTGACCTGCGTGAGTCCTCCCATCCCTATTTCCTTGAATCTGCACTTCTGCTCTAGGACTTCTAGTCATTGCCACATCAGCTCTGAGCTGCTCATCTGACACACTCCTACTACTGTGTTTTTCTCATCATGAGGCAAGGCAGGAAGATCAGTCCACACGCAAACCCCACTTCCTGCCTGTGGGTGCGTGCGAAAGGCCCTGTGCACACATTCTTGCACTATTTGGGGGAAAACAGGCCCAGGAAAGGGGGGTGTGGTATGAAATGTCATCACTCAGACGGTGAATTCATTGGGAGTATTTTGAAGAAAATGTTTGCAAAATCTTTTCTGTGGGTTCTTTAAAATCACTGCACGACATATCAAGATGTGGAATGTAAAATTATGTATTGTGGTCAGGTGCACAAAACACAAAATGATATGACTCTGTCTCAACAAATGATATTGGAAACACACTAATAGAAAATATGGGAAGTTAAAAGATTTGCTCAAGCCTGAGTTTTCATCTCTGAAGACAGGTACATTTTTTTTCTTTTCTTCTCTTTTTTTCTTTTTGCCAGTCCTGGGCTTGAGCTCAGGGCCTAAGCCCTGTCCTTGGACTTTCTCAAGGCTAGAGCTCTACCACTTGAGCCTCAGCACCACTTCCAGCTTTTTTTCTATGCATGTGGTACCGAGGAATTGAACCCGGGTCTTCGTGCATGCTAGGCAAGTACTCTACCATTAGGCCAAACTCCCGGCCCCAGACAGGTACATTTTATTTGGGGTTTCAGAGTGAAATTAATGACCAGGATGTTGGTCTAGCAAGCAGTTCTGAGGAGTAATTTCTCTCTTGTTTCCTTTTGTTTTCCATTGTAATTTGCATCTAGTGGTTCTTCATATAATTTTCTCTTGCTTTCCACCTTATTATACCACTGATCTATTCAAATTCCTTTGTCTTTATTACTTCTTCCTGTCTTAATAGATTACGAATTTTGTTAAGGTAGAAATGAACACTGACGGTTTCTTTGTTTTTAATGTAATTATGTAATTTATGTACAAGGGAAAAATGTCTCTTTTGATCATTAATATGATCATTGAAACTGGCTCTAGTCCCTCAAGCAATAAATCCTGGACTCACAAATAGAACCTATTATATTTTTGATTTCTTGCTTTTGAATGTTTTAAGCGATGTCATGACCCTTGTGAATGGTTGCACGAATGTTACTTTTTTATTATGAAAGCATCAGTATAAATTTGGAAATCTTGGCTAAGCTTGCACATTTCTCTTTCCTTTGAAGCCCAAGGATTACTTCCTTCTTTTCCTACAAGCTTCTGTCTCTGTCCCTTTCTTTGGTGTTTATCGACCAGGTCCCACCTTATGAAGCCTAACAGGTTCTCCTGTTGTTACAGTTTGGAAAGTTCACCAAGTAAGAAATAACCAAAAAATTATTCCAATACTCACTTCTACCCCTTAGAGGAAAATGAAAGATTTTTTCCAGATGAGAACTGACAATAATAATAATGCCATATCTAAATCCTTCCATAAATTTTCAAGTCCCTGAAGAGAGTCCTTACTCTCTCGAATTGTTTTTGAACTCTGGAAGTTCTTATACGGCTATATGTCTCACTCTACAATTATGTCTGTCCTTTCCTGCTCTTCATCATCAGGTTTTCTTTGTGTGTGTGTGTTTCTCACTACTTTCTGTTGAGTTTTTTTTCCCAGTTTTCTTTTCCTCATATGTGTTTCCCAGCTTCTCCTGCCTGGAAGCAAGTCCATGAAGCAAGAAGTCTCTCACGGGACAGACTCTAAGGACACATGGAAACCAAGTGTGGAACAGACTGGACACACTCATCTGTTAGTCAGTCATTAATTGATTCATTTAACTCATAAAAAACATGAATAATTTTCCATTGGAAATGAAGATGTAGGTTATATTCAGCACAGAAAGTGTCAAGTCACTACATAAAACCAACCCCAAAGCACAAATAGCTATGCAAAGCAGCTGCCTCTACCAGCTCCTCACCCCACCCGCTCCAGCAGCAGGTTTCAACATCCCAGCTCTCACTGATTCCTGGTTTCTGGTCCCAGGGCCCAGTGTTCATAACTCCTTCAAGCCTCTTTCAATATGGACAATGTGTATGTTTCTCTTGGCATATGCTTTTGTTTGACGAGGGTTGGATTTGGAGAAGGGAGATAAAGACTTTCTGATCTAGCTTTTCATCATTTTTCATCCTTCCTTGGGATAGTACTGTTTCCTTGGATCATATTTCCCCCATCCTTCTCCAGACACACCTAGTGTCTTTACCTCAAATCCACATCCACGCAGGTAGAGACTCACAGGTCTTTCCCATTGGGAAATGCTATCGATGTGGGGATCAAGTCACATTTATGTGGGACACTGTAAGCACTCGGCAATGTTATAAGATCTGAATTGGATTGACTTACTTTTATAATTCTGAGATAACTTCCCAACCCACCCCAGTGCTCTCTTCTTCATCTGCCCCTTGTTACTGGAACACACTCCCCACCGCCACCTGCCCCACAGTATTCTTCTGCCTCTGTTGGGCTGAAATGAACACTTCCCATTCCCTTGTTCTTCCCTTTACTTTAATAAGGTATATGTTCAATTGACTCAAGCTTCCAGCCAATTAATTCCAATGTGATAGTAACATTGTCATAGCAGTAGAGATTTTTTAAAAAAAAATTATCTCCCTCACTGGATTGTGCACTATGATAACGAGATTGTGTCTCCTCCCCTTGTACATCCTGCATCCTCTCAATATTCGCAGCTGCTTTCAGTAAAGAATAAACCTGAGTGTTTGTAATAAAGGATTTTGGAGTCCAGCCACAATGGAAGAGCAGGCCAGCTTTGTTGTGGAAACTGTTCTTCCCCTCCTAATCTCTAGAGCGCAGTAGAAGCACCCTCCACCCATACACCAGACATTGCCAAATGCCAGCAAACATCGCTTCTGATGGAGAAGCATGATGCATATTGCGGCAGCATCCATATATCTTTACAGAAAAGGTTGGTAAAGGTTGAGTGGAAGGCTTCCATACGGTCTTCATGTTAAAGGGAGCCTATTCAATCAAAGTAAGCACTTCACTGTAAAATAACTATTTCATAGGTATTAAAATAATCATTTAATATCTCTCTGGTAATTAATGATGTTATGCATCGTTTCATCTATGTTTTGGCCTTTGTATTTTTGTGAAGTATCTGCATGAATGTTTTTTTTGCCTACTTTAAAAAATTGAATGTCTTTGAGGACAATGCTTCTTTTACCTAGTATATATACATGTACAATTGTTTCCTCCAGCTTGTGACTTGCTAATTAGATTTTTAAAGAGCTTCCTTCGGACTAAAGGTTTTCTGTTCCAATGAAGCCTGCCTTTTCTCTCACTATGTATTTTTTATACTCTTAGAATTCTAAGAAAATCTTTCTTAGCCTAAACTCATGAAGAATTTTCCCTTGCAATGCTGTTTCTTTACTTTAGGTCTGTATGATCCCCTTCAAATTAAACAGAGTAAGATATATCAAGGAAATGGTAAACTCAACAATAAAAACTGTCAACTGATTCACGCAACTTAGGTTCATCTCAAACTCAATAGACCGAGTTATAGAAAACATACACAAAACACAAAACAATACTACATGTTTGCAT
This sequence comes from Megascapheus bottae, assembly GCF_031878675.1. Lineage (NCBI taxonomy): Eukaryota > Metazoa > Chordata > Mammalia > Rodentia > Geomyidae > Megascapheus > Megascapheus bottae. The sequence continues at coordinate 8,269,299 of NC_143527.1, forward strand.
TTTTAAATACCAGAAAATGAAACCTAACAAGAAAGAAAGTTAGTAGTTGTCTAAGGATGGGATTTAGAAGAAAAAATGAATCTGAAAAGTGGATGATGAAAGTTTAGAGGGTAATAGAAATGTGCAGTTCTGAAAATATTTAAAACTATTTAACCGATCAACACTAGTAGTTTATGCCTAATCTACACATTAATAAAACTGTAAAAACTCAACTTGAGATAAAGGAGATATGAGATTTTCCCCTGGACGATGAAGAATGAAGATCCCACCCTTATACCATATCCATCTCAACCTTTCCCTAACTCCATCTAGCACTTCAATTCTCCATAACTTAGCAGCATTGGTCTTTTGCTGGGTTATAGGCAACTCCTTTCCTCTAGGGGTCAGACTCAACCAGGAAAACAATTCAAAAAGCTACTAGAACACTGACTGGGTTGGTCCTAGGTCCGTGGCTTTTCTCATCTTCCAATGGTCTGTTCAAATGCCATTTACTCAACAAATTCAACTCAGTCCAAATGCTCCTGATTTTTACACAAAGCAAAAATGGTTCTGTATTCCAAACTTAGATCTAACTTTTTTCTTCATCCATTCCTTTTGTTCCATTCCTTTCCTTTTATAACATCTTAAAATACCTACCTCTCCAAATACACAAATACAGGGACTTTTTACTCACTTCTACTTCCTCCTTATACCTCACACTGTGCTTTTCATATAGGTATTTCTTATTAAATGTTTTTTGAGCTAAGAACATCATTTTATGCATTCATCTGATTATTGCTGTATGATACCAGGTGAGAGTACAGTTTCTATTTACTTCCCTCAGTTCAGGATAATGGTGCGTGCCTTTCTGAGAAATGCGGGGAGGGAAAGCAGGAGAAAAACATGGGAAGAGATAACAATGTTCGAGAAGAAATGTACTCATTACCTTATGAATGTAATTCTAACACCTCTATACATCCCCCTGACAAAAGAGGAAGAAGAAGAAGAAGAAGAAGAAGAAGAAGAAGAAGAAGAAGAAGAAGAAGAAGAAGAAGAAGAAGAAGAGGAGGAGGAGGAGGAGGAGGAGGAGGAGGAGGAGGAGGAGGAGGAGGAGGAGGAGGAGGAGGAAGAGGAGGAAGAGGAAGAGGAGGAAGGAGAAGGAGAAGAAGAAATAGAAGAGGGGAGGAGGAGGAGAGGCAACTTCTTGAGTCCCTCCTGATTTGATCTTTATAGCATGTGGCATGATTAGATTTTTTTTTTAATTATCAAAAAAGCCAAGTATGGCTGCATGACTACAATGGCAGCTATTCAAGAGGCTGAGGTCAAGCTGAGAGATTTAGTAAGACCCTGTATGTATATAAAAAACCATTTTAAAAGTGGAGTGTGGTAGAGCACATGATAGCAACTGTCAGTGTTATATAAGCAACCATATGCTTCCAGAACCAAACGGGACATTTTTTCAGGTACCTCTTGAGATTAACCAAACTGATACATATTGAGAAAGATAATGAGTGATTAATCAGATTTTCATTTCTTTCAAAAATAACCCTGCCCAACGTTCTTATGTATCTTGCTGAAATGCTACTTTCAGAACAAGTTCATAATCCAAACTGTTTCTGCTTTAGTGTTTGGAAACTGCATAGAAGTGGTCAAACTCTATAGTAACAAATGTAATCCTTGTCTCCACAGCACCTACGTCCTGAGTTCAAGCCCCAGGACACACACACAGTATCTATCTGTGTCAGGACTCCTCTCCACCGCATGTCTACATAAAGTATTTCTCAGCCAGAGGTGAGCACTAAGGTGGGCACCTTAGTGACATCTGAAGACTTTTTTTGGATGTTGCCGATTATCCTTTATTGCAGACAACAATGGCGCACCATTAGCACAAAAAGGCTGAGAAAGGCTCACTCAGTACTAGCAACTGTGGATAACCATACAGAACCAACAATAGCAGAACAGGAGAAAGCCATGAAATACCATTTCTTAAGCAACTTGAAATGATCAAAATTTGATCATTTTGATTCTCAAATTTTTCTGTACATCTTGTAGGAATTGAGTAATATATTGTTAAGAATCTGTTTTTCACTGCAATTGACAAAATATAAATCTAGAACTTTGTCTCTATCTATATCTGTGTATAGATATGGAATATAATATTAAGGTTATGATTCATGTAGCATGTATGATATATGTCATATCAGACACCTGTGTATATTGTCATATATCTACACATATAATCATTTCCATATGTGACATTTTTGCTCTACATGCTTAATCATTCCCATAAAATGTACTGCAAATATTTGTTTCAGATCTTTGTCTCCTGAGGTCCCCAAGTTTGAGAAAGTACCAGATGGCATTTATTTGAAAGGTTCTATTTAATGGTTTATTACCTTGCCATATTTTCTGCCGTAATTCCTTTTTCTTAAATTTGAAATTCCAAGGTCAAATAAATGATACATATTTTATTTCAGGTTTATCTGTCATCTTATGCCAAGGTTTTCTTAAAACAGAGAAAATGATTCAGCGTACACCTGCCAAAACAGGACTGCTCAGAGCAGTCCAGCTCTGTACTGCCACACTCAGTTTCGTTCCTCAAGTCTTGTATAGATTCAAGTATAGGAATACATTAAGAAAGCAGTACGCTACCTCGGGGGGGGGGGCATGTAAAGATGTAAGTGTTAATGAATATCAAGTATGTAATAAGGAATTTCTTTGAATACGTATAATTCTTTTGAATATATATATATACCCCAGTATAGTTCTTAGTTCTCAGTCTTACTGTCTACATTCTTTATTTGAAATAAGTGAAGTTTTCTTTTACTCATTCTACTAGAAGACATTGTTAGTGTCCCCTAAACATTTTTTTTGAATCTAGCATTTGTTATGATCAGTTCTAATAATATTTAACGTTCCAGTTTCTCTTGATTTTTTTTTTTTTGGCAGTGGTGGTACTACTGAGGTTTGAGCCTAGGGCTTCATGCTTGCCAGGCAGGCAGTCTACCACTGAGGCACACTTCAACCCCCCCCATTCCACTGGTACTTCTGAGATAAGGTCTTACTTCCTGGCTGTGCATGACTGGAGCACAATCTATCTATTCCAGGCTTCCTGTCATAGCTGGCGTAACAGGCACACAGCACCACACCTAGCTTGTTTCCACTGTGATGGAGTTTCACAGGCTTTTCTGCTCAGGCCTACTTGGAACTGTGATTCTCCTGATCTCATGCCTCCTAAGTAACTAGGATTTTCCACAGGAACCAACGCTGTCCACCTTCATTACTATTAAAAATTACATTGGCTTTTCACAGTTCCATTGCACCCCGCCTCCCTCTACTTTCCTTCATGTGCTCGCCTGTGTTTGAATCTATTTCTTCTCATCTTTTCTTTGTTCATTTGTGAGGCTTGAACTCTGCTTGGGCACTGCTCCTGAGCCTTTTCACTCAAGACTAGTGCTCCACCACTTCTAACCACAGCTACGTTTCCATTTTCTGGCGGTTAGTTGGAGATAAGAGTCTCATGGACTTTCCTTCCTCTGCTGGCTTTGGAACACGATCCTCAAACCCCAGCCTCCTGTGCCCAGCAATTCTGATTTGTTTTTACTTATCTTCATTAGGAAAGTGCAGCTCCCAGAGCTCTTGCTGGGGCCGTTGGTACGTTCGTGTGATTGATTCTTGGTATGTCGTACATACTGAACCACACAGAACACACTTTGTCTATATTTACAACAAACCATGTAATTTTGACTTCACTGTGTTGCCTTCTATCATCCAATTAAACTGTTTAGAACAAAATATATTAGTCAAATATGTCAATTTGCTTTTACATTTAGCAATGATTTTACAACTAAAGTTATACCCTGGCACAAATACAATTTCCCTCTGTTATACATTGTTTAATATCATTTGATAGCACTGAGTAACATCTGGGTTTGAGGAGTAAATCGCTAGGAGAAATGATAAATGTCGCTGAACTCAGGATTCCCCCCCCCCTCTGAAGAGAAGTAGGAAAAATCAAAACTAGAAAGCTAAATAAAGAAGTTCAAGGAAGACCCAAGTGAGAGGAGAATGTGAGGATGTGATCGGCTGTGGTGCTGATGTGATGATACACAATTAGAAGGGACAGGACAGAAAAATCAAGGAAAAAAATTATAGTTGTACACTTTCCAATATTGACATCCAAGTCCATGAAAACTACAACCACCACCACCCAGTCAGGATGGCTTACAGAGTAGAAGAAAAGAAATACTAATGGAAAAGGGAAGTTGACCAGGTAACTGGAATCCATGGCATTCTGGGCATCAGAAAGAAGACTTATTCAGGGACAGAAAAATCTCATGAATTTGAGAAGTTCATTTATGAAAGAAAATCAAAATTATTTCACTGCCTTTTCGTTTCCACAGTAACATTGGGGTGTGTGTGGAGGGGGGGAGAGACAGAGACAGAGACAGAGACACAGAGAAAGACAAGAGACAGAGACACAGAGAGCCTGGGTTCAAAGGCACCTCATAAAAAGTCAATTAAGTTTCATGATTCTGTGTGCTGGGAAGTTCCAGGGCCGGCCCATCACGTCCACCAGCCAAGCTGCCACACCCTTCAGAAGTACAAGGCACAAGGCAGCTGGCTGGCGAGGAGAAGCCTGGCCAAGGACGCCTTTCCTCAGGGATTCCACTGTCAGTAACTTCCAGTTCTTGGGGACCTCTTTGTTCATTTTTGCCTGCTTCTTCTATGTGTAATAGAGAGCGATTTAGTTCCCAGCCTCTGTGTGTCCCAGTCAAATGCTTCATTTCACCCTTCTTAAGTTTGTGGGAAATGCTCATTAGTAACCCACATCCTGTATGTCCTAGTTCTCTCAAGCACGTTCGTTTTTATATTTGTTTATGTTTCTTATTCTTTGGGGTTTTCTCCATTTTGTTTTGTTTTGTTGACCGAACTGACGAGGGTCGTGAGTGGATTATGTTTTCAGAGAAGAATAAAAGGTATTGAAATGAGAACGCTCAATTACATTGGACTCTTTCAATATTTTGTATAGTTTATCTGGTTCTCCATTTTGGTTTCTGGTTTTGAACTTTTGGGGCTGGCCAGCATCGAGTGTTCTCATATGCTTCCTTGGATACTTCAGGAACTACTTATTTTGGAAATTTCAGTGACTCCGATGCCAGCAAAGGTGGTGGAAGGAACTTGGAGAAAATTTAGGAATGTGTTATCGGGGTACACAAAGTTACTCAATGAAAAAGACCGTAAGAGGCTAGTAAGGTTAATAATAGCCCAATATTACCAATATTTCATTAGTCACACACCCACTAATTGCTTTCAGTACTATGGAAATCTAACTTGCAATATCCAATCTTCAACCCATCATTAATAAATCCAAGTCGTGAGGGTGGGAAGATAAGAAAATGATCTCGTTGTATGGAATAAGCATCCTTACATGATTTTCCTGGCAAAGTGACAAAGCATAGGAGCCAAGGGAAATAGTTTGGTATCAGATGATACTGCGGCCTAGTGAAGGAGGTAAGATTGCATTGTCTGTTTTGCAGAAAGGAAAGCTCAGCTCTGAGAGGCTCATGTCTTGCCTAGGTTTACCCATTACTAAGTACAGATGTAGGATTTAAATTTCTACCATTGGACATTGAGTCTAGTGATTTCCCCATCATCTTTTCAAGGCATCCCCTTGAAAAGAATCTCATGTGCGTTCTTTAAATGTCTGATGGAACTGGTAGTCAATCTGTCTTATCCTGGAATTTTCTTTGTTGAGAGACTCTTGAGTATTGTTTCAATTACATTGCTTCTTATAGATCTGTTTAAATGGTATAAATTCTCTTGGCCCATTGTGGTTTATCAAGTGACTCTAAAATGGTATGTCTTTTTTTTCTAGGTTTTTCCCATTTATTTTATATAGATTTCCAAAGTGTTCTCTTAGGATCTGGACTTCATTGACTTTTGTTGTGATACCATTGTTTCCATCTCTAATTTTATTTGATTCATTTCTTCCTCCTTTTTATCTAATCTATAGACCCGTTCTAGTTACCACAAATGAGGGAAACCATATAATCTATGTTTCTTTGGGTCTGACTTACTTCACTTAATATATTTTTCCAAGTTTTGCCATTTCTTTATGAATAATACAATATCATTCTTTCTGATGGACAAGTAAAATTCCATTGTGTATATACCATGTATTCTTGGCCCATTGGTCCACTGAGGGGCATCTGTGTTGATTCCATGTCTTGGCTATGATAAACAATGTTGCAGTGAACATGGTTGTGCTGGTCGCTTTAGTGTGGCCTTGTTCGTGTTCTATTGGATAAATGCCCAGGAGCGTAACTGAATGGTCATAGGGAAGCTCTATGTTTAGGCCTCTGAGGACCTGGTACATGCCAAATAGTACAGGACTCTAGGCATTCACACAGAATGAGAGCAGAGGGAGATATTGTTAGGGGAAAATCATACAGGGGTGATAGTTATATGCATCTGACCATGCCAAATAGTATTAACCAAAGTGAACTCAAGGAAATGAAAGCACAATCTCTTTGTTGTTGTTTTTCTTTTCATTTACTTTCATGTCCATTTATTTATCTTTGGGAGGGTAGGGGGCACAGAAAGGGAGGGACAAAAGGTGAATAACTGCAGCAGTGATACTGACACTATGTCAAAAATGAACTATACAACTTGTGGGTGGGGATGGGAGGGAGAGAGCAAGGGAAGGGTGACACTGTTCAAGAAGAAATGTACTCTTTACCTGACTTATATAACTGTAATCCTTCTTTATAAGAGCAATAAATAATTTTTAAGAAAGAATTCCTGAGTCCCTCTGGTCTGTACCACCAATGAGTTATTTGTCACCCACGAGCAAGCAAATAGGTATCGGTATCCCACCCACTGTTCCAGAGGCCACAATAAGGAGACCAGTGCAGCAACTGTGCAGGAACTCGACTAGATCACAAACAAAAAAGCACTGAGGGCCTGGCATGAATTTCAGTACCCAAAGAGTGAAGCTTCCAGAGGGAAGTGAAGAAGTGAGCAACCTCCTCTTACCCAGCCATTCTCCCAACTCACACGTAAAACCAACCCAAATGGAAGGAAATTCTCTATGCTGTGTTTATGAGCCCAGTGGGCCTTTGTCTCATAACTTCTCAGAAATAGAAACAGAACTTTATATTTACTTCTATTTCCTTGTGACACAAACCACAGCTGGCTCTACTTCTCTCCATTTGCCCACTCCTTCCTACTTACATGATGTCCTCGTCACTTGCCAACAGGCTAAGCAGGGAACACTCCATCTCACAGGCTCTTACTTTTGTGAGGACAGCCATAGATTTTCCAGTAAGTTGTTTGATTTCTGGTCTCTAAGAATGTCAGCCAGCTGGCTCTTTATGTGTAGGAATTCCCAAAGCTGTTTTATTGGAACCACACCCTTAGACTGGGAGGGTTGCTAATAAGACCTTTTTGATATCGGCAAGACATTGTATAACATTAATAGCACCAAAAAAGATTTATGACTTCCTTATTGATATTCCGACACACACCTAGCAACTACAAGTTTTCCCTTTGATGTGTTCTTACCATAATTGGTCTCTTTCTCCTTTCAGAACCAGGAGAAGGTAAACACATTTTCTTTATGCTTAAAGATCTGTAGAATCGTAGCTTTTCAGTAAGGGAAAAAATTACTGAGACTTCCCCCCATCTCAACCAATAAATAGGAAGGGTATCTTAGGTGAGTGCCTGTATGCCAGCTATGTGGAAGACATAAACAGGTGTGTCATAGTCCAAGCTGACCTGGGATGGAGAGAGGGGAGAGCCAAAACCTATTCTAAAAATAAATAAATAGAGGTTGAGGTTTTAGCTCAAGTGGCTAAGCAAGCACAAAACTCTCAGTTCAACACCCATTAACTGCAACTAACAAATAAGAATCTGTAGAATAAAGACACATATATTACTAGCTCTCTTTCTTGATGAATAGATTGTGTTCCTCAGGAATATGTATATATATATAATATTCTGGAAAGGACTTATAAATGGAGCAGAAGATAGCTGTCCCTTCTGTCAGAGAATTAATACTCACAAGTACTTCTTAGAATTTTACTATTATCACTATTATATAAACTTCCAGAAAATTCTTGTTACAGAGAATACCAAGACAGTGAAGTCATCTAAAAGGATAAACAACCTAAACTTAAGAACATATTGTCATGTTAATTACAGACTTGCTCAAATTTATGACAGGTGTGGTTTTCCAGGAAAGCTTCAGGTCACCAGAGAGAACTGGTCCCTCAGTAGGTATGTCAAGGCAGGAGTGAGGCAGGGAGACAGGAGAGGCCTCTGAACATAGCCAACACAGAAGTGGTATTTGGTGGCAAAGTTTGTGATATCATGCTCTAACCGAAAGAACACACAGGATCTGGGCCCGTTGCTAAATTCCCTGATCTTCACTTTTCTTACAAAATGTAAATGACAATAATTGACATAATCATCTCCACCTTTCAAGTCTTAGATGAAACATGTGAGAGCCTTTTTATTATTCATGGGGCAGGACTCATGATGAAGATGACCGTGAAGGTGATGCCACGGGTGATGGTGAAATGTTCTTTCTCTCCGTGAGAAGAGCAATGAAACTTTACTTCTTCCCAGCCCTGTAGAAGGGAGGGGAGATCCAAGACACTCTACGTGAGGTAGAAATGTCTATTCGCATTTCCAGTGTAAATGAGAGAAGTACGAAACTGGGATTGGTGCTTTACACTTGAGCTTTGGAGAACACTTCACTAAGAGTGAGCACTCAAGAAGGTGTAGTGGATGTGTTTCATACTAGAAATCCTTAATTTTGTTGGACTTAGAAACCTCTTGAATTTCGATAAAATTATCTAAATCTATGCCTGTCACCCACAATTATTAAAGCAATTTGGCTGGATGGAATCATACAGAGAAAACTTTGCATAAGAGAGCCCTACAGTTAACACCCAATTAATAAGCAAGGAAAGATGTTTAAAAAGCTATCTTTATGTAAAAATACAACTCAGTGATAGGTTCAACAATTTGGTTTTATACCAGAGTGGTCTCTGAGCATTCACTTCCTTTCCAAATCACATCCTTTCAGGTAACAATTGAATTCATGTTACAAATATTCAGAGGGCTTCCGGGGTGTCAGGTTGTTGTAGGGATGTGGAAATATGAAAACAAATGTCATATAAATACAAGTTAATGGAAAGAGAAGATTACACTACTATTGCCTTTGTAGCCATTGAGACAAAAACTTGTTAGCATTCATCAGCAAACACCCATGACTCCATAAAGGTCACATTTTCAGAAGCTGTGTCAGACTTGTGCTATGTTAACTGCTTACCAGTTAAATTTACCTCCTACCAATTTCCACCAAGGCAGAACAGATGTTCCAGATTATGGCATACCATATGTATATAATGTAGAATATAATAATGTATTACAGGTTATGGAACTCTTTTACTCAGGGTTTCTACACCTTTCACATTGTGACACATTTACTCATTTATACCATACTGGTGAATTCCACAACACTCGCTGGAAATATATATATATATATATATATATATATATATATATATATATATAGTATCTTCCAAGTCCTCTGCTGAGCCTCACAAGTCTGTATCATAGGCTACCATTAACTTCTACAATTATTATTTAGAAACATATTTTATGAATGAAACCTAAAGCCATGGGCTACTATTGCTTATAAATTTATAGTTTCAGCATAGTCTAATGACCCTTAATATATTTTCCATGTATCTGTAAAAATAGCTCGTGATTTTCTATAAATATTTATATCTGTGAATGTTTTCCCTTATAAACCAAATCCTTGCACAACTTTCACAACTTTAACAGTAATTGTATGTGTGCCGGGTACAGTGGCTCATGCCTAAAATCCTAGCTACTCAGGAGGCTGAGATCTGAGAATCACAGTTCAAAGCCATCCCAGGCACTAAAAGTCCATGGGTCTCTTATCTCCAGTTAATAACCAGAAAATTGGAAATGGCTCTGTGGCTCAAGGGAAAGGGCAGTAGCCTTGAGTTGAAGAGCTCAGTGACAATGCCCAGGCCCCATGAACAAAACAAAACACCAATATAATTGCATTTGTATGTGTAAAAACAAATTAGCCTCATTGAAGCAAATCAGATTTATAGCTACAAAATCATTTTTTTCCTGTATTGCTTACTCAATATAGAAAATACATGTTCAAAATTAGTCAGAGGAGTGTAATCATACTGAATAGATATGTTTTATTACTTTATTATGATAAATGGGAAAACCTTGTAAATTTAAAGCATATGAAATACTATAATATAAACAACAACTGCTAACAGTTGAAAAGTATTTAATATTTGAAAAACTATGTACATATGAAGTCTTCTCAAGGATAGCCCAAAGCATGTTGACTTAAAATTATTAGTAAAAAGTTTGGTTGGTCTTTATTCCTCTACCTTTGCTTAAAATATAGATTATACACTGAGTTAAAAATGTATTCAAATGAACTCATGTCTGCTTAAGTGGCCAAGGAAATAAGTGTGTTATCTTTCACATTAACATTTAGGAAGCAGAAGGGCTTACTTCCAAGATAATTTATGATGAAGTTACAATGCCTTTAATAACTGTAAAATTTCAAACATCATTCCTAGGGCTGCCTCTACAGTCTCATTGCTAGTAGAGCAAGCTCAATCATTCTCAGACAAAATGTGGGATAAAAATGGTCTCAATGGCTGTGACTTAAAAAGTCAAAGAAATTAGAAACAGATGAAGAAAAGTGTAGCAGAAATGCCAGGGGTAAAGACTAAGACCATCAACCAAGGGCCTCAGAGGAGTCAAGCATCATCTGATGACCGATGTTAGGAAGAAAAAAATTCCAAGGCAATACCACGTACTTTTTAATGAAACAAATCACTTCCGTTGCTTTGTTGTGACAGAGACTGCTGTATTGGATTTTCAAGGGCAAGAGACTTTTCCAATAAATAAGATGAGGTCATTCTTCCTGATGACAAACATGAAAGGACGATCCACTCTGAACACGATGGAGTTGGGAAGTTGCTTTTCTACAATATTATTCTCTGTGGCGGCCGTGGCCTCTGTGCCATCCTCACTAACCTCTATGTAAGACTTGTGCATTAGTTTTGATATGTAAAGGCGACCTCCTGAAGCTATTCCAGAGAGATCAGCTTTGGATTCATCAAAGATATCTTTCAGCCCTAGGGCTTGCAAGTGGTGCTTCATTTCGTAATTCTTCTCTATCTTGAACTGAGGAAGAAACACTTCCACATACTCAGAGGACATCTTCCTTGGATTGGTCCACTTCATCAGATTCCGGAAACTCAGTTTCTTCCCAATCTTTAGGAAGAAACAGAGGGTAGTTTAGAACATCTGATTACAAAAGAGAATGGAACAAAAATGACACAAAATAGGGACTTCCATAATATCCTCCTCCTCAAAATTGTGAGAAATTATTTAAATAGTTTGAGTGCTTTTTAGCAAATCGCATATTAATTACTCTTCAACACAGAAACCTGACTTGTTTGCCCTTCAAGATTTGTTCTCTTGCATACACATGAACAGATACAAATAAAGTGTATTATCTGTGGGCAAGAGAATATAGGATTCAGAGATCATCGAAGAGCAAAAGGAGTTCAGTGATTACTTAATGTGGTGCTTTCTAACCATTTTACCCTTCATAAAATGCACAGAACAGAGTCAGGACTGTACAGTGCACAACAGTAAGCCGTGGCAAGCCAGGTGGACGGAGGCAAAAGACCCAGAATCCCAACTGTAGGAATTTGGGAGATTAGTATTTCTTGATATAACCATATTCCTTGGAACCCTTACATTCAAATTGAGTCTTCTGCTCAGCAGATGAAACATGGAAAATCAAAAGAATATGCAGGGAGATTCCTGAGGGACACAGCTAATAGCAGAAACATCTGGTTGTTTTTGCATTTGATTGTCTTATGAGTTATGCAGAAAGCATACATAGGAGGATAATATTGCAATCTGGATCAGGGAAAAAAAATCACCTCACAAATAATCAAAGCAAAACAGACTGGAGGCAGAGTACCTGCCTAAAAAGTATGAGGTCCTGAGTTCAGATCTCAACCCTGCAAGCAAAAACTGTAAACAGACAAAGTAAACTAAACTTCCAAATCGTTAAAGATCTATTTTTCAAACACAGGAATACCATGGGTAGAAATAATGCCCCTGGTTAGCAGAAGCTTTAATTTCTTTATGTTATTTGTATTTCCAAATTATTCTATATTAGCGATTCCTTATTTTCCAGATCACAATATAGTCAATATTTTAATTCTATCACACTGAAATACACATGTGTATTTGCCTGCATACGCACAGATATATGTTTGGTTACATGTATCCAGCAGATCTATTAAGTTTCGTGAGCTTCCTTTTCCTTTATCACTTGTCTACTCTAGGACTATAATATAATACAGTAATGTGTATACTATCACAAAATAGTATATGTGGAATGCAGAGGGCTGGGCCGGGCCTGGCATATGGCAAGTGTTCCATAAATGGTGCTCATTCCTTCAGAGAAAGGAAGTAAGACCAACTGACGCTTATGGGATTTCAAGTCACAAACTCAAAGAGCCAAGTTTAGGAGATGGCCAGGAAGAAAAGAGGTGGAAGAAGACTGGGGCCTCAGATACAGCGCCAGTCCCTGGATTTCACCTCCACAACTGTCTGCCCCTCCCCTTGAGCTGGTGTGTTTGTCCTGTGACACGAGGTCCAGGGCCATTGTCCACCACGACATCACCTAGAAGATGGCAGCACAGAGCGAACCCACAGGCTCTCGTTCTCAAGACTCGGGACTCCCCACCTCCCAGCTCCCTGAGGATGCTAAGTCAGCCAGATTTTCACCAACAGGAAAGAAGCTGCAGGAAGAGCTACACGAGTGCCTCTTGAACTTCCTAGCTGAGGTGTGAGAAGGTTCCCTGGCCAGCTATTCAAACACAATGATACCAACTTCAACCCTGGCAGTCCTGAACTCCAGAAATATCTGCAAATTAGTGGAAAAGCACACGTCTAGGGTGTTAACAGCCTGCATTGCTCGAGGTGATTTATGGCAACACAATCAAGATGGTCCTACAGGTCCTTGTGCTTTGCAGCACCAGAAAGAGCAGTGGTCACCCACCTGGGACACGTCGTACTCCGGCAGCAGGATGTACATGCTGATGCCACCATTATACCGGAGCTGTAGCACCTGCATTGGCGGGTCCTGAACAGAAGACAGATTGAACTTCCGCTCCTGGTGCATCATGGCAACCACTTTTCCGGGACACTGCAAGGCAGGCACAGGCAGTTACCGAGGAGAACCCCACTTCCTTCCACGGAGTGAACAGGCCCCATCTGTAGACACACTGAGACTGAGAAAAATGAGGTGGCTGTGTGACCTCAGCAAACTACTCCCCTTGTCTGTGCCTCCCCTTTCTCTTCTGGGTCAGGGAGGTGGACATGGCTCCCCGCTGCAGAGGAGTGTGAGGACTGGGTGGCTTACATGTCTGGTTGTTGGAACATTGCCTCCCACTTAGTGTTTGAACTGAAGATGTCCTTATAATAAGCAAGAAACTATTGGGTGCATGTCGTTCACATCTGTAATCCTAGCTACTTGGGAGGTTGAGACTGGAAAGACTGTAGTTTGAAACCATCTATGAGATTCTACTTCCAAAACTGAGTAGCAAAAATCCAGGCCAGAGGCACACTTGCCAGGGAGCTGAGTTAGGCAATGGAGCTTAGTTCAAATAGGGACGCAAGGGGTTATTCTTATACGAGAGCAGAGGGAAGAATTTACATGTGAGAAGTATTTCACTCCGTGTGTGTGTGTGTGTGTGTGTGTGTGTGTGTACGTGCATGTGCATGTGTGACACTGGGGATTGAAATCGGAGCCTTGTGTTGCTGCTAAGTAAGTGGTCTTTTATTTGAGGCACACAATTAGCACTTTTTCGGGTTTTTTTGTTTTATTTCACTTTGCAGATATTGTCTGGTTTCACTGTTGCCCAGATTTGGCTGCAGATTACAATTTTAATACAATTTTAATGTGGCTGGGATTACAGGAGTGCCTCATCGGACCCAGCTTGTTAAGGTTTGGGGTGCGCGCGCACGTGTGTGTGTGTGTGTGTGTGTGTGTGTGTGTGTGTGTGTGTGTTCATGAGCACATGCACCAGGAAGGAAAAATGAAAGGAAGGAAGGAAGAGAGGAAGGGAAGGAAGGAAGAGGAGAAAGGAGGAGATGGAAAGGAAATCGAGAAAAGGAAAGAGGAGGAAGAAAAGGAGGGGAAAGAGGAAGGAGAGAAGGAAGCAGAGAGGAGGCAATGAAGAAAAGAGAAAGAAAATGGAGGGAAGAAAGGAGGGAAAGAGGGAGGAAGAAAGAAGAAGGGAGGCAAGGGGAAGTGAGGGAAATGAAAAAGGAGGAAGGAAGAGGGGAAGAAGGAAGGCAGGAAAGAAAGAAGGAAGGAAAGAGAGAAGAGGAAAGAGTAGGAAATGGAAGAGGAGTTGAGGAAAGAGAAGGGAAAAGGGAGGCAGGAAGGCAGGAAAGGGATGAAGAAAGTAGGAAGGAAGGCAGGAAAGAGGATAAGGGGAGGGAAAGGAGGGCAGGAGGGAGGATTGAACAGGAGAAGTGAGGGGGCTTGTGCATTTCTCGAGCAGCCGCAACACAGAGGACGTGAGGAAATGGTGTCAAGACCACAGGTGCCTGCAAAACAGAACCTCTACGACATGGGGATGCGTACCTTGGGAGAGCGGAATGGGCACCTGAGCGTTTCGCTCTTGGTGAAGGCTGATTCCCACTTGCCTTTGAAGTAAACGGCATTGACCAGCACCATCACGGCAGAGGAGCTGATGCTGCTGTCACTGAATACCTTCCTTATTTTCCCTTTTGAAACACAAGTTGAAGGAAAAGATTGTCATTTCTTTCCATAAAGGTCAAAAGATAGGTATTTCCTAAGGTCACTAATGGGCATGAGCCTTTTTCTTCTAACCTCACAGTAATTATACTAATGACAGTGCTGTTAGTGATGAGTTTATGTATCTGGCACTTTCTAAACTCTAAGTACAATTCCTGTTTTAGGCCTCATAAGGTCTCCAAGGTAAGCACACATTGCTTTTTGCTGAGGCACAGAGGGATAAAGTACCTCATCTAATCCCAACAAAAAAGCCATAGCAATAGGATTCTCCCCAGGAAGGCAGCCTCAGAAGCCTTGATCATAGGCCCCCAGTTGCCATTTACCTATGCCTGGTAGAAAGAATTTATCCTGCCCCTCTGATTGGAGATAAATGAGAATGTGCTAGATGCCTTGCTCTACACGGGATGCTTGCATTGCAACAGACAAAGCCGTAATCCACTGGGCTCACAGTGTAATGCACAGGAGTCAACAACCAAGAAAGCAATGGTGACACACCATTAGCTCAGAAGGGTGTTGGCTGGTGAGTGGTGACGACACAGTGTGGATAGGAGGAGTGCCTACTTAAGTTGAGAGCCATTGAAGAAGAGGGCAAAGCGATCTCTCACCCATGATGTGTGCAGTTGTGTCTCCACATGAGCATTTTATGCATTTGTTTATCAAAAAGCAACATAAACATAGTTCAAAAGAAAAAAGGATTCATAATCTATTATCCTTAAAATCTACCTAAGATTTCACTCAGTTGTTACAAAAGTAACCGTTTTATAATTTTTTTTAAAAAATTTAAGTGCTATATTTGAAACATAATGGCTAAAGTAACCAACTACTGATGTAATGAGAAGAAAATGAACAAAAAGAAATTTGAAGACTGTATTCTTATCACCCAGGTCTTAAGTGTTTGCATTTTGTTTGCACTTGTAAGTATAAATCACACACCTCCTATTTCCCAACTAAGCCCAATGCTCAGAATCAACCTTGAGCTATAGCAAGAACCACTAGCACTGGAAGACAAAAGGTGAACAAGCAGATTTTCCTCTTTCACGCTTAATCAAGACTTTTAGAATCTAGTTGTGAGATAGGAAAGATGTTTTTACCAACAAATAGTTGTGCCTTGTCTGGAAGATACCCCTCTCATCGAATAAATTAACTTGGTAAGTGAAGAAGATCCTCATATATTAAGATGACTCAAATTATATTACAATTTTAAATAATAGTAATCATTAGGTTGGATTAGAAGCAGCTAAATCTAGGTGTACAAAAACTCCTACCTTTAGACTAGACAGTCCTAAATATTCCCAGGTCACTGACAAATCTTGTCATAAAGTAGAATATTGCACTCACCATGTGTCTCATTTTCAATCCACTTATTAATTTTGTATCTGGTATCTTCTACATCATTCGTGAAATCAACTCTTTCCACTTTGGCATTGTACAGTTTCTCAGCACATTTAAGATAGTTCTAGAAATAAGAACAACGTTTTTGTGTCTACAAAACAACATAGGAGACATTTGCTCTTGAATTTGTCTCCTAATTTCTTCTGCTTTATTCAAGGACTCAAGTCAAAAGAAGCTAGTCAATGTAGCTGGCTAGACCTGTAGAAATATGGCTGAAAGGGGATGTGGTCAACTTTTAACAGACTTTGTAGAACAAACATGTTCTTTTAACTTTACCCAAAATACACTGAGGAATGCTTCCAGTGATTATAACTATAGCCCATCGCTTTGGCTTCACAATGCTTTTTTTCAGGACTGCTAATCTTCAACTACTTTATTTATTTCTAGTCTTTTTCCCATACACTGCTTTCTCGCCACAACTATTTCCTTACAGTTCTTCAAATGCCACCCATGGCCCCTCTCACAACCAAGGCCTTTGACATGAGTATATGTATGTATGTGAATGTGTATGTGTATATGTACATGTATATGTATATGTTTATGTACACACAAACATCCCAAAGACTCCATCGATAAAACTGCTGGGTGCCAATGGCTCATGGCTATAATTCTAGCTACTTGGGAAACTGAGACCTGAGGATCAACATTTGAAGCTATCCCAGGCAAATGAAAAGGTCTATGAGACTCTTATCTCCAACTAACCAGCAAAAAGCCAGAAGTGAAGATGTGATTTAAGTGATAGAGCACCAGCCTTGAGTGAAAAATCTCAGGAAAGTGCCTAAGCCCTTTTCTTTAAGCTTCAGAACTGGCATAGACATTAAACATACAACAAAACTAGATGTAATACAGATATAGAATTTAAAATCAACATAACATTGTAACATTCATAAACATTAATAAGTTATCTGAAAAAATATAATTTGAGAAATCAATCCTATACGTAATAACTACAAAAAACAATAAGAATTAATTTAACTGAGGAAGTTCAATATTTGTATAGTGAAAATTGTTAATCAGTTATGTATAGGTATTACTAATTTTATTTAAAATAAAAGTTTTGCAGTAGCTAGCTCCATTTGTAAATGCTTGGAAAGGCAAAATGTGCATTTTTATGCCTTGCCTTACCTTTTGTGCCTTTGTGCTTCTGACTGTTTCTTTCTCTCCTCCCCTCTTATTTTTTGTTAGTTCTGGGGCTTGAACTCAGGGCCTGGATACTGTCCCTGAACTCTTTTTCCTCAAGGGTCAGCACTCTACCACTATGACCCAAAGCATTATGACTTACATATATATATACATATATATGTATATATATATACTGTATCAGACAAAAAGAACACACAATCTACTATGAATAGCAGAATGAGGGCGAGGCCAGGGTAGTACACAGCTCTGTAATCCCAAATATTCAGGAGACAGAGACAGAAGAACTGGATTCCAAGACAATCCATCCATAAAAAGAGACCCCATATGGAAAAACAAACCAACAACAACAGAAACAAAGGACAATAGCACTGGTGTATAACTCAGTTGGTAGACTAATTTTGTAGGGAGCACCAGAGCCTGAGTTCAATGCCAAGTACTGGGGGGAAAAATAAAGTAGCATGAAGATAGAGAAAGCAACGCCTGATTTAGAAGGACACACAGTCCCCCAGGGGTCCAGCAGTGTGCATCGGAGGAAAGCAACCAGATGTGATAGACACATTAGATGCCCTCGGTAAAACTTGTATGGAAATCATTTGGGAGGCCTGACAAACAAACACTAGCCTGATGCTTCACTATTGGAAGGGTACCAATGGATTTGGGAGTGGCTCTAGGGTGGGGCAAAGAATTTGAGTGGGTGACAGAGGGAATAGTAATGGCTGGGTGGAACACAGAGAGCTGACCGAGATGCGGGTGGAGATTAACTCAGCAATGTCACAGAGGCAGAGTTCTATAGATAGCTGTCTGAGGTATGGAGAAATACAAAGGAAAGAAGATGCCCAGATAAACACGGGAGCACTGTGACTGCCAGCAGTTTTGGTCAGGTGAGCAGCTTCTGGTGGTCATAGTAATGCATGAGAAGCATGGTTTGGCAGGAAAAAACACCTTTCATGCTCCAGTGGCCTTTGATTAGAGAGGATGTGCTGATAAATAGATTAATAATCAGCACCATACAGGAATACTGTTACCCTGCTCACCCATTTCTCATGTCTCTGTTGAGTCTGATCTTACCCTCTGCCAGTGGCTGCAAAGGCTGGCCTTAACTGGCCATGCTCCCCAGAAGGGACTCATTTACAAAACAATCCCACTAAAAAGATAATGAAGCAACAGGTGAAAAGGATTGGTGAGGAAGAAGCAGGGGAAGGGGAGCATACTTCAGTGAGGTGGGGGAATAAAAGAGCTAAGAGAAAAAGGTTCCTCTCTTAACAGACTTTCCAGCACAAAGGAAACACTGCTAAATGATGTGGAATCCCTTAATCTCGTTCTGCCACCAACCATTACAGCTTAACATCGTTGCCAGCCTGTCCCTCTTTAGTATGGAGATTTTCAGGGTGAAGTCAACCTTTGGACTAGCTGAGGAAATTTTAAAGATATTTGATAGTATGACCATCAAGAAAAGATCTCCTATGTATAGCTCAGTAGAAAGGCAAAGCCTTTATTCATATTATGTGTTGAACAAGATTCTAGTCCATGACGAAAATGACCTTGTAAGAGATTCACCTACCTTGTTAATGTCAAACACTTGTTCTGCAAAAAGACCAGTGGCAATGCTGAGCTCATAATCCTTGTGAGATGAGTTTATATCAGACAGAACCCTGTGCAGTTGAGACTGGAGTCCTGGCTGTTTAGAAAAAGATGAACCAAAATGTATCCTTGGCCTCCAAAGTTGTGTCTACTCTCATGAACATGAGAAACAAAGCATGTACATTTTACTACAAAAGAGTGGGATTATAATGGTATTACAAAAGCAGTAAAGATACAGCATACATATTCGATAGTATTATGCATAATGCCTATCTGATAAAGAACTTATTGAAATAAATCAACTTAGAATTAAAATATTGTTAAGAAACAAGCTTGCCTTGTATACAACGAAATACTTTTACAATGTAAATTGACTGTGAAGAACCAAGGATAAAGTTGACCCTTTAGTTCTGTGATATCTTACTAATATTTAGACAGTATACATGCAAAATACTGGTAAGTTAATATGACCTGATAAACTCTCCAAAACTGAATTTGAAACATCCACAACCTGGGAATTTGAAATATCTTTAGAATCATTTTCTCAATTTAGTCTCACATTTTCTTTCTTTTCTTTAATAACAGTGCATCATGTTTACCTCTTTATTAGAAGAGTTTCCTTGTCTTGAAGGGTTGTTAAAGTAAAGTGTCTGCAAACAGGACACAAGAAAAGCAATCATCAGACTCAGAAAGAACTGGGGGAACAGGTAGCAAGAGGTTTGAAAGATAAAAATACTTCCTCCCCACTATGCATATCTAATTTTCACTTCAAGTTCACTAGTGTCCCACACTGGATCCTTGCATGAACCCAAGTGAGCATTGATGGGCTGTTAGGAAAAATGTTCTAGTTTTGTTTTCATTGCATCTTCTTCCTTTTCTAGTTTCAGGGTCACCAGAGTTTAGGAACTGGTGTTAGTGTACATCAATGCTACCGTGGCATTGCTTAGACTCAAATACTTCTTCTTGGTGATCCACCCAAACACAAATGCGTTTGTCTCAGACAGTTTGGGCCTGGGAGATCCCCAAAGCTGATGTACAGTAAATTCAGACCCAAGTGTAGGAGGGTTCCGAAGTGGGGTTAGTGGAAGTTCCTGACTTGGTGGAGTCATAGATTAATAGGCTGTAATTGAAGTTCTCTGGATCTCTTTGCTTGGCTTCCACGAAGGGAGCAACTTTCACTCCACCATGGGAACCCCCCCATTCCCCACCCACCCCAACCCTCTACCCCGCCCCCAGTCCCGGAGGTCCTCCTTCATCACAGGCCCCAGGCAGCGGGCAGAACCACCCATAGCCTGAAACCTCCGAAAATATAAACACTGTATTCTGTATGTCAGCCATGATTGTAATTAGAAACATGGATATTTTAGTGTGACCAAGAATTTTCACGTAGTAATAGGTATACAGCTATGAAATACCTCTTCTCTCCAAAACTCCTTTTTTTTTCTTTTTCTTTTTTTTTTTTTTCAAAATATTGTCATTAACTCTCCCTTCTGTCCTTGGGGGCACTATGGGATTTGGACTTGAGACCATGTTTCAGTGATTTATGAGTAAAGAAGAAGACCTCTAAGACTCTTCTCCTCTCCTCCTTTAATTCAACATTTCCCCACTCTTACTTTAATTCAACACTTTCTCCCCTTCTACATTTATACAAATTAGAATATTTTAAATTTGAAGACTTTTGTGTTAAATAAGTTTATTTTTTTCAAAAGCATGTTACGATCTAATCGAACTGGAAAGGTTAAAGTATTTTGATTTATAAATAACTGTAGAAGCCGAATCAGTACTTACTGATTTGGAAATGTCTTTAATCCAGTGAAAGATAGCTATGATATAAAGATAGTATGAAATAGCTAAGGCACCATGATGTAAAAGTGCAAAGTAGTCATTTAATGTGTGGGAATGACTCGGCGTGGAGCTCAGTCAGGAACTGAGAGACATTTAAGATAGTGCCATTGTTTGAAAAGGAAAGCAGTTTAGGAGATGTTTTCTTTTTTCAAATACAGCTCTCCTTATTCACGTATCTAATAATGTTGATTTATTATTGATTTATTCTTTTTCTAGATTCCTCTAGAACCTACAAGATCTGAGATGCAAAATTCACTCTTTATTAGGAAGTCATAAAATGTGCTGTCCTTATGACATCCATGCACGGACAGGCAAGGAGAACACATGCTACTACACATCCATGGATGAGACTCAAAAACAGCCATGGACTCACTTAGTCCCTGCTCCTCCAACCACTTTTATGGAAGTTCTACAGCGGTGACTGATGATCATAGACTTGTTCTGTTGACACAATATATGACTGCCTCTTCAGACGCAATTGTATTTTCAAGGTGAATGCACATGATCCACCCATGGCTTCTTTTCCACACCATCTTAAACTGAAGTGACTAAGGATAGCAATACATCCTATTTTTGATTTTTTTATTTGGGGCAACACTGAGAGACAAACTGCATGTATTTTCTAATATAGATGTTACAAAGCCACAAGAAATGCAAGGACATAGTTCATTATATTAAAATTCATGGATTAATTTATTTCCCTTGTAATAGGAAAATAAATAATAACCATGAAGGGAGAGGGTCCTTGAACTTCCCTCTCCCAATTAAGTCTTAGTCACAATGAAACTGACTGAAAAATGGAGGTAGTAAAGTCTAAAGCAGGAATACCTTCACATATTCCTGGATCTTTCCTAAAGTTGACGGGCCCAATAAGGATGGGCCAGTTTTCTGGTCTTTGAAACAATTCAGGGACAAAAGTGTAACCAACAGACGTCTAATAACACAGTGGAAGCTACTTTTGATTATGGTTTCATGTTGTCTGAAATAAACTGCAAATGTTTATGCATGTTCTATCCATATATATTATAAGATGTAATTGGACTGCTATATGGTCCTCAGAGATTTGAAGCTTTTACTCATCTTGTCAAAGATGATTAATCTTGTCAAAGATAATTGATATGAAGTCTAAGAAAGAGAAAGCAGTCTCTTCTTTGGCCAACACATGCTAAAACTGTTTCTTGTATTATTTATAAAAGCAAGACTTTCCATAGATACCTAAAAAAAAATCCTAAAGCTACTATTGAATACATTGTTATCTGAAGACAGATGATGATGCTTGATATTTGAGAACAAAAGAATTATATTTGAGAACAAATACCATGATATGGTAATAGGACTATAACCTACAGATTTCTCTTCTGAGTTACTCTTTGGATAATTAGGTAATACAATAAAAGTACATAATTAGTCTTAACTTTGTGAGTAAAATTTTGTTATACATATCCAGTGTTATTTTTGTTCATTTCTAATGTCATTCAATTTTGATATTAATGTGCTTGATTTTCTAATATTTCTAGCAGAAATTTACTAAGTTGAAATATTACTAAGATCCAATATTAAATGGGAACATGTTTATTTTACCTTAACATTTCTAAGATTTAACATAGAATCCCATATCTAAAATGCAAATATTCACCTGTGATAAATATTTA
Source organism: Megascapheus bottae (assembly GCF_031878675.1). NCBI lineage: Eukaryota > Metazoa > Chordata > Mammalia > Rodentia > Geomyidae > Megascapheus > Megascapheus bottae. Next base: position 8,291,820 of record NC_143527.1, read on the forward strand.
ATAAAATGGAAAATGACTTATCATATGCACTCTAAATTTTTCCACCAGGTTCCTTGAAGTTTCTACCTAAAATATAAGGAACATTATGCCTGTATACTTCCTTGTGTTTTATGCAAGGAAATCAATTTCATCTCTTCCCATTAACTCTTTCTAGCTAACACAATCTTTTGATGGCAAAGAAAAAAGTCATGGATTTGTGCAAAATAAATATTTTAGGATTTGGGGATTTACTCTTTCACCAAATGGTGAGCAGTCTTTGTGGTTCTTTTGAACTCTATTGGATCAGAATGCTGATTAATCCAGCAAATAAGCTAGTGCGTTTCAGAGAATGGCTGAGCTATGAGATGAGCCAAGAAAATTCATGCCAAGCAGAACATTATGACAGAAAGAACTTTATGGTTATAAAAAGAGATTTTTTTGGGTAAAAGCCTCCATTAAAGGGTTATCTATTTCCAAACTGTGACAATGCAAGCATACCTTTTCAAAAATGACAGTGCCAGCTAGAAACTGGTGGCTCTTGCCTGTAATCCTAGCTGCTCAGGAGACTGAGATCTGATGATCATGGCTCCAAGCCAGCCCAGGCAGAAAAGGGCATGAGACTCTTATCTCCAATTCAACACTTAAAAAAAAAATCTGGAAATGGAGCTGTGGCTCACGTGGTAGAACATTTTTAGCCTTGAGCACAAAAGCTCAGGGACAGCACCATAAGTTTAAGTCCTGGCACCAAAAAAAAAAAAAAAAAAAAAAAAAAGCAATGCTAGACACAAAAGATGAAAAGATGCCCCCTAGCCACAGACACACGGTGCTATGCAGGGAAAATAGAAGAATCTTTCTAGTTTAAAGACACTATATTTAACAAATGCTGTGTCATCTGTTACAGAAGGCCCAGCTTGTAGCATCTGCTTATGAACTGAAACAATGAGCAGAATCTGGGGAAGAAAGGAATAAGCTGGTGGCCTCGGCCCGCAGCCTGGATCTAGTATCTTACTGCTGTTGAGTTGAGGGATTTCCATGGCAACTCCCCGAGAAAGGAAACATCACAATGCACATAGCAATGACGCATTTAGTCAGTGGCAGAGCAGGCAATAGTGATGACTAATAAGCTCGCCTCCTATCATCTGGTATGTACTATTATGTCATTCCTGCCCATTTGTCACTAGTGTTTAATCTAGGACATTTGGCTCAGGAGGAAAGGCTAGCCCAGTAGTAAATCACTTGCCTAGCAAGTGCAAGGGTCCAATACTCAGAACCACAAACCCAACCGTACAAAACTAGGACATCACCAGAGTCTCTCTCTCCCTCGAGCTCCCTGTTTACCTTCATCTACTCAGGCAGTAGCTCTCAAATCTTTGTGCCTATCTGCAAAGCTTATGAAAAACTTGGATTGTGAGCCCCCACACTCATAGTTTCTGATTCAGCGGACCTGGAATGGAGCCAAGTGTTTACATTTCTAACAAGTTTTCCTAGTGATGGTGAGACTGTGGGCCTGGGAAAAACACATTGGGAACCCACAATACGGAGGAAAAGAATCCAAGTTCCAGTGCTATGAAGAGTCTTGCTGCCTTCTGGTTTAAAGACAGGATCTATGGGTGTGGTTCTATGGCATGGCATTTGCCTAGCAGGCACAAAGCTCTGAGTTTAAAACTTAGCACAAAACAAATAAAAACCCAACAAAAATATTGCAATCTGTGTACTTCAGTCATGCTTGGAGAAGGATGCATGCAGACCCGTGAGGATGTGACCCTGTAACACTGACCTTTAACCCTCCACTGACAGAGGTACACCTGCAGTGAAAAATTCTCATGGTGAAAATAATTTGTCCTTGGGCCAGGAGCATGGCTTAAGTGGTAGAATGCCTGCCTAGAATGGACAAAACCCTGGGTTTGATTCCTCAGTGCCACATACACAAAAAAGACTGGAACTGGTGCTATGGCTAAAGTGGTATAGAGCACTAGCCTGGAGAAAGCTCAACGACAGTGGCCAGGCCCTGAGTTCAAGCCCCAGAACTAGAAAAATTATTTATCCCTGTGAGTAAATGCAAAACCCGAGGCTGACCTCGTCAATCTGATGTGCGCCGTCGCCTCGAGTGCCCAAACGAACCAGGGCTAGAGCTGTCAAGATGCTCAGAGAAGAGAAGAACACATTTTCATTTCCTTGACTGCTATCCATCTCTCGGAACAGGTCAAAGCCAAACTCTGCATTTGCTGCAGCAAGGGAGGCCATTGTGAAGTGGACTGCAGCCTGGAAGGCAGTGGAAAATCACATCAGTTCACAGCACATTTTATATGCCTATTATTTGGTTTTTGTTCACTCAAAAGCTTCATTTCTTCAGCCTAGAAAAGCAATTATTGTAAATACATTTATTTGTTTATTTGAAATAAGGAAGGGAGGGGGAAAAACAAGATGAATGGGTGTGGGGTGGGGAGGAAAAGTGGGAGAAAAACATGAGAAGGGGTATCAGTGTTCAAGAAGTAATGTACGGGGCTGGGAGTTCGGCCTGGTGGTAGAGTGCTTGCCTAGCATGCACAAAGACCCACGTTTGATTCCTCAATACCACACACCTAGAGAAGCCGGAAGTGGTTCAAGTGGTAAAGCGCTAGCCTTGAAAACTAAGGACAGTGCTCAGGCTCTGAGTTCAAGTCCCAGGACTGGCCAAAAAAAAAAAGTAATGAGCTCACTACCTGATGAATGTAACTGTATCTCCTCTCTGTAACCCCGACGATAAAATACAATAACAGTGGGGTAAAGCCAAAAATAAAGAAGAAACCATTATGTAATAACTGGAAATAAATAATAATTAATAATAGGACAGAAAGAAAATGTTCCTGTGCTTCAGCAACCTTAGTATCAGTACTCTAAGACTGATCAATTCTGAATATATATATATGTATATATAATGTATAGTATATAGTGTGTATGTATATATACACACATATATGTGCATATATCCTAATATATATTAAAGCATACTTACTTTTCTCAATTGATATTTTCAGCAAACTATTTCTACTTAAGTTCTCTTATTCATATCAAAGACAGGTATTTGATTCTCCTTGAGAAAGATTTCTATCCTTAGAGGCCTTTGAGTGGCCTGTATTCTTATAGCCCCACAAAGATGAGGACTAAATGGTGTGAGTTCTCACATCATTTCAGCTTTCTCAATTGGAATAGAGAAAAAATGCAATTTAAAACAAGTTTTTACACATTGCATAGATGATTGAAGGTGTTGTGGACTTCATTGTCTAAATAATAAAATATTAAATAGTAATTTGATAAATGTTCATATTTGAACCTTTGACACATTGCTTCCTCACCCTTTTCTCCATTAGACACTCTTGAGCAATTCAGATCTGCATTCTGATAGCACACATCCTTAATTATCCATCATAGATGTTGTTCTTTCTTTGGATGAAAAATCTGATTGTCATCATATATATATATATATATATATATATATGATCAACATGCTCAAGGTAATCCAATACAAACTCTGCTTTTTAGTAGAAAAGCAGTGGCAAACTTCAAATCAAGGAGGACCATTAGCTTTGAATTCTTGAGAGTGTCATTTCTGATTTACTGAGGACTGACAAAAGATGAAGTCTTTCACATGTAAATGTACATGATTGCATGTAGCGCTGCCTCAGACTCCATCAGCTTGCATGATTCCCTAAGCAACTTCATTACCTTGAATATTATAGAGTATGACATCACAGGAAGATCTAACAATCAGAAGTGGTCAGGATGCCCAGAGTTAGCTGCAACCAAGATCCCAATAGCTGTGTGATTTGGGTCAAGTATTTAATTTCTTTGTGCATCTGCATTCAAGCTTATTCAGTGAGATGACCCTTCTACAGAATGCTTAATAGTAAACCTCATAAAAGGGGCACACCATTATATCAAATATCTGGTGGGGGAAATATGGTGTGGTTGAAAAAGAGGATACTAAGAAAGGAGATACACGAAATCCAACAAAGGAACTGATGGAAGTAATTCTTCCAGTTTTATAAAATTCAAACTTGAGCTTAAAATATTAAGGAACAGCTGTTCTAGTAGATTGGATACACTGCGTTCATTAGTCTCTGTAAGAACTTTTTTTTGTCTTCAAAGGCAATACACTAGTCATTTCAATGAGCATGTCTCTGAGCATTTCACAGTCTGCACTTTGGAATCCCAAGCTCAGGAAGAGCACTGAGTGATGAGACTAGAGATGTTTTTTCAGGAGCAGTGATTACATCTCCCATCCCTTGGAGGGGCTCCCCAACCTGCACTATATACTTCACATGTTTATTCCCAACAGTATCTGCGTTCCCTTCCAAGTTATCCAGGGCTGGAAGTGTAGCTCAGTAGTAGAGAGATTGCTGGGTGTAATCCCCCAGCAATGTCAAGCAAAAAATTAAAGCAATGTAGAAAAGTTTTATATCATTCTAACATTGATTCTAAGCAACCCAGAGCAAAGATCTGTGGCCCTTGCCATGGGTGTGCTAGGAAAAACTCCAGAGCAACCAAGGGGAAGAGCAGCAGAAGTTGAGGCTGGCATTGGGAGCTGTTAGGTACAGGCCAGCTTTGCACAGTGAGCCAGGCTGGCAGTGACTGAGGGTCCCCACACTTTTCAAGGGCTCAAATAGTATTTCAGGTATGAAAAAACAAATCTGGCTTCTAAAATATTAATAAGGCAAATATATGTGAGTCAATTTGATTTTATATTAAGTTTAGTGCTTGTAAGAAATGCATTACTTTAGGGAGGAATTGCATGCTGGATTCTCTCCCCTGAAAAGAAATTTCCTGGCTTTATGTTGATTGGTGGAAAGTATGTGCTGTGCTATTGAAATTAATTGCTTTGAGGAAGTATCTTCAAAGGCAAAATATTAAAAACCCTTTCTAACATGTGCAATAAAAATCATTCAGTAGAAGATGAGTGATGACTGTAAACGGGGCTAGCACCTTGAAAATGAAGGATTAAAGGATCTTGTTTGAGGACTTGCTTGAACAGACCAATGGAATCTGAAAGCTACTAGATGATGTCATCTCACAGACTCCAAGCACACATCTGATGGAACATTTTTATTTGGAAAAGGCCCAAAGCTTCTTGTTGCTTTAGAAATTATGTTTTAACCATAGCGTAAGAAAAAAAATGACTTTCCTAATTTTCAGCATTATTCTTTCAATACTATCACCCTGACAATCACAAACATTCATTTTCTAAACTTTTAATCATCCTGATAACTTTCCACCAACCTGTTATCAGATTGAAGAGAAGAAAAGCTATATGGGGATTTGTTCCTTCCAGAGGCATAATATTTTTCTGCCTAAGATAAATTGTATGGCAGGACATCATACTAAATGAATATCATTACAGAAAAACATGAGCCAAGATATTCCCAGACAAATATAAACTCTCAAACCGTAACTTTCAAAATGATAGACAGCATTACATGCTATTCATTTAAACACTTTTCTACAGACAGGTTCATGCATGCTGAAAATAAATGCCAAATATGTGTTCTACTTCACATGATCATTTTGTGGTTTTTAGCACTGTGCCCTGTAGCTTTCTGAAATGTACATTCTCATCTGATATAAACTCTAAGTCCTAATAGAAAATTTAACGGTGAATTAATGACTCAATGCCCCAAAGTTCCATGAAGTGAACAAACATCAACATGGAACCAAAGCAATGAGTTACCTTTTACCACTTCTATAAGAACAAACCAATACATAATTAAAGCAGCTGTTTCAACAAAATGAAATAAATTCAAAGAACTCCAAGTAAGGACCACATATCTATGTTCTTAAGTTAGATAACTACAAAACTTGAAAAAGGAAAATAAGCTACATTAGAGCAATAGATGCAGTGGACATCAGCCAGCATATCACTGACAAGACAGGGCAACAAAGCACAATTCTTTTCTAATCATAATCATTTTAGCTATGAAGCCAAAATTACTAAGGAGTAATTTCCATTTAACCAAAAATATATTTATATGTATTCTGCATAGGTAGTTAGCTTAATATACAAGTAAGTAATTCGATTGTAATGTTCATGTCACTAGCAAGTATGAAAATTCTTAAATCTCAAAGTTCAGGTTTGAGTTGCCCTGAAGTTTATATTAGCCTAAAGCCCTTAGGACACTTGTGTTATTTCAGTCTAAGAGGCATTTTACTTTCCATTCTATCAAACAAACAAAACAATGAACATGTTTTCCCCAATGTTTTGTTTGAAAAGTCTAATCAAAAGTAAAAAATGCTTTAAAAAGAAACACATGAAAACAAACTACAATACACATTTAATAACATGTGTAATTATAATGATAATATTTCAGAATCTCCATTTATATGCAATTGTTAAGATGTGCCTTATATTCTTTATAAAGGTATTACCTTATCTTGAGATAATTCTGACTGTATAAGGAAAATTAACCATAAATCAAAGCAAATTGTAAAGAAAAACTTTTATATTTACTGAATTAAAGGGGTAAGTACTAACATGTACAATTTTTATTTTTATTGGTATGTTACATGCGTACTGAAAAGATAGTTGCTACTCTACAGAAGAATCTTCCTATTTCTTTTAAAAAATAGTTGCAAATTTTAACAATCTCGAATTAGATGAGTACCTTGCTTTTTAATTAAAGCAGTTAAATCGTGTTCCCCAAAACTAGTACATTCCAATCTACAGCAAGTTAAATAAGAACAGAGCATCAACAGAATACAGATTTGTACATAATTCCCTAGTTACCTGTCTACAGTTGGAACGTAAAATTTATGACTGGCACCCTGTACCGTAGTGTGTGCCATTCTTCACCACACTGCTTGAAATTAGTCACAAATAAGCCAACTGCTAAAGGATAAATAGAGTGAGACCGTCCTGCTAGTTTCATGACGTTTAACATCTCATCTGTAGAGGGGTAGCCACCATTCACCCATTTCTCTTCTGTCTAGCTACACTTATGAGGACTTGGGATGTATTTACCTTATTGTCTTCATAGAGGAAGTTGCAGCTGGTTGGGTGAGTCTGGAAGAGTTCTCTGCATTACTCTGAAATATAAAGCCTCTGCCTGAGACACTCCCTGTTTCCTTTGGTGATGATCATGATAGTTTGAAATAATTCCATTAAGTGAAACTGTGTTCAGGTCCTTTGGAAAAGGAATTAAAGAAGTTTGGAAAGTAAGCCACAGCTTCTGTGCTGTACTTTAAAAGAGATGTTAGAGGGTTTGGGGGTAAATCAAATTTTACCGGAAAAATTTATTCATTTGGTGTTTAATATTACAGAACATTTTGGCATTTGGGGATAGTGTATATAATTCCATACTGAAACACAACTGTTATTTCTTACAAATAGAAATTCAATTACTGGCTATTTGTTTGTTTGTTTGTTTTGTTAGTCATGGGACTTGAACTCAGGGCACAGGTGCCATCCTAAGCTTTTGTGCTCAAGGCTAGCTCTCTACTACTTGAGCTACAACTCTACTTCCAGTTTTCTAGTGGTTAATTGGAGATAAGAATTGCACAGACTTTTCTTGCTTCAACTGGCTTCAAACTGTGATCGTAATCCTTCAATCTGATTCTCCAGAGTAGCTAGATTACAGGTGTGACCACCAGTGCCCAGGTCAATCAATGATTTTTTATTATTGCTCTGTTTAGAACCAGTTCTCACAGGTAAAAGGAAATGCAGTGAACCTCTCCTTCCAAGATTCATACTGTAGCTCTCCAAGTTTACTATTAGAATCGAGAGATACCTGTTCAACCCCAGAGACAGGAAGAGAGCAACATTCTGCAAAATAGAGTGGTCATCTCTTTGTTTTAAAATAAAAATTCAGATTAATTATATATCTCTCTAAACATATGGTTTGTGTGTGTGTGTGTGCGAGAGAAAGAGAGAGACAGACAGACAGACAGACAGAGAGACAGACAGACAGAGAGACAGAGACAGAGAGGGGGAGAGAGAGAGAGGGAGGGAGGGAGGGAGGGAGGGAGGGAGAGAGAAAATCACAAGTTGCACTTTGCCTTGGAAACTCAGGAATACTGCCTTTGGGGGGAAGGTGAACAGAGCCCCCGAGCCGAAGCAGGGACACATGCTATGTGATGTCACTGGCTTTACCTTTGGCCTCAGTCTACATGACACTTCCCCTGCTTCCAGTTCCATGGTAGGGCCTAGCCTTTACATTGTCTTGATCACTTTTCAGAGAGCCTGTGGGAAGAGCCATCCAGGTGACCAGAAAACAGAAAAATAACAGTACGAAAAAGAAAAATAGTAACTCACCAAATAAAAGATGAGTTCTTTATTAACTCTGGAGAAGGTAAAGATTACCTTGTGACCCCTATTGCTACTTATGTTATAGATCAGCTGCCAATAAAATTCTCTTAGTTAAATGATAAGGATTAAACATCAAGCCGAATGAAATTATGCCATTTTTTTCTCGAGGGAGATTAACATGAGGCTATAAGGAGTGGGCCGAAGAGCAGAGTACTCAAGAAGCACATCATCCTTCCATGAGAATAATTCTGCTGTTTCCGAAAGCAGAAGATAAAAAGGGAAAGAAAAAAATAGGATTCGTGTGTTATTTATGTGCCTGGAAGAAGATTTGTGAACTGCATGAAAGCCATTGTTTGTGGACATTGCTGTTAAGTGGGAGTAGAGCGAGACTAAACATGAGCTTTGCCCCCTCACTGCTTCCATAATACCTAACCTGAGAATAAGGAACAAATGACTAAATCTGGCAACTCTGTAGTCTCGATCCCTTCACTTTCTCACCCACAGCATTAGCATTTACATAAAGTTCACTATCTGTACACTCAAAATGTGATGCCTGTTGTAGAAGATGCTGTCAATAACTTCAATTCTCCTTTTCTATTACTTCTCCGTCATCACTCGGGTCATAGCAAAGTATGCATTATCACCACACAATATTTGAAACAATAAAAACCTCAGCCACCCCTGCTGTTCTTGTATAGCACCTTACTTTCTATGCTCTAGGCTTTTGCCACTGAACCCCATCTGGGTTGGTAGTTCTCTCTTCCTTCAAAATGTTGCACAAAGGCCCCTATAGAGGAGTGAGCTGGGGAGGTTAGGGCAGTTGGGAGAAAAGGCTGTGTTAAGGTCCTCAAGGAAGAGAACAGGAGAGTCTGCCTGTGCACCAGGGATTTACTGGTTTTATTTTCCTGGGACTTTGATTTCCTGGTGAGATGTTCTTATCTCCTTCCTTGGAAAATCTCCCAAGCTGCCCACAAGGAATGCACTTGCCTGCCTCAGCGCTAAACCATGCTCCACAGTGGAACGCAGTGTCTAAATCTAACAAAAGGTACCCTGTACCCCCCAAATATGCCATCGTCCACTGAGTCACACCTGAAATGCCCATGACAGGAGCCAGGCCACCAGTAAAAATGAGGTTTAGAAACCCAAGGTCAGCCATTAAAGACCACTATTGCAATCCCCTCATGAAAAAATCAAGGCCAGCACAGGTGTTATAGTTAAGGATGTTGCTACAGGTATATATACCACGTGAAGAACATGGCTGCCTGGGTTTCTTTCCAGTGGGAGAAAGGTTTTCTTAGCCAAAGAATGTGGAGGAAGGTCTGAGGACTTCTGGGCTGTTGCTGAAGCATGCTCATGGTGGGTGGACTTTTCTGCACTCGTTATATTGCACAGATTTTGAAAAGTCAACAGGAAAATAAAGGTCACAGAGATAAGGCCACAGCACACTGCTCATTATCTAGAGGATCACTGATCTAATCCTGCAAGCAAGTGTTGTTGGAGAATGGATACCGATCCAGAGCCCTAGAATAAACAGGTAATGAAGAGAAGGTAAACCGAGGTCTGGTGGAGAGGAGGGCATGACAACCAATAGACAAGAGGGGCACAGTTTTACCTCCTACAGCTCCCGCACACAAGCAGATTACTCTTCCTACTGGAAGAGGAATCCTGGCCAGGAAGCAGTCTGGGGAGACTTCAGGCTCCCGTGATCATTTGCCATCCACACCTCCTTTGAAATTCGACTGTGAGCTGAACTCTTAGCCACTCCAATGGAAGCAGTATTTTGGGGTATGGAAGTAAGCAATAGCTAGACCCACAAAGGAAATATTTCCACATTACTCTGGACCATTCGGTCATAAAGCTTTTCTCCAGGTAGAAAGATGACAAAGAAGTTCTGAGAGGCGAGCCAGATTTCTACTAGGTAACAAATCTAGAAATCTAGAGATTTCTCTTTTTATAAATACAATATCCCTGTGTTCTTGAGAACAGTCATTTGAAAAAACTCATTAATTATGGAATATGATTGCACAAATACATATGCGCCCATATGCCATACATGCTTTACCCATTCTGGGTTTTTATTTAAAGTTTAGTGTTTTTAAGTAGTTATGCAAAGAAGCTGCCATTGAACGACACAGCTTAGAAAGACAATGCGTCTTGGCCAGTATACCCCGTTTAGCCTCCTTTCCCTTTGGCTTTGGCCCACTCCTTTCCTTACTTTTCTTACTGTTCACTGCAATCTCCCCAACATCCCTCTTCATTTGTCTCTTTCCTCTTGCTCTACCTCTCTTCTTAAAGTGGGGTTTCCAAACTCATAGCTATTCTAAAAATCTTAGAATCAGGTCTCAATGGCTGTGCCTGGGGCAGTCTGAACCCTACCCAAGCATCTGCTGATTGATGCTTGCAGCTGTCTTCTGAGATGGTTTCTCTGTGAGTCATGACACATTATTGTCCCTAAAGAAGTTTATGAGCATTTATTTAGCTTTCCATCAGGTTTCAAAATAGTCTCTGACTAACATGATTGTCATGTGTTTCATTCGGTGTACGTGAATCAGATTTGAAGAAGTGACTTTTTCCATCTCTCTTCTTTATAATAGCAATGTACTTAAGGTGACCATGCAAGTAAAGATCAACAATCTTTATCAGCCTATCTCAAAACATGCTCCTTTGTAAAAGAATATAGCAATAGACTAATTAGCTAGAAGTAAATTAAAACAAAACAGCTATTATTCTGAGAGTTTAGTATCTAATTGTATTGCATTTGGTCATCAATCTCATGATCCAGTGTCTTTTTTGCCCTCTATTATGCAAATTTGCCAGATCTAATGACTCAAAATGAAATTTGGTGATTTTTTTTTTATTATTCGTCCAACTCAGATATTGACTCGGACCCCTAGTTTTAGGAACTGGCTTCACTTTCTGTTGGCTTCTGTCCCCACTTGTTCCTTCTTTTTCCCATTGGTTCTGGCCTGGAATTTTCCAAAGACATATCTTTTGGGCTAGTTATCTCACGTGGCCTCCCAGGTGCTTGCCCAAACCAGTGCTTCAGATAGCACTTGAAACTGGGAGAGTTGGTTCATTCTTGTCACCCTGCCAGACTCTTCTCCACCCTTCTGATTAGTGATGGAAAGCCACCTCTCACCATCTGTAACCTCCTGTGCTGATAACCCAGGCTGGAGAATTGCCCCCTGAATATTTGACAAGGTGTGAAGAGAAGACTAAAATTAGATCAGGACAAGACAAGTGCTTATTATAACCAATTACTTCTAACTTGCCATCCAGACATGGCACACCAGAGCACTAGCACAATCCAGCCTTGAGTCTGGAATCACAGGGACAAGATGTGAGTTTCACCGATTTTGCCCAGCTGCACAAGGAAAGAACTGCATTCCTGATTCTTCTTGCTTAATGATTTCTGAAGCACAATTCATATTACTGAAGTGGCTGATACTCTGTCATACAAGACTATTGGAATTGGAAAATACCATCAACTTACAAGGATTTTGCCCCAACTGTTCCTATTTTTATCTTCCTTTTTAAGAAAAGAAGATCTTAGTAGTTCATCCAAAATCATACAGTGACTGCTCATCTCTGTTGTGGCTAAATAGCAGGTTAACAATAAAAGGAATAGATAATTCCTGAAACTGAGTTTTTAATTTAGAAATTGCAATAAACTTCCTGATGGTGAAAGTTTATTGAGCAAGTGAAAAATATAAATTTACAAATAGACTTTCTGCTATATGCATTCTAATTTGGTGATAATTGTCTAAAGTGAGCTAGGAATTTTTTTTTGACAGTCCTGGGTCTTGATTGAAGCCTCCCTGTACTCAAGGTTAGAACTCTATCACTTGAGCCACAGCACCACTTCTGCCTGTTTCTGAGTAGTTTATTGGAGATAAGAGTGTCATGGGCTTTCCTGCCCAGGCTAGCTTTGAACTATGATCCTCAGATCTCAGACTCCTCAGTACCTTGGATTACAGGCATGAGCCACCAGTGCCCTTACAGAATACTTTTTTCCATCTAGAATATTTTTCATTCTATACCCATACTTCTTTTTCTCTACCCATTATAGAGATAAAAAGTTGAAATAAGTGGCAGGTTAAAGACAAGGAGCCCAAGTGACACACCTACTGGATAATCCTCCTGGAATTACCAAGAGTCACCATAATTAAAGGTCTGCTCATCATTATTTTCTTCTTCACTTAACTCATAAAATCCCTCCCACTACAATGTCGGCAACAGTTCATTTACATCTAACCAATCCCAAACTGACACAAGTCAAAGAAGGAAACCAACTGTAGGAACTGATGTGTTGTGTCAACTTCCTTGGTATACCATGATAAGCCATCTTTCTATAGGTCCTACCAGCTTATAGGTACAGACAAGGTCATAGGAATTGTAACAATCTGAATTAATCTCTAGTCCTTTCTTACCCAGGGCTAGGGCTCTCATATTAGAAGCCCCCAGAAGGAAACATGGCTTCTTTAAGCTGTAGCTGCTGCACTGGAATCCTTCCCTTGACCTAATCCAGCTTCTTATCCATCATCTTAATCTCCAGGTAACATCACTGAGCCTGCAGAGAATACTATTTCCTGATACCCTCTTCTCTGCTTATTCATGGAGGTGGTCTCATGAACAAAGTAGTGGGGGAAAAGGTCGTTTCTCAATCACATTACATTCAGGAATGCCTCATATACAGAAGCTTCTAAAACATGGGTCATGGAATTAAAGTTAGGCCAAAAACAATAGTGAGAAGTGATGAGAGTCTTTACAATGTCCCAGGTGTCATTGTTGTTTTTTCAGGACCATGGACATCTACCCCTGAGTTTAGTCATTAATTTCCTTTGTGGGGAGCAAGGGGGAGAACATAAGCGCTTTTTCTTGGCCTTGGTTAAAGAGCACAAAGGAAATGAGAAATACTTCTTTTTGAGAAGTATTTGAAGAAAGATTAAAGATAAATTGAAGATTACAAGTAGAGGAAGTTCTGAGCTCTGGTTAGAGACAAAGCTGAGAATATAGAAATTCTCTCATAATGATATGGAAAGGAGTTCTAGAGTTGGAATGGGATCCTGCAAAAAGGAAAGATCTGGATATAGCAGATCCAAACTAGGTAAATTTCCCTGCATATGCTAAACTATATTAGCCTCTTCCCTAGAACTGAAATCCTTTTCACTTGTCTGAGTGATATCTTGTTTGTTCCAAATTCCAAGCTTTGAATTTTTTACAAACTCTGTTTACCATATCTAATCCTTCCAATCTATCTAAGTTATTTATTTGAATAAAATCTAGTGGTAGCCAGATCTAGAGATTAGTTGCATGTTGTTTCAGGGTGAGTGATTTCACGTTAGATCTATTCTCATTTTTTGCTAATTTCTCTGTTGTTCTACCATGGTCAAGACACAAAATAATTCTACATTTCTCGTACTTACTCCATTTTCCTTATTTTCCTTATATATTCTCCTCTGGCTATTTGTGAAATGACTAATCTTGACTTTCATTTGGCCATAAGTATCATGATATATCAATCTCCTTGGGTACTTATATGAAACGCCATCTTCACTGAAACTTCCTCTAACCGCTTCTCATCCATGCTCAGAATGGTGAAGTTCCTACTGATCTCCACTTACTTAGGACATGTCATATCTTGGTAATGCTATCTGTAGAATTCTTCTGTCCTGAAAATTAAGATTTCCCTAGGCTTGGGTATGATGAGAAATGTTATAACTATACTGCCATTTTGAGTGTTGCATGTGACCTTTTGATTTCTAGTAGAATCATTTTTATAGATAATGATCACCTTTAGTCTATGTAGATGATATAAAAAGATATTTTCTATGAGAAGACAATGATGACATTTGAAACCACCAAAATTACTGACACTCTGACACCCCCCTCAGAGGGCCTTTGAAGGCAATCTGACATTGAGAAAAAGAAATAAATTAACAAATATGTTCTAAGTTACAGAGTCAAATAGTTTACAGTAAATGGAAAAGAATGAACAAGCAATTATGAAATTTAAAAAAACACAAAAATGGAAATGAAATGCACATGAAAGCACATGGGAAGGGGTAACAATGTGGGGGACAAGAATTGTACTTACTACCTTTTTTCCCTACATTTTATTGTAATGTGTAAGGGGTTACAGTTGTAGTTGCCAGATAGTAGGTGTATTACTTCTCACACATGTAACTGTAAAATTTCTAAATTATATAAATGGGGAAAAGAACATTTTAAATGCCAACAAAAGTATCCAGGACTAATGAGACAACAATTAAATTTCTGATACTTATAACAGAGGAGAAGAAGAAGAGTACTTAAGGATGAAAAATAAATGTAGAAATCATGAATGAAACCTTCCTAGATTTCAATGTATATAAAAAGAAAACTACCATAAGGAGGGAAGGGCAAGAAAAGCAAAACAATGAAAAGCCTTTTATTCCACTTAAAATGGTCTAACATTAATGATGCCTAAACCATCATAAAGTCGTAATTCAATTCGTATATTATAATCGCTTGAGTACCACTAAGGAAAACCATATAAGGAAACACACTAAAAACACACTGGATAAAGTATAACACCATTATGCCAAAATCAGATAGTGCAAGGCACATGACCAACAGAAAAAGAAAATAACATTCTCCAGGGATATAAAAGAAATTCCACAACAGTATATCAGAACCAAACTCATCAACACAGTAAATATTTGCCGCAACAAATGAAAGTTTATGTCAGTAATGCAAAGCTGATTCAGTATTGTGAAGTCCATTGTTGCAACCCATTATCTTCATAGTCTAAAGGAGAGGAGATGGAATAAATGCAGTTCTTCATCTCCCACAGACTCAACTATAACCAGAGGGAAGTATATAGGCAGATATTTGAAAATAACTTTAATGTACTGAGCATTGCCCAAATCTTGCATGACTACTGAGTACCAGGCAGAGCAAAATCCAGCAGAAACTTTGTGCAAGTAACCTGAATAGCCATAAAGAGAGCTGCAAACAGTTCAGAGAATGGGAAGGAAATCCTCCTGAAATGTTGGTCTGTGCTCTGTTCTTTCACATGTGTCATCAAGAGAACCTGTGGCAGAGTCAGCCATGCTTGCTGTAGCAAGCACAGCCTGGAACGAAAACCCTGTCCTATCCAACACAGGGCCAAAACCAGAATACATGACCTGCCATAAGTAAAAATTTATTGACCACATGTTTATAAAATTTATAGGAAACATGACTGCATACACACAGTGTCATTCTCAAGCACACCCAAGTAAGATGTAAAGCAGTTGTTCAAAAATAGACTTAAGAATCAATGTTCTGGGGGGGGGGAGGGAAATGGGGACCAAGACATGAGAAAGGGTATCAATGTATGTGAATTAATGCACCTTCTATCTGGTGAATATAATGTAACCCTTCTATTAATTACAACAAAAATATATGAAAAAAAAGAATCAATGTGCTAAGAACTACAAAACACAGAAAATCCAACAAAAATCTTACTGTATTTTGCATTAGGAGAGTCAGAGTATAAAGATATCAGTTCTCTCCAAATTTCTTTAAGATTTAACACAATTATGACAAACTATCACAGGACTTTTTTATTGTAATGTACAGAGGGGTTACAGTTACATTTGCTAGATTTTCAGTGCATTACTTGTCACACGTTGATATCCCTTCTCATGTTTTTGTCACAAGACATTTTTATTATCAATAGAGACAAGATCATTCTAAAATCTGAATGAAATAGAAAAGGAACAAGAGCACCTAAAATAAGTTTTAGTCATAGATATGGAGGAATCACAACATCCAGCCTCAGGATTATTGGTTATGATTGTATGGTATTGACAAATATATCTCAGAAACAGACTGGCCAACTTGTTTTGGCAAATGTCCAGAAACCATTTGATACAGAAAGCACCCACCTTTCCAAAAATTAGTTTTGGGACTAGATAGCAGAAAAAGTAAAATTGAACTTCCTGTGATATACAAGAATTAGATAGAAGTGGGTCATGGATCTAAATCTAAATTATAAAACAGAATTCTTTTTTAATTTTTGGAAGAAAACATAATGAAGTATTTTCATGATCAGAACTATGAGAAGACTTATACAACGTAACACCAAAAAAAGGATATCTTAGATTTCCTTAAAAGTTAAAAGCTTTACTACTCTGTAAGACACTGATGACAGAATGAAAACCCACAAGTTGGGAGTGCTAAATGCTGTGCTAAAGAGTACAAATAGATGTCAAAAAAGCATAAATAAGCATGCAAGTTGCTCAACTTCCTTAGCGATTAGTGTAATGGAAGCCAAAGCCTGAACATGACAGAGGATGTGGAGTGATAGGCCCTTGCAAAGTCAGAATCTGATAAAGATGACATCTTGAGATAACATACAGATTCAAATAAATTGTCTCACACAACTGAATAGCCAGTTAGAAAAGTAGTAAAATTAGATACAACATACACACCATACTCGGCCACAAATTGCAAATCAATTACAGAACTGAATTGTAAGACATAGGACACGTTTAGAAGTGCATGACTGTAACCAAGGCTCAGCATTCAAGAAGATGAGGTGGGAGCTACATGAACTTGACACCAGCCTTGGCTATAAAGGGAGGTTTCATCTTTAAAAAGGAAGGAGAAGGCAAAAGAGAAGGAGTCGAAGGAGACAGAGAAGAAGAGAAGGAGAAGAAGGAGAAGGAGAAGGAGGAGAAGTAGGAGAAGGAGAAGGAGAAGGAGAAGGAGAAGGAGAAGGAGAAGGAGAAGGAGAAGGAGACAGAAGAGAAGGAGAAGGAGAAAGAGAAGAAGGAGGTTAAACAAAAAGAGTGAGGAGGGAGGAGGGGAAGAAAGTGAAGCAGGAAGAGGAGTAATGGAGGGAGGGACAAAGGTAATCACACAAGAGTCAGTTTGTATTTATCCTTGGCATATGGAAAGATTCTTTACGTACAGCTCAAATTCCAGAAGCAATTAAGGGGAAAAATCATGTTAAGTGAAGTCAAGGAGACAAAGAATACATGTTTTTCTTTATACATCAAAACTAGATTTAGCTTATAAACTTAGACGTAGATATGTTAGGTGATTTGCAAGCGAATACTTGTATGTGTATATATGTACACATGCATGGATGTATATATCTTTCTACCTCTGTCCTTTGAAAACATAAGAAATAGCGGCATTTCTGAAATAATCAACACATTGCATTATGGTTTCCATTCATTACCAATGTCTACTATAAAGAGGCTTGATGTTAGCACTCAGGGAAGGCAAGCATAGGTGAGCCTGGATCACCGTAGGCTAGCAGAGAAAGTACAGAAGTGCTCACAAAAACTAAGACTGGCCTTATTGTGAATTTCTAATTCCATGAGAGAATAAATACTAATGCGCTCAGCACACAGTTACATTATAGTATATGTTGTTAAAAAAGCATAAGCTTCTAGAAGGAATGTGGATTATATGATCATGGAAAGTTTTTCTAAGGAAGTGAGAACAAATACTTTAGGGTCTCAACCATGAACAAGACTAGAACAAGAACATTAATTGGAGGTGAGCTTAGCAGTGGTGAGTGGAAAGGCAAAAGAGGGAACACCCTAGAAAGCAGACACAGTATGGAGAGTGACTTACAATGAACAAGAACAAGGAAGTGAAGCTTCAACTATCTGTCAAACAGAAATGTATTTTTCTTTTTTTATTCTTTACTTTTTAATTGTTACTATGGAGGTAATGTAAAGAGAGGTTGCAGATACAGAACTCAGGTAAAGAGTACATTTCTTTTTGGGCAATGTCACCCTTGCCTTGTTCACTCCCAGTAGAAATATGTTCTGTTTCCTTTTTTAATCCAAACTGAAAAAGAAAACTGGTAAAGATTTCAAGCAAGAAAACGGTTGCTCCTTACTTTACTTTTTAAAAGAACATTCTAATTACATCAAAAAAATACATCAAAAGCAGTCCGGGTAACAGTGATATGGATCAGATATGACTAATGAAAATGGAGGTAAATTCAGAAGTACTGTAGACTTGGTCAAGCAACATGAATGGACTGGAGATGGGAAGGAAAGAAAATGGACAGGAATCCAATGTGTTTCCAGAAAGGATCAAACCCTTGACTCACCAGTCCAAAATCAACTAGGTCTTAGAATCCCCCCACAAGTAACTGGGACAAGAGTTATGGAACATTTGCAAAACCGTATCTGCTTTGGTTAAGTGAACATTATGCCTCTATGTTTCCTACACCAGATTTGGGAACTCAAGACTAGAGGCGTTTGGAAAATTTCATCCATGCATGTCAATCCAATCCATCACTCCTCTGAAGTCTAATGCAGGAAAGTTTACTCATTTCCCCTGAGAGCTGGTTAAGTTTCACTCTAGAACCTGCCTCCAGTTTAGCTCATACCACATAAATGGCATGATGAGTTTCTGTTTTCATGACTTGGGAAATGTTCCACAATTGTAATTGTATTGTAATGCAATTCTTTAGAGTGTGACCCATTTAGGAACACAGGTCAGACTCGTTCTTTTCTGGTTCCTTGGCCTAGAGTAGGTTCCCAAGACATGGAATTCTACAAATATGGCATGGTTAGATGATATAATTTAAAAAAATTAGTCTTTGACTTAGTGGAATAACTAGAGCATAAAGCACATTATTTTTAATAAAGGAAAACGCTCCCAGTATTCTTTGCTTGATGGTGAATAATAATTTCTCTTTCACTAAACCCAAATCAAAGTTCCAGTGAAAACATGTGATTATAGCTAAGTTATGGCTCTGTGCCAGTGACTTTCTATTATTTAATGTCCTTTTCTTAAATGATTATATTCCTCTGGTACCTCAACATCAGTTACTTCAGGCTCAGAGAGTAGGCTTCCCTTAGGTCAAGTTCCCGACAAATTTGAATATTATCAAAAGTAGCTTCTCTGTGTGACCTAACTATAAATATGTTTAAATAGAACAACCTATTTTTAGATCTTCTTATATGGTAGAATTGGTAACGATTTTTACTTTATTTATTATTGATCGATTGATTTTTTTTGAATTTATCTTTAAGTTGTTTACAAGAGAGTTGCCATTTAACAAAATAGTTTATGAGTACAAGTGTCTTGATCAGTGTGATCAATGTCATTTCTTTCAACATTTTCACCCAGCCCTTCCCTCACTCTTCCTAACATTGTAGGGAATACATTGGGATTTTTACTACCTTTCCCCTTCTTCTCCTCACCATTCATCTGTTTCCCCTTGACCACACCCCACCCCTTCTGAGTACATGCTTCCTGATGGTTTATGTTGACTTGGCCTTTCTAAGAAATTTCACTATTTGAATTGTCTTCGAATGTACTATATTTCGGTTCATGCATGCGTATATACTTACGTATCACCCAATGAATTTACTTAAAAGGTTATAAACTCAATCTAGCTTCCACATATAAGAGAAAACACGTGTCCTTTGTCAGTTTAGCAGCAGCAAAAGTACTAAAAGACTTTATTCTCGCAGTAAAATCACTTTCCACATGGTATATTTGTTGTTTCATTTGTATGTAGGTTATTTATATACTTGTTCCAAAAAATAGATCAGGAAAATTTGGAAAACAAAACACAGGATAGTGATACTGCTTTCAATAACTCCTTATAACCGATCAAAAAGTACTTATAAATGTCAGAGAAGTGAAGCAGGCTCTGGTGGGTTAATAAGTATGATTAAAGTAACTTATTCACCTATATAAAAAGTAAAACAATGAGACCTGCTAAAATTTTTAGAAACCGGTAGAAAAATAAGGGAGATTAATAAAGGGAGAATGATCAGAAGATTTTTGTATACACATATGGAAATGTTGTAATGGCCCTACACACACACACACACACACACACACACACACACACACACACACACACACACTATACATCTAATATATGCTAATAAAAAATCATTAAAATGATAAGGAAAAGTAAAGCTCATGAAACATTACAAAGGTCCCAAGACTTTCCTGAGCAGTATTTCAATCTATCTTTCTGTTCCAACCTCAATCTACTCAAATCCCAAAATAAATAAAACATGCTCAGCTCTAGACAACAGTAGCACAATCTTCCTTCTGCTTTGATGACTCTAAAACCTAAAGATGACTTAACACCAGAAATTTAAAAAAAAATCCTGATGGATGTCTTCCTTCACAATTATCTGTTAGTATTATGCATAAGAGAACAACTCAACTTAATATTTAGCTTAAAGTTCTATTTATATAATCTCTTCATTATTAAGTAGGTGATGATTGAAGAATAAGAATTAATCCATACTGGATTAGATTTCCGGGTGCCACACTATAAATTTGAAATCCTGTCTGTCACTTGTCACTAGCCAGGAAGGATACAAATATCTAAAAAGAGCTCGCAGCTGTAGATGGTAGCTGGCCATGCGCTTGACTGGAAGGCTGGAGGAATCTTTCTGGAGCTTTATACCTGCAAATATTTTAAAGCCATGCTGGTCATGTATACTTCTATACAGGTTAGAGTTGACAATGGCAGAGATGGGGTGTGTGTGTGTGTGTGTGTGTGTGTGTGTGTGTGTGTGTGTGTAAAAGAGAGGGACAGAACAGATGACAGACAGAGACAGATACACAAAAACAGAGAAGTTACCTGCCATGAGTCGGCAATGTGACAATCATCACATTACATATGAGGTAATGCTTCCTACACGTCAAGTCAAAGACAACAGCTCTCCACACTGCTCACAGCGGAGTAGGGCAGGGAAGGACTGCTTAGAAAATAAAACTCAGCAGGAAGGCAAACGACAAATTTTGAACTCTGCTGTGGTTTTGACTTAACATTGTGGCCAGTACTTATAGTGAAACAAAAGACTAAGCAATTCGCTGTCAGAACTTATAGAAATTCTTGTTTCCATTTCTTGGAGTTCAAGAAACATCACTGTACATGATCATATACACAGAACTCCTGAGCCTTTTGGATTTAAGAATGACCTCCTTGGGTCTCAATGTGTGAATGTCTATAGTCCTGTATAATTAAAAAAGAGTCTAGGGTGTGGGAGAGTTGTTTCTTTTTTTAAAATTTTGCTTCTTGTTTTTGTTTTGGATTTTTTAATCCTTTGACACTATTTTTTCCTTCTGTACCTGCTGTCTTGTATGCAAATTTCTGTCTTGGGCATGGTAAGGGATAGCACAAAAATGGCGAAAAAGGATGAATAAAAGTAGCACTAGTACTCACTAGACAACTATGTTGGAAATGAGTTATACGTCTTGAGGACAAAAGTAGGGAGAAGAAAAATGGAGAAAAGGAGGGAAGAGGTGACAATGTTTAAAAAGAAATATACTCATTACCAGACTTCTCTAAGTCTAACCCCTCTGTACATCACTTCTAAAACAACAACAAAGAAAACTTACACAACCTATTTTATCAGAAATTTCAGACAACAGAGGTTGGCCAATGTGTTCTGGAGGGAGCCAGATTGTAAAACAATTTTGGCTCTGGGGA